>NC_134362.1:106151063-106506063 GCF_048569485.1 Anomaloglossus baeobatrachus
GCGACAGAAAATACCCAAAAGTGACCCCATTCTAAAAACTGCACCCTTCACACTGCTCAAAACCACATCCAAGAAGTTTATTAACCCTTTAGGTGCTTCATAGCAACCAAAGCAATGTGGAAGGAAAAAATGAAAATTTTACTTTTTAACACAAAAATGTTACTTTGGCCATAAAATTTTCATTTTTACAAGGGAGAAAAGAGAAGGTGCACCCTACAATGTATTGTGCATTTTCTCCTGAGTACGGCAGAGGTCGAAAGGGAAGGAGCACCATTTGAATTTTTGAATGCACAATTAGCTGCACTCATTAGCGGACCCCCTGAGGTGCCTAAACAATGGAGCTTCCCCACCAGTGACCCTATTTTGGAAACTACAGCCCTCAGATAATTTTTCTAGATGTTTGGTGAGCACTTTGAACCCCTGGGGGCTTCACAGAAGTTTATAACGTTGAGCCGTGAAAAGAAAAAAAAAAAAAAATTTTACCACAAAACTGTTGCTTCAACTAGGTAGCTTTTTTTTCACAAGGGTATCAGGAAAAAATGCACCATAAAATGTATTGTGCATTTTCTCCTGAGTACGCAGATACCCCATATGTGGTGGAAATCAATTGTTTGGGCGCACGGCGGGGCTCGGAAGGCAAGGAGCGCCATTTGAATTTTTGAGTGCAAAATTAGCTGCACTCATTAGCGGACGCCATGTCGGGTTTGAAGACCCCCTGAGGTACCTAAACAATGGAGCTACCCCACAAGTGACCTTATTTTGTAAACTAGAGCCCTCAAATAATTTTTCAAGATGTTTGGTGAGCACTTTGAACCCCTGGAGGCTTCACAAAAGTTTATAATGTTGAGCCGTGAAAAGAAAAAAAAATCTTTTTACCACAAAACTGTTGCTTCAACTAGGTAGCTTTTTTTTCACAAGGGTATCAGGAAAAAATGCACCATAAAATGTATTGTGCATTTTCTCCTGAGTACGCAGATATCCCATATGTGGTGGAAATCAAATGTTTGGGCACACGCCAGGGCTCGGAAGGCAAAGAGCGCTATTTGAATTTTTGAGTGCAAAATAAGCTGCACTCATTAGCGGACGCCATGTCGGGTTTGAAGACAATGGACCTCCCCCAAAAGTGACCTCATTTTGGAAACTTGAGCCCTCAAATAATTTTTTTAGATGTTTGGTGTGCACTTTGAAACCTGGGGGCTTCACAGAAGTTTATAACTTTGAGCCGTGAAAAGAAAAAAAAAAAAATTATCACTAAACTGTTGCTTCAACTAGGTAGCTTTTTTTCACAAGGGTATCAGGAAAAATGCACCATGAAATTTATAGTGCATTTTTTCTGAGTACAACGATACCTCATATGTGGTGGAAAGTAATTGTTTGGTCGCATGCCGGGGCTCAGGAGTGAAGGAGCACCATTTGACAGCAAAATTGGTTGGAATCATTAGCTGACGTAATGTTGCATTTGGAGACCCCCTGAGGTGCCTAAACAATGGAGCTCCCCCACAAGTGACCCCCTTTTAGAAACTAGACCCCTCAAGGATTTTATCTAGATGTTTAGCGAGCCCCAAGCGGCTCCACAGAAGTTGATAATGTTGAGTCATGAATACAATTTTTTTTTTTCACTACAAAACTGTTACTTGAACCAGGTAGCTTTTTTATCACAAGGGTATCAGGAAAAAATGTACCATAAAACGTATTGTGCAATTTCTCCTGAGTACGAAGATACCTCATATGTGGTGGAAAGTAATTGTTTGGGCGCATGGCGGGGCTCAGAAGAGAAGGCACACCATTTGACAGCAAAATTGGTTGGAATCATTAGCGGACGCCATGTCACGTTTGGAGACCCCCTATGGTGCCTAAATTCCCCCACAAGTGACCCAATTTTGGAAACTAGACCCCTCATGGAATTTATCTAGATGTTTGGTGAGCCCCTTGCATCCCCAGGGGCTCCACAGAAGTTGATAACGTTGAACCGTGAATTTTTTTTTTTTTTTACCACAAAATGTTTGCATCAATCAAGTAGCTTTTTTTTTTTTACAACGGTATCAGGAAAAAATGCACCAAAAAACGTATTGTTCAATTTTTCCTGAGTACGCAGATACCTCATTGGTGGTGGAAATAAGTTGTTTGGGCGCATGGCGGGGCTCAGAAGAGAAGGAACACCATTTGACTTTTCAAACGCACAGACGCGGTGCACTGATCGGCCGCTGCAGGACGCACGGTCGGATGAGATACAAAAAGCGTCGGGGATACGTGAAAAAAAAAAAAAGTCACGCCAAAAATTGAGCAGGGATTCAGATCCGTTATATGCATCCCTGATCAGCGCTTGGCGGGACGCACGGATGGATGCGATACAAAAAGCGTTGCGGATACGGAAAAAAGTCACGCCAAAAATTGAGCAGGGATGCCGATCGTTATGTGCATCCCTGATCAGTGCTCGGCGGGACGCATGGACAGATGCGATACAAAAAACATTGGGGTTACGGAAAAAAAAAAAGTCACGCCAAAAATTGAGCAGGGATGCCGATCCGTTATCTGCATCCCTGATCAGTGCTCGGCGGGATGCACGGACAGATGAGGTGTAAAAGTGGACAGGATACAGGAAAAAAAAAGTTATACTCACAGTACACAGAGGGTTAGCAAGAGGATCACTTACCAGAAGAACTGCAGGAGATACAGAAGGCAAGCGAGATAGACAGCTGTACAGGAGCAGCAGGCAGGACGTTGGACAGATCAGCAGAAGACCCAGGAAGAAGGACCCAGTGATGGAGGCAGATGTGATCGAGCCAGTGAAGACCTCGGATGAACCGGTGAAGGCAGGTAAGAGGACGTCAAGGGGAGGGGGAGAGCAGAGGGGGGGGGGGCGGGAGAGCAGAGGGGGATACCGGAGAAGCAAAGAAGGAAGGAATAGAGATGATAGAAAAGGCAGGCAGATCACAGGGGGAGCAGATCGGGATGTCGGGGGCAGGTCGGGGCATGGGGGGGGCAGATCTCGGGGGGCATGGGCAAGGGCCATCAGCAGGGGCCATGGCGGGATCGCACAGGGGCCATTGCTTGAGCACACACAGGCTGCAAGGAGAGCGGAATACTCATGTGGAGCAGGAGCAGAAGCGGTAACATCAGTGGCGGCGGCAGCAGCGGTGGCGTGGTACCACAAGTACCAGCCAATGCACGCTGCAGACATGTTGGGGGAGGGCTTCCCAGACCAGCACAGGCCTGGGGAGGGCGGCCACCTGCAGATCAGACTGCCCCACTGCACACTGATTGGAGCGACTGCGCATCATAGCACGATCGCTCCAATTAGTGCTGCAGGGGCTGGGGGCGACATGTTTGAGATCCATCTATGATCTGCTGTAGCTGCTACAGCATCTTATAGCAGGATCTCATAGTATCGCACTAATTCTGGCATTATTTTTGCCGAAATCGGTGCGAACGATGGGGTTGGCGGTTCAGATTTGAACAGCCAATCACATCGATCGTCTATGGGGGGTGGCGATGCCACCCCCCTGGGGTCAAGCAAAGGTCCCCTGCTGTAAGAAACAGCAGGGGAGATCATTTGAAAGCCGTTGCTATGGCCACGGCAATCAAATGAAATTTAAGCAGTAAAGTTACGTCCCTGGTCGTTAAGTAACGTTAAAATAGGATGTAACTTTACTGATCGCGGTCGTGAAGGGGTTAAACAAAATTTGATCGGTGCAAAAGTATGGGCACCTCAACATAAAAGTGACATTAATATTTTGTAGATCCTCCTTTTGCAAAAATAACAGCCTCTAGTCGCTTCCTGTAGCTTTTAATGAGTTCCTGGATTCTAGATGAAGGTATATTTGACCATTCCTGTTTACAAAACAATTCCAGTTTAGTTAAGTTTGATGGTCGCCGAGCATGGACAGCCCGCTTCAAATCATCCCACAGATTTTCAATGATATTCAGGTCTGGGGACTGAGATGGTCATTCCAGAACATTGTAATTGTTCCTCTGCATGAATGCCTGAGTAGATTTGGAGCAGTGTTTTGGATCATTGTCTTGCTGAAATATCCATGCCCTGCGTAACTTCAACTTCGTCACTGATTCTTGCACATTATTGTCAAGAATCTGCTGATGCTGAGTTGAATCCATGCGACCTTCAATTTTAACAAGATTCCCGGTGCCGGCATTGGCCACACAGCCCCAAAGCATGATGGAACCTCCACCAAATTTTACTGTGGGTAGCAAGTGATTTTCCTGGAATGCCGTGTTTTTTGCCTCCATGCATAACGCCTTTTTGTATGACCAAACAACTCTATCTTTGTTTCATCAGTCCACAGGACCTTCTTCCAAAATGTAACTGGCTTGTCCAAATGTGCTGTTGCATACCTCAGGCGACTCTGTTTGTGGCGTGCTTGCAGAAACGGCTTCTTTCGCATCACTCTCCCATACAGCTTCTCCTTGTGCAACATGCGCTGTATTGTTTACCGATGCACATTGACACCATCTGCAGCAAGATGATGTTGCAGGTCTTTGGAGGTGGTTTGTGGATTGTCCTTGACTGTTCTCACCATTCTTCTTCTCTGCCTTTCTGATATTTATCTTGGCCTGCCACTTCTGGGTTTAACAAGAACTGTACCTGTGTTCTTCCATTTCATTACTATGTTCCTCACAGTGGAAACTGACAGTTCAAATTTTTGAGACAACTTTTTGTATCCTTCCCCTGAACAACTATGTTGAATAATCTTTGTTTTCAGATCATTTGAGAGTTGTTTTGAGGAGCCCATGATGCCACTCTTCATAGGAGATTCAAATAGGAGAACAACTTGCAAGTGGCCACCTTAAATACCTTTTCTCATGATTGGATACACCTGTCTATGAAGTTCAAAGCTCAATGAGGTTACAAAACCAATTTAGTGCTTTACTAAGTCAGTAAAAAATAGTTAGGAGTGTTCAAATCAAGAAATTGATAAGGGTGCCCATACTTTTGCATCGGTCAAATTTTGTTTAAATGCGGATTGCATATTTCTGTGAGTACAATAAACCTCATTTCAATCCAGAAATATTTCTCAGTCCATCAGTTATTAGATATATGAAATTGAAATAACTGTTGCAAAAACCCAAATTGTTATAAAGAAAAAAGGTTAACATTAATAGGGGTGCCCAAACTTTTTCATATGACTGTAGTTCATTGTATTTTTCAGTCTAGTATTCCCATAGCAGTTTTGCTTTTCATCATTCCCATATACATTGTGACTTATGTGCAACTCTTTATCCTATTGTAGAGAAAATGAGGCCCCATTTCTACGTAGCCACTGACTAAGGTATTAAAAACACTAAAGTATTACATGAAATAAAAGGGAGCTATAGGGAGATGCTCCATAGTAAAATGCCATTCACTTACAAGAGAGAGGACAAGACATATATGTGATTAAAAATGTCCCTCTGCTGAGATAACCATATAAATGGTCTCCTGCTATGTGCTGTGTAATGGCCGTGTTTGACTGTTGTACAGGAACATGGTCTGATCATACCGCATCTCCTAGATAGGGGAGGAAGAAAAAGAGAGTATTTAGACATCACAGTTAAGGATTGCAAATTATTCTTTCTTTTAGGTAAAACATTGCTGAAAAATAGACAGGGAAATTCTTTACTTCACAAAAAGAATCAGCTGTAATCCCATGCTGTCCTGTTCATATATTCTTTTTTTGCGTCCGCCCCAACCCAGGAGCTGTGGTGTGATTAGACCATGTCCCTGTACTGTCAGACACGGCCATTACACAGTACATAGCAGGGACACCACATATATAAAATTATCTCATAACAGGAACCTTTTTTTAATCACATCTAATTGTGGAATTTTTTCTTATTCCAAAATCTATTCATTAACGTGAACTTTGTTCGTGTGAAAACCCTTTTAATGAATTTGACACATCTTCTTAGTGGCATGCAATTTGTCAGATACTGTGTGTTACTTGAATCACAGACTGGATTAACATTTCTAACATAACTAATGGCATAGCTTTTGATGAATTCAGTGTTTCTTACGTTCCAGCGTAAGCACTCTGATGACTCAGACCCTTGGTATTATTATTGTTTTTTCAAGCAAAATTAGAGAAATATCATTTAAATCTTCTAAAATACCCAACCGCCTGGGTTTGGTGCTTAGAACACAATTTATATTTTTATTAGGTATTTACAATGTGCTTAGTTGAAATGAGGGTCACGAAGTCATCCATTAAACTGCAACAGAAAGATTAGGAACTTATGCTTAAAATTGCTCAGTTGCTCCACCTCATTTTTGTTATTGCTGCACAGGGAAAACAGAATATATAGGGACCTCAACAATTTTAACAATAAATGGGTGTAGATTATGTTCTTTGAGAAGTAATGATGTATACAATCTCTCTACCTGAGTCAATATGAGCAGTAAAAAAGCCAGGAGTGCTTCTACCAATGGCTTTTGTAAGTCCTGAGAGAGACACACAAGATTATGAGATATAGTTAGATTGTGCTTTTCTATGCTATGAATAACAGCCCCATAACCTGTTTATTGTCAGCATTAGTATAAGTACAGGTATAGTTACATTACATAGCTGATGTTTAAACGATTGTTCAGCCAATGGACAATTCCCCTGATTGCACCATACTTAAGAGCTCGCCTCCATCAAGTGCTCCTATGTTGTCCATGAGAGAGCCGCTGCCAGAGCCCCAGCCGTAGAAAAGAATCAGCCACTGAAATTTCAATGAACGGATTATTTTCTCCCCTGACATCATCTGTCAGTGGACAGTCAGGAAATGGTCATCCACGCTCACCAAAATTAGGGCGGAATTGGACAACTGTTTCTAATGTATATGGGGCTCTTAATTCCTATATTAAATTACATTGAGTGGCTTGTTGACCACCATTTTGGCACATAGTGTCCTCTCCTCAAGCTATTCTCAACAGCTTCCTTCCTTAGATATGTCCTAAAGTTAAGTCAAAACTGCCAGCCTTTAATGTCACCCAAATTATGTATTTGATTGACTTATTATACACTTTATATATCAAGTTTTTACAAGCAATACGTATTCCAACTATACTGCGAAGATGAGGCTTCATTTATGTATACCAACACTCCTGGAAGCATAATTTCAAGAACAATAATTATTTTTCTGTATTGATACTGACCAGGTATTCATGTCTTACCTTTGTTTGTGTTCATCCTGCTTGAAATCAGCTAAGGAGAAGAGAATAGGGTTAAGCTGCTTAACAAAAAAAATCCATAAATAGGCCTAAAGGAAGTTTCATTGAAAAAGACAGTATAATACGTCTCTTAAAGATGGTTCTTGAAAAGAGAAAACTAAGGGGGTAAAAAAAGAAGACGACAATTAAAATGAATCAGTATCATCATTGTGCGCTTATTTACATAAACAAAACACACCCCTAGCGAGTTAATGAATATCATTATGGGAGAACTTTGCCCAAATCATAATATTCATGGACTCATTATCGGTTTGCTGCCGTTTGTTTTAACCGCCAGGAAAAAGACTATTTTGCTTCTGTGTACAAGAGGTTGAATCAGTTTGACAAAAGAGGGTAATTTTTCAAACAGGATGCCAGACTTGCCGAAAAAAACACCCTGAACACTTGGAAAACTGGCCCTTTTTGTGTCTTAAGTCAATTTAGCAGGAAATAAACTTTCTTCGTAATTTACTATTGTCCACATTCGAGATTTATATATTAAAAATATACGTGAAAAAAAAAATTAGAATTACCAGAATATTCATTGGGACTAATGCACATGGCAATGCTGTGTGTATGCAGCCTATGTAGTAGGAAACAGGGTGCCTAAATGATCTAAGATTTGTGTGAAACACATTTGTACCATCGTATAAAGTTAGAAGCATGGTATAAGCGTTGGGCAGTATGTGGACACCATATTATGTTTCTGGATCACAGAGATACAGAAAACAGTATTGTTTGATCTCAAGATTTTGTTCCTTTATTGGCTTTCTGTTTTCATTCTTCATTTGAATTTTCTAAAAATAATTCTTACAATTTATAGAATGCCTACTGATGTGCCATCAAATTCTTAGAATTATAGTGCTTCTTACAGTTTTTATAGTGAGCGGAAACAATGGTTTATTTAGCCAATGAGAATATTCTAACACCTCACTGATCTTGTGAAGTCAGTGAACATTTGTACTTTAAAAAGGAGGGGAGCCAGCACTGCTCATGACTTTTTATTTCTTCATTGTTGCAATCCATTCATGAGCAGTGCTGGCTCCCCTCCTTTTTCGTTTGCTGGTCAGGTGGTCGGCCGCCACCATGCCGTGCACGCCCAGTGTGGTTTGCAAATTCCTTCTGTAGCCATCAAAATTCAGTTTGGTGCTTGTTCACACACAGCCACCGCCTCCTGCTCCAAGGCATCATTATTTAAACACCACCTGCCTGAACCTTGTTCCGCCCTCATCCACGTTTGCTGGTCTGGCACTGTGAGGGCCAGTCCTGACATTGTGCTGGTGTGTGTGGTTCTGCCACACACACTGGCACCTGGGCTGCCTTTATTCGCGGTTGTCAGTCCTGGCGGCATGGGAGCGGTTCAGACATGTCTCAGGTAAGTGGTGTCTTCATATGGTCCTGCTGATTTATATGAGACCTTATGGTACATAATAATTTATAATATAGCGTTAGGGACCCCCCTATAGAGATTTGCCGTGACGGGGCAGGGGGGCTCAAATCATTGATCAATCATTTGCAAAAAATCTCATTGAATTTTTACAGTAGGAACGAATTTGTGATTATTACACTTTTTATTTCTTCATTGTTGCAATCCATTCATGAGCAGTGCTGGCTCCCCTCCTTTAACATTTGTACTCTGTATGTTGTGAAGGGGTTAGAGGTAGAACACTTGGTGGTCAATGTGAACACTACAGCACATGACTGATCTTGTGAAGTCTTTGGCTATGTGCACACTTTGCTTTTTTACCTGCTTTTCCACTGCTTTTTCAACTGCAGCGTTTTCATGCCAAAATGCTTGCGTTATGCTTTTCAAGCAACGTCAATGGGATATTGAGCTTTCTTGTGCGCACTTTGCTGTTCAAAACACTGAGTTTAATTTGCATAAATTTCAAGCAACATGTCAATTGTTTTTGCCATTTTGGCTGCGTTTCCCATCCATTCAATTTAATACAAAACTGCAGCATTTCTAAAAGCACCGGAAAAGCACTAAAAACTCATGAAAACCGCAAAGTGCTCATAGGCTTCTTTCTTTGCGTTTTACATGCATTTTTAAAGCCAAAAGCATTGTCCTTTCTGCCAGAGGATGCTTTTTGAACTGCAACTACCTCGACGCAAAGTGTGCACATAGCCTTTGAGACAAATTTCATGATCTTCACGAGTCCTGTAGAATTTGATAAATTTGCAATTTGATTTGTGCATACTGCAAAAAAAAATGCAGAGCAATCTTCACACATTGTTGAAGACTGCATCAGCCAGAGAGCTGGCTCATAGAAAAACCTGAACGAATGAATCTGTCCAACAAAACACAAGAAAAGTTATCATTGTTTCCCAAGTCGCAGCAAGAAAGCAAATTGAGCTGATCACACTCCCAAAGGTAAACTGCTGAAATAAGGTAGTGTCTTGCACATACTAAGAAGTTACCTGAAGAGTTTTGGATTCAGCAGTCAAGTGCATCCACTTCCAAAGTGTTGCTGAATTCCCAGAGCATATATACTTTACATACAGATTTTTTGTTTTTATGTATTTGAGGTGGACACATATGTTTAGTGTAAGGTTTGAGGTAGAATTCAAAGCTAGCCAAGCCCTGGAAGAAGCAGTTGTGAAACTTGAGGCGTTACTTGATGTTTTATAAGCTGTGTTTTATGGTTCATTTGAAAGTTCAAGAAAATACTTTTCAGATGGAAGTATCACACCACCTTACTATGATTGAGCTTTTTGGCTTATGCACTCTACATTCCTTTTAGGAAGACAAAAAGGAAAAGCTGATTAATTTTATTCCCAAGAGAAGTATGATAGAAGAAAGTGTAACTTGTTCTTAGAACCCAGCAACAACTTAAACTCAGTCTGTCCAAGACGCTAAAATTACTACTGCAGGGAGTGGGCTTACATGAGGTCGGTCGTTTATGGTTATGTACGTTTGCAGGACCTGTAGAGTCAAGTGATATGTAGGTACAGGACCTGCATAGTCTGTGTGATTGACTGATCCGTAATTTACTTCAGTACAGCGCTCAAATAATACCAATTTATTTTGATTTCCCAGAAGTCTAATATTTTTACTGAATAAAAATACTGAAATCAAAGCTAGTCTGTTTCAGAAAGTGTGCTCTCTGATTTGTGAGAAGGAAAAGCCATAAATGACATGATTTTACATTTCTTTATGTAAAGGTTTTTTTTCTTATTAAGACTAAAACATTTTTCGAAACACAAATGCAGCAGTCTACCTCATAAAATGTGCATGTTTTAAAAAAGTTTTAAATGTTATTGAACACTTGTTTTAATTGTCAAATTTCACACCTGTATATGTCACATGAATATAGTGGCAAATGCTGGCTTTTGAGACCTCCACCTAACTAGCTTTTCTTACCAGGTCCATTTTAGCAAAAGAAGAATCTTATAAAAGAAAAGTACACATTTTACTTTTTAGATACGTGTGTTACCAGTCCAATTTAACAACCGTACACATCTTGACAATACTGGGTGGTGTCACCACATGTTACATTCTGGGTGTGTACCTATCTAATAATGTAGCTTTACAGTTAACAACTGTTTTGTCAAAAAGTAGAATTTTAAAAAAAACAACATAATAAAAATTGTAAAAGAAAAAAGTTTAATGTTTTACTAGATAAATTTAACAACCGTTCTAGATATTACAATACTATAGGCTGTTGCTGCTTCCTTTCCATTTGTGTACCTATCTTCCAATGCTGCTATCTTTTGTGCATTTTTTTTTGTCAGGGGAAGAGCATAATAAATAATTATTAAAAATAATAGATGCGTAAATTATTGCATTCTTGTTTTATTAGCCCAGTTTGCAGCTGTACATTGGTTGAAACAATACTGTGGGTTGTTGAAGCAATTTCCGTTTCTGGCTACCAATGTAGCATTCTTGATTATGGCTTTTTGTCAGGGTGGGTAGGATAATATTTTAAAAAAAAAAGTAGTTTAATTTTTGCATACCTGTTTTTCTTGTCCATTTTGGCATCCTTTCATCCCAAAACTATAATGTGGTCTGCTACAGCATTTGGAAGCCATATAATTACCTGACATTTATTATGTCATCCCTTTTCTGCAGGGGGATATAATTTGCTTAGCAAAATAGCTAAAAAGAAATTACACTAAAGAATGAAATGTAGACATTTAACTGTGTTTGTCTCTTTCAATACATCTGTTTGCTTGCCATTTGGAGACACATACACATCACTCCCATTCTACAGTTGTTGCATTACGCATTTGTGCCTCACATGCCCCCTACAAAACACTTTTATTCATTCCATATTTTTCCAGCTCTGGAAAAGTGTGTTTAAACATTTTGGTAAACCTTAGATATGCATCCAAAATGTGTAGTAAACGAAAAAGAGTCACTAGTAATGGACAATGTAGTGAAAGCATACCACAGCTAAAAATGTGGAAGCTGTTAGCAGGAGCAATACCATGGGCACTGCTGGTAATGTCTAGCAGTAGTAGTACCAAATGCAGTGCAGGATCCAAATGTCTTTCTTTGCCTGTGGTGAGTATATTATTGTGAAAGAAGCTGAGGGTGTAATGGAATATATGTCACATTACTCATCACAGCAGGATGATTATATCACTATACTCTCAGTATTCTGATCAGTCCACCTCCTCCGTCTCCATAACATTTAATGTTTTACTTGGTATTGTGGCACCCCTGAATACATCAGGGTGCCACAGGGAACTGCATCCTTACCCAGGGGGTAGGGTCTACCCCCATGGTTCCAGGTACCCAAGAAACCGATGTTACTCCCATCTGCACTACAAAACCCAATCACCTCACGTCAGTTACTGCCAGACACACCAGGGGGGTTGGACTAGCTGGAAAATGGGCCAGCCACTTTGGGACTGGGCAGACTGTGAGAGGAAGACAGGGAGTGAAGCAGTAGGTGCCAGAGAGGAGCTCGGAGAGTGAGCTCCTGGGGAGCCAGGAAAAACCGGTTGGGTCGCAAGCAGTGGTTCGGGTCCAGAGGAGTCAGGGACCGGTAGCAGGGACATTGTACATGGGTGTGACGGACGTAGTCTTGGAGGACTGTCGGCACCAGAAGGGCCCAACAGAACTAACTGGTACCGAGCACGACGGGGTACATGACCCTAGGTCAGGAGCCGATTCAACGTCCTGACAATTCACCTGAAAGGGAGAGGATCTTCAAGACCTTTCCTAGATGCTCAGAGATTGAGGGCATCAGCACAACGAGGGGGACAGGGGGGTTTCCAGACACAGTAACCCACTGAAGTCCCAAGTGCCAGCCTTCAAGAGCACGACTACACTACACATAGTGAGCAGGGCCCCCAATAGCTTCAAGCCACGGGGACCACCAACGGACAATAAATTGTGCACGGAGGCAGGCTCCGAATCACTAAGTGACACCGGTGGGACCGGGTAATTGGACGAACTCTTGGCAGCGGCAGCTTTACACAGAGACTTTGGTTTACCTACAGTGTGTGTGCCTCCTTTCTAAACCTCATCCAGCACCACGACTACCCACAGTGAGCACCCTGGTCTCTGCACCCTGTCCTCCCAAATCCACCAACCCCTTGAGTCCAGGGCCTTCCCTACCTGAGGAGGGACTGATACCTGCTGCTTCACACCATCTGCCCCTCCAGCAGCAGCGGTACTCCCATTACCGCAACCCGCAGGTGGCGTCACAAACTTCTCCCCTGTAAATATCCCCTTTTTCGGATCATAGTGTCTGCCAAGCTGGGTCCAGACCCCTCGAGCCACGACGATCCCAGATCCGAGCAACTCAACTAATACCGGGGCGGCACAGTAGAATTTCATTTCCATCAATAACACCTGTATCTGTTCTGCCTCCTAGGCCTCCTAGGCCTATGTCAGGAAAACGGGAGCGACATTTTTGACTGTGTATATGGACAGTCACAGGAGAAATATATTTAAAACAAAATTCACACTAAATTTTACAAAAAAACATAGCAAATTTAATCCTTTAATGACCAAGCCAAATTTTAGGAATCTGACCAGTGGCAATTTATGATGTAATTACTCCCCATTTTGGAAACTAGAACCCTCAAGGATTTTATCCAGGGATATAGTGAGCATTTTTAACCCACAGGTTATTCACAGAATTTGATAACATTAGGTCATCATATTGAAAATTTTCATTTTTTTTTAACAAAAGTGTTGCTTTATCACCAAATTTCTCACTTTTACAAGAGGTACTGTGCCGCTCCTGCGTCAGAAACCGGGCTGCTCGGATCCAGATCCGCGGTGGCTCGAGGGGACCTGGGGGTCATGCGGTCACTCGAATTAAGGGAATATTTACAGGGGATGGTGTAATTACAGTTCGTGACGCCACCCGTGCTGTGTGGTAAGGTGGAGTACCACCGCTGCAGCTGAGGAGTACCCGGTGGCGATAGAGTGGGCAGCCAGGTGTTTAACCCCTCCACGGGTAGGGGGGATGCCCCGGGACTCGGTGATGGTGACAGGGATGTGCCGTTGGGGAGGCAAGGGTCACCCACGTACTCAGTCCAACAATGCTGACACCGACAACTTAGCAAACCAAAGTTCTGGACACCGCTGCCGCTGAAGGGGAGCATGCTTGGGTCCCGTTTCTGCTGGTGTTGCCTGATGATCTGTGACCTTTCCCTTGACACCTTGTTCTCTTCTTAGTTGGCCCCTATAGCTTGAAACTAGTCGAGCCTCGCTGCCCAGTGTGGCCAACTGAGGGAGCTTGCTCTCAGCGTTCACGCCTGTGACTTCCTGGACCGCCTTAGTGGAAGGTCCTATCCCTCTTGTTGCGCTACTACCCCGACTTTGGAGCGGGTGGAGAGCGGATCTTAAAGGCTCCATTCTCGTCGGGTGAATTGTCAGGTTGCCCGAAGCTACTCCCTGACCTCGTCGTGCCCTGGTCCCAGCCCTGTGATGGTGCAAGGCCGCCGGCTGTCCTCCACGACAATACCGTGCCCCTTGTCACGATCCCCTGCGACCAGGGGTCCAGCTCCTACCAGGCCCAGACCAACGTATGCTACCTAGTACTTCCAAAGAGCCCGGCTCCTGACCTCCTCTCTCCTTCACCTGCAACACTGCACTGGCCTACTACTGACACTCCTGACCTCCCCTTAACAAACCCCGGAAGTGGACAACCCTATTCCACTCAGGCCGTCCACTCGTGTGTCTGGTGGGTGTGGTGCAGAGTGTTCCTAGGATTTTAATTAGCTGGTTTTGGCAACACCATTGGTTAGGTACCAACCTATGAGAAGTTGGTTATTGCACAGAAGGGCAGATTGCACAATACCATGTGACGACCTGATAGGTCAGGGCGTCACAGTACCACCAAAAAGTGGACCCCATAGTTTGTTACCCAATTTCTCAAGAGCGTAACGATACCCCACATATAGTCAAAAACGTCTGTTTGGACAAATGGAATGGCTAGGAACAAAAGGAGCAATATGTTAATTTTGTAAAGCAAATTTGGCTGAAATAGATTGTGGGCACCAGGTTGCACAAGTGACACCCTTTTGGAAACTCAACCTATCAAAGAATGTATGTAGGGGTGTGTTGAGCATTTGACATTTTAAACCCATAGGTACTTCACAGAACGTTTTAAAATGTGGATCAGAAAATAGTTACATTTTTTTTCTATAAAATTTTATTTTAGCACAAAATGTAAAATTTTGACAATGGATAATAGGAGAAATGGATCCTATACTTTGTTACACAATTTCTCCCAAACACAGTGGTACCCCATATGTGGTACAAAAAAAATTATGTTTGGGCATGTGCCAGTGCTCAGAAAGTGAACAGCACTATTTGATTTTTCGAGCGCAAATTTGGATGTGTTGCATTTCCAGCACCCCTGAAGTGGCCAAAATGTAGAAACACCCACATGTGACTCCATTTGTCAAACTAAATCCTATAATGAATAGAGATGAGCGAACCGGTCCCGGTTCGGCTCGAGTTCGGTTCGCCGAACGGAGGTCTCGTTCGAGTTCGGTTCGTCGAACGTTCGACGAACCGAACTCGAACTGCATAGGAAACGATGGCAGGCAATCACAAACACATAAAAACACCTAGAAAACACCCTCAAAGGTGTCCAAAAGGTGAAAAACAACTCACAACACAACACAAACACTTGGGAAAGTAACAAAGACATATACTCATGCGAAAACAAAAGAGCTGGACAAGGAAAAAGAGGAGGACACACAGATATATGAGTATATGCAAGGAAACGTCGATGCCATTATTGTGCAACTTGAGCCCTGCTCATTTTAGGCTTACAATCTGGATAAATTGTCTGAGCTTGCAACGTACGCCTTGGGGATCTTGTCGTGTCCTGCAGCCAGCGTTCTCTCGGAACCTGTCTTCAGTGCTGCTGGGGGTCTGCTGGCAGATAAGCACACGTGTCTGTCCACTGACAATGTGGACATGGCTCTCAGAGGACTTTTCTTCCCCTGGGTCAGCCAGGGGAGGCGAAAGGCACGCGTATTTTTGAGAGTGCTTCATGCAAAGCATCTGTTTCATTTTGAAAAGGGGAATCAAGTGATGCCAGTCAAGTGGGGTGTGTGTGGCCCAATTAGTGGAAATGAGGGAGACTGTGGTTGGAATCCCCTCGCTTTTGAAAAAAGAACCAAGATGAACAAGTCATGGCTCTCAGAGGACTTTTCTTCCCCTGGGTCATCCAGGGGACGTGAAAGGCACGCATATTTTTGAGAGTGCTTAATGCAAAGCATCTGTTTCATTTTGAAAAGGGGGATCAAGTGATGCCAGTCAAGTGGGGTGTGTGTGGCTCAATTAGTGGAAACGAGGGAGTCTGTGGTTGGAGTCCCCTCGCTTTTGAAAAAAGAACCAAGATGAACAAGTCATGGCTCTCAGAGGACTTTTCTTCCCCTGGGTCATCCAGGGGACGTGAAAGGCATGCGTATTTTTGAGAGTGCTTCATGAAAAGCATCTGTTTCATTTTGAAAAGGGGGATCAAGTGATGCCAGTCAAGTGGGGTGTGTGTAGCCCAATTAGTGGAAACGAGGGAAACTGTGGTTGGAGTCCCCTCGCTTTTGAAAAAAGAACCAAGATGAACAAGCCATGGCTCTCGGAGGACTTTTCTTCCCCTGGGTCATCCAGGGGACGTGAAAGGCATGTGTATTTTTGAGAGTGCTTCATGCAAAGCATCTGTTTCATTTTGAAAAGGGGGATCAAGTGATGCCAGTCAAGTGGGGTGTGTGTGGCCCAATTAGTGGAAACGAGGGAGACTGTGGTTGGAGTCCCCTCGCTTTTGAAAAAAGAACCAAGATGAACAAGTCATGGCTCTCAGAGGACTTTTCTTCCCCTGGGTCATCCAGGGGACGTGAAAGGCACGCGTATTTTTGAGAGTGCTTCATGCAAAGCATCTGTTTCATTTTGAAAAGGGGGATCAAGTGATGCCAGTCAAGTGGGGTGTGTGTGGCCCAATTAGTGGAAATGAGGGAGACTGTGGTTGGAGTCCCCTCGCTTTTGAAAAAAGAACCAAGATGAACAAGTCATGGCTCTCAGAGGACTTTTCTTCCCCTGGGTCATCCAGGGGACGTGATAGGCACGCGTATTTTTGAGAGTGCTTCATGCAAAGCATCTGTTTCATTTTGAAAAGGGGGATCAAGTGATGCCAGTCAAGTGGGGTGTGTGTGGCCCAATTAGTGGAAACGAGGGAGACTGTGGTTGGAGTCCCCTCGCTTTTGAAAAAAGAACCAAGATGAACAAGTCATGGCTCTCAGAGGACTTTTCTTCCCCTGGGTCATCCAGGGGACGTGAAAGGCACGCGTATTTTTGAGAGTGCTTCATGCAAAGCATCTGTTTCATTTTGAAAAGGGGGATCAAGTGATGCCAGTCAAGTGGGGTGTGTGTGGCCCAATTAGTGGAAATGAGGGAGACTGTGGTTGGAGTCCCCTCGCTTTTGAAAAAAGAACCAAGATGAACAAGTCATGGCTCTCAGAGGACTTTTCTTCCCCTGGGTCATCCAGGGGACGTGATAGGCACGCGTATTTTTGAGAGTGCTTCATGCAAAGCATCTGTTTCATTTTGAAAAGGGGGATCAAGTGATGCCAGTCAAGTGGGGTGTGTGTGGCCCAATTAGTGGAAACGAGGGAGACTGTGGTTGGAGTCCCCTCGCTTTTGAAAAAAGAACCAAGATGAACAAGTCATGGCTCTCAGAGGACTTTTCTTCCCCTGGGTCATCCAGGGGACGTGAAAGGCACGCGTATTTTTGAGAGTGCTTCATGCAAAGCATCTGTTTCATTTTGAAAAGGGGGATCAAGTGATGCCAGTCAAGTGGGGTGTGTGTGGCCCAATTAGTGGAAATGAGGGAGACTGTGGTTGGAGTCCCCTCGCTTTTGAAAAAAGAACCAAGATGAACAAGTCATGGCTCTCAGAGGACTTTTCTTCCCCTGGGTCATCCAGGGGACGTGATAGGCACGCGTATTTTTGAGAGTGCTTCATGCAAAGCATCTGTTTCATTTTGAAAAGGGGGATCAAGTGATGCCAGTCAAGTGGGGTGTGTGTGGCCCAATTAGTGGAAACGAGGGAGTCTGTGGTTGGAGTCCCCTCGCTTTTGAAAAAAGAACCAAGATGAACAAGTCATGGCTCTCAGAGGACTTTTCTTCCCCTGGGTCATCCAGGGGACGTGAAAGGCATGCGTATTTTTGAGAGTGCTTCATGAAAAGCATGTGTTTCATTTTGAAAAGGGGGATCAAGTGATGCCAGTCAAGTGGGGTGTGTGTAGCCCAATTAGTGGAAACGAGGGAAACTGTGGTTGGAGTCCCCTCGCTTTTGAAAAAAGAACCAAGATGAACAAGCCATGGCTCTCGGAGGACTTTTCTTCCCCTTGGTCATCCAGGGGACATGAAAGGCATGCGTATTTTTGAGAGTGCTTCATGCAAAGCATCTGTTTCATTTTGAAAAGGGGGATCAAGTGATGCCAGTCAAGTGGGGTGTGTGTGGCCCAATTAGTGGAAACGAGGCAGACTGTGGTTGGAGTCCCCTCGCTTTTGAAAAAAGAACCAAGATGAACAAGTCATGGCTCTCAGAGGACTTTTCTTCCCTGGGTCATCCAGGGGACGTGAAAGGCATGCGTATTTTTGAGAGTGCTTCATGCAAAGCATCTGTTTCATTTTGAAAAGGGGGATTAAGTGATGCCAGTCAAGTGGGGTGTGTGTGGCCCAATTAGTGGAAATGAGGGAGACTGTGGTTGGAGTCCCCTCGCTTTTGAAAAAAGAACCAAGATGAACAAGTCATGGCTCTCAGAGGACTTTTCTTCCCCTGGGTCATCCAGGGGACGTGATAGGCACGCGTATTTTTGAGAGTGCTTCATGCAAAGCATCTGTTTCATTTTGAAAAGGGGGATCAAGTGATGCCAGTCAAGTGGGGTGTGTGTGGCCCAATTAGTGGAAACGAGGGAGACTGTGGTTGGAGTCCCCTCGCTTTTGAAAAAAGAACCAAGATGAACAAGTCATGGCTCTCAGAGGACTTTTCTTCCCCTGGGTCATCCAGGGGACGTGATAGGCACGCGTATTTTTGAGAGTGCTTCATGCAAAGCATCTGTTTCATTTTGAAAAGGGGGATCAAGTGATGCCAGTCAAGTGGGGTGTGTGTGGCCCAATTAGTGGAAACGAGGGAGTCTGTGGTTGGAGTCCCCTCGCTTTTGAAAAAAGAACCAAGATGAACAAGTCATGGCTCTCAGAGGACTTTTCTTCCCCTGGGTCATCCAGGGGACGTGAAAGGCATGCGTATTTTTGAGAGTGCTTCATGAAAAGCATGTGTTTCATTTTGAAAAGGGGGATCAAGTGATGCCAGTCAAGTGGGGTGTGTGTGGCCCAATTAGTGGAAACGAGGGAGTCTGTGGTTGGAGTCCCCTCGCTTTTGAAAAAAGAACCAAGATGAACAAGTCATGGCTCTCAGAGGACTTTTCTTCCCCTGGGTCATCCAGGGGACATGAAAGGCATGCACATTTTTGAGAGTGCTTCATGCAAAGCATCTGTTTCATTTTGAAAAGGGGGATCAAGTGATGCCAGTCAAGTGGGGTGTGTGTGGCCCAATTAGTGGAAACGAGGCAGACTGTGGTTGGAGTCCCCTCGCTTTTGAAAAAAGAACCAAGATGAACAAGTCATGGCTCTCAGAGGACTTTTCTTCCCCTGGGTCATCCAGGGGACGTGAAAGGCATGCGTATTTTTGAGAGTGCTTCATGCAAAGCATCTGTTTCATTTTGAAAAGGGGGATCAAGTGATGCCAGTCAAGTGTGGTGTGTGTGGCCCAATTAGTGGAAACGAGAGAGACTGTGGTTGGAGTCCCCTCGCTTTTGAAAAAAGAACCAAGATGAACAAGTCATGGCTCTCAGAGGACTTTTCTTCCCCTGGGTCATCCAGGGGACGTGAAAGGCACGCGTATTTTTGAGAGTGCTTCATGCAAAGCATCTGTTTCATTTTGAAAAGGGGGATCAAGTGATGCCAGTCAAGTGGGGTGTGTGTGGCCCAATTAGTGGAAACGAGGGAGACTGTGGTTGGAGTCCCCTCGCTTTTGAAAAAAGAACCAAGATGAACAAGTCATGGCTCTCAGAGGACTTTTCTTCCCCTGGGTCATCCAGGGGACGTGAAAGGCACGCGTATTTTTGAGAGTGCTTCATGCAAAGCATCTGTTTCATTTTGAAAAGGGGGATCAACTAATGCCAGTCAAGTGGGGTGTGTGTGACCCAATTAGTGGAAACGAGGGAGACTGTGGTTGGAGTCCCCTCGCTTTTGAAAAAAGAACCAAGATGAACAAGTCATGGCTCTCAGAAGACTTTTCTTCCCCTGGGTCATCCAGGGGAGGTGAAAGGCACACGTATTTTTGAGAGTGCTTCATGCAAAGCATCTGTTTCATTTTGAAAAGGGGGATCAAGTGATGCCAGTCAAGTGGGGTGTGTGTGGCCCAATTAGTGGAAACGAGGGAGACTGTGGTTGGAGTCCCCTCGCTGTGTTTTACATGATTTTCGAAGGGCATGACATGCCTAAGAGGTTGAGTTTCATCATCTGCAACTTGTTGGCAACAGAAAGGCTGCCTTTACACCCTTTTGAGACCGAGGATTTTCGAGACCTTATGCCCATTGCAGTGCCCCAAGAGCCGATGGCCAGTCGTCACTCCTTCTCCAAGAAAGGCGTGCCCACGCTACCACAGCAGGTCGCACACAACCTCACCGATTCCTTGAGAAACTCTGTGTGTGACAGGGTGCATTTCACAACAGATACTTGGACCAGTAAGCATGGACAGGGGAGTTGCATGTTGCTGACTGGGCACTGGGTAACTATGGTGAGAGATGGAGAAGGGTTTGCTGTACAAGTCTTGCCGTCCCCACGACTTGTGTGTCAATCCTTCCTCTGTATGTACAAGTTCCTCCACTGCTTCTGCCTCCTCAACCTCGTGTGGGTCCTCCACCTCGGCCCAAACCCTGTGTGGTCAGGCCACCCTTCCTTGTAACTGCGCCCAAGGAACCCCACACACCTTCTTACTATGCTGGCAGCAGAGCTCAAGGCCATCAGGCGGTCAAATGTTTACTTTGAAATGTAGGGGAAATGTGAGACACCGCTGAGGAATTGTGGACGGTTAGCTCTGGAGAGTGAGACCGAGTTTCATCAATGGTTGTCTCCACTCAACCAGCAGTCAGGGAAGGTCGGGTGCGACAATGATGCAAACCAGTCTGCGACCCTTCTTCAGGGCAATGTGACACACGTACCTTGTATGGCTCACGTGTTGAACCTGGTTGTCCAGCAATTTTTAAAACACTATCCCGGCCTACATGGCCTTCTGCAGAGGGCACGGTGTAACGCCTGCCTGGATCGACACACTCAGATGGGCTGTAAAGGATATGCTAGAGGCAAGCCACTCACCAAGCTGGACCCCCAGAACCCTGAAACCCTTTAACCCCTATACAGTGATTTGGAATTACACAGGGCCCAAGTTGATCAATACCTGTGGAAGGCTGCAGTTCCAGAGAATAGTAGTCATGCAGGGTCAAAAACATTAATTGAGGAAGAGGAACAGAATGGGATGGCCAGGACTTAATCAGAAAACAAGCAGAGGTGAAATGCGGATCGGCCAACGAGGTACATAAACAGCAAGCAGGAAACGTAGTCAGGTAACAAGCACACAAAATCATAAAACTGAACTGGGGGTAACAGTAACAAGAGGTTCATAGCTTTGTCTGGCAGTGGTCTGCAGACAGGAGGGGCCTAAAAAAGGGTGTGGTGTCTTCCCATTGGTTGTAGCTGAATGATGGTACTTCATCTGTGAGATACCCACCACCTACATTCAGTCTGTGGTTCTGTATCTGTCAAGGTAACGCAACCCAGTGGGTGACCATAACCTGCGTCCACCTGCGCCGCAGGCATCAACTCCTTTCCCATCATCAGCACTATGCACGAAAGGAACACGTTGTCACCTGGCGACCGGAGTACAAATTGATTGAGTGGACTACGTTGGTGACTTAACAGCCGTGTGCGGCAATGATGCAAACCTGTCTGCGGCCCTTCGTCAGGGCTATGTGACACACGTGCCTTGTATGGCTCACGTGTTGAATCTGATTCTCCAGCAATTTTTAAAATACCATCCCGGCCTACATGGCCTTGTGCAGCGGGCACGCTGCTATGTGCTCACTTTCATCCTTCGCACCCAGCAGCTCAACAACTTTCATCGCTCCTGAAGTCTTAGGGTCTGGCGGTTAAACGCCGGAAATGCGATGTTCCGACACGCAGGAATTGGAATCTGCACATGTTGCAGCGTGTGTGGCAGCACCGCAGAGCCCTGCTGAAATACGGTATGACGTATACCCTGGGCTAACTTGATCCAGAGGTGGTGCAGATCACGCTGCTGGAGTGGTGTCAGATCAAGGACCTATGCACCCTTCTACACAGTTTACAAATGTCGACGAAGATGTTTAGCACTGGCGATGCCATTCTCAGCGTGACAATTCTGGTCATCTACAAGATGGAGCACACTGTAAGCATTATTCGGAGTCAGGTGTTGGTCCAAGAGGAAGGTGAGGAAGTACAGGAGGAGTCATATGCAGAAGGGATAATAAGATCTTCAAGGTCCATACGGTGAGCGGCACCTAGGCGGCAGTCATGGTGGGGGATTAACAAGGGCGCATAGTATCAGCAAAAGTTGTTGAGGAAGGTGCAGGAGCCCATGAAGAAATGGAGGACAAACTTGCGATGGGCATGGAAGACTCAGCAGATGAGTGAGAGCTTGCTCACATTTCGATTGTGCGAGGTTGGGGGGAGAGGGCAGAGGAAGGAGGCACGATTCTCACCTCTCTGCCACCAACACACCAAGGACTTGGTCCTCCTGGATGCACAAGACACATGAGTGCCTTCTTGCTGCACTACCTACAACATGACCCTCAGATTGTACGAATTCAAAGTAATGCTAACTACTGGGTTGCCACACTGTTAGATCCCCGGTACAAGACAAAATTTGGCGAAATAATTCCTGCCATAGAAAGGGACGCACGTATACAGGAGTATCTGCAGAAGGTGGTACGGATTCTTAGATCTGCATTTCCAGTAAACACCAGTGCTGCACAGAGTGAATCTCAACGCTTTGTCATGGATAGGAGGAAATGGTCTTTTACTTGTCCACATCTGAGGGACCGAGGGATGGCTGCTGTGCTGAGATGGCGTTGAGTACGGTGTCCCTGCAGAGTTGCACTTTTGGTCATATACCAAATGAGTTGAAAAAGGACAAATGCTGGTGAAAAGGGGAACAGGTGTGTTGGAAAGGGGAAAAAAGTATTTGTCCGTGGGTTTGTTGATTAAGCAAAAGTAACATTTGATGAAGAAACACCATCTGTTACGGTGGGACTGGCAGATTTGGATAAGGTGGTATATACTATGATACCGCTATATAACGAAAATTAATAAGAAAAGAAAGAGAAAGGTATATATCCCCATCAGCAGTCAATGTCCACCGTGCTCCCAGATGGAAAAGGAGAGGTTGGCAACTGGAAGGTTAGGTGGAGGATACAGATCTGTGTGGCTATGAAACTAATAGTTGCCTGAACCGAGTTAGACGCCACTTGGATCTTGAGACTGGGAGCCCTGTTAGCGTCACAGGGTCCACACGCCCACCCAGCCCAGGAACTCCCTGTTAACATCACAGGGGCCATTCAGTACGCTGACCGTGTGCATTGGGGCCACACCTGTGGACAGCAGGCGCATCAGCAGCAGCAGGCCTGTTAATGCCACTGGGCTGCACAAGCAGGACTTGTAGGACAGGAGCTGGTCTTAACCGTTCTGCGTTACCAACTGTGGTGGCGGCCTGCATCGACGCCCTATCCCTGCCTACCTCTGGCCTAAAGCCGCAATGGGTTCTACACATGGAGGTGTGCTCTTTCGGAGCATAATAGAAGACTGCGCACCTCCTTGTTGGCTCCAGCCCGTTTTATAACCTGGGTCCGCCCCAAACCAGGGTGGACCACAATGCACCTCCTGGAGACAAAAGCAGAGTGACACGTCATGAGTGGCATAACTAGCGTCCTATTTGGAACCGCAACTTCAATAATGACCTCATGGCTGCCACGACACAAACACTTCACCAGTCATCGTCTGACCATCAATAATGAGGTGACAAGTCATAGGCGCGGGCCTCTGCAAGCCATTTGGGAGTGGCCTGGCCACATCGTCAGGACACCTGATGCCCTGTGGTCTATAGGGGTCCCCCACATCAGGGGCAGGGCCAAAGAGTTCATTACCGGACCTAGTCTCTGATGCAGTAAGTGCCTGAGCATGGTTAGTTGCATGAAATACAGTCTCTGAAAAAAGACTATCAGCTTTAGCATGGTGTCTAGACACAAAACAGGACTTAGACCCGGCACGGAATGCAAGTACCTGTGCAAAGATGCTTTTCGCACTAAGTGTGGGAGCATGCGCTGTATCCCGAAATGAAGACTTAGCCTCAGGAATGGCACAGTCAGGCTGAGCATACTCACTAGGCGAAACATTGTAGTTAGGCTGCAGCTGGGGTAAATCGGCACACGCATGTGCACAAGCTGCCTCTCCACACTTACACGTGGAGGAGAAATTGCTCTTCGGGTGTGGACTTGGAGATGCTGTCTATGAAGAGAAGGAAAAGCTAAAGGAAGCCTCACTTTCTATCCCTACGAATTATCAAATGCAGCAATGAATTCCCTGAGTTTGCTATAACATTAGCATAGCAAAATGTGCATGAGGGTGTCATGCAGAGGTGCTAGAAATAGCTTGGCATCAGTGGGACAATAATGAAATACAACAGCCAGTTCTATGATGCCACTAAATGGCAGTATTTTTTGCTATCATTATAGCTTATTAAAAACAGAGCAGGAGGGTGTCCTGCACAGGTGCTAGAAATAGCTTGGCACCAGTGGGACAATAATGTAATACAACAGCCAGTTCTATGATGCCACTAAATGGCAGTATTTTGTGCTATCATTATAGCTTATTAAAAAAAGAGCAGGAGGGTGTCCTGCACAGGTGCTAGAAATAGCTTGGCACCAGTGGGACAATAATGAAATACAACAGCCAGTTCTATGATGCCACTAAATGGCAGTATTTTTTGCTATCATTATAGCTTATTAAAAACAGAGCAGGAGGGTGTCCTGCACAGGTGCTAGAAATAGCTTGGCACCAGTGGGACAATAGTGAAATACAACAGCCAGTTCTTGTATGCCACTAAATGGCAGTATTTTTTGCTATCATTATAGCTTATTAAAAACAGAGCAGGAGGGTGTCCTGCACAGGTGCTAGAAATAGCTTGGCACCAGTGGGACAATACAGAAGTCCAACAGCCACGTTTAGGATGCCACTAAGTTCACTCAGTGTTTGCTAGTATAATGGCTTAGTAACAATGAGTTTGAGTGTGCAATGCAGGCAGACATGCTGCAAATATCTTTGCACTAGTGGGACAATACAGAAGTCCAACAGCCACGTTTAGGATGCCACTAAGTTCACTCAGTGTTTGCTAGTATAATGGCTTAGTAACAATGAGTTTGAGTGTGCAATGCAGGCAGACGTGCTGCAAATATCTTTGCACTAGTGGGACAATACAGAAGTCCAACAGCCACGTTTAGGATGCCACTAAGTTCACTCAGTGTTTGCTAGTATAATGGCTTAGTAACAATGAATTTGAGTGTGCAATGCAGGCAGACATGCTGCAAATATCTTTGCACTAGTGGGACAATACAGAAGTCCAACAGCCACGTTTAGGATGCCACTAAGTTCACTCAGTGTTTGCTAGTATAATGGCTTAGTAACAATGAGTTTGAGTGTGCAATGCAGGCAGACGTGCTGCAAATATCTTTGCACTAGTGGGACAATACAGAAGTCCAACAGCCACGTTTAGGATGCCACTAAGTTCACTCAGTGTTTGTTAGTATAATGGCTTAGTAACAATGAGTTTGATTGTGCAATGCAGGCAGACGTGCTGCAAATATCTTTGCACTAGTGGGACAATACAGAAGTCCAACAGCCACGTTTAGGATGCCACTAAGTTCACTCAGTGTTTGCTAGTATAATGGCTTAGTAACAATGAGTTTGAGTGTGCAATGCAGGCAGACGTGCTGCAAATATCTTTGCACTAGTGGGACAATACAGAAGTCCAACAGCCACGTTTAGGATGCCACTAATTTCACTCAGTGTTTGCTAGTATAATGGCTTAGTAACAATGAGTTTTAGTGTGCAATGTAGGCAGACGTGCTGCAAATATCTTTGCACTAGTGGGACAATACAGAAGTCCAACAGCCACGTTTGGGATGCCACTAAGTTCACTCAGTGTTTGCTAGTATAATGGCTTAGTAACAATGAGTTTGAGTGTGCAATGCAGGCAGACGTGCTGCAAATATCTTTGCACTAGTGGGACAATACAGAAGTCCAACAGCCACGTTTAGGATGCCACTAAGTTCACTCAGTGTTTGCTAGTATAATGGCTTAGTAACAATGAGTTTGAGTGTGCAATGCAGGCAGACGTGCTGCAAATATCTTTGCACTAGTGGGACAATACAGAAGTCCAACAGCCACGTTTAGGATGCCACTAAGTTCACTCAGTGTTTGCTAGTATAATGGCTTAGTAACAATGAGTTTGAGTGTGCAATGCAGGCAGACGTGCTGCAAATATCTTTGCACTAGTGGGACAATACAGAAGTCCAACAGCCACGTTTAGGATGCCACTAAGTTCATTCAGTGTTTGCTAGTATAATGGCTTAGTAACAATGAGTTTGAGTGTGCAAAGGGCAGGAGGGTACAGTGCCAGGGTTGTGGGTCTCTGGGTAGAGGAAAGGAAGCCTGCCTTTCTATCCCTCCAAATGGGGAAATGCAGCGAGGAAATCTCTGACCTTAGCTACACAGACGCTGTCATCTTGTGTAGCTGTTAAACTCTGTTTTCACGGACCTGTCACCTATGGCTCTGACCCTGCCGGTATTAGCCCTTAAAAGGACTGATAGAAACTTCTATCCCTTCTGTACAGAGCTGTGTATGGAGCGTACACAGCAGTAACGGAGATATGAGCTGCGCCAGTGATGACTGACACCAAGGACGCAGAAGGCAGATAATGGCATGCTGGAGGAAAATGTCCATTTTTATAATGCAGGCACATGTGACATGAACATCCTATCACACATGCCGTTGCTTCTCTGGCTAAAAGTCCATTTAGCTGTGTTTGTGTCTGGGATTGGCTGACATGCTGGCCCGCCCCACTACACGCGCGTGCTTAGGAAAGGAAGACAAGGAAAAAAAAAAAAAAATGGCGATTGCCATTATACATACAGCAGTGATCTGAATGCGCTGTTCCCGCACACTATACGCTGAAATTTCATAATAGTGTGAGTCACAAAGTGACTTACACTATTACAGCGGAAAGCCAGCTAGGAATTAGCTGGTCTTTTTGCTGCTAGAACCGTTCTCGAACGTATCTAGAACTATCGAGCTTTAGCAAAAAGCTCGAGTTCTAGTTCGATCTAGAACAGCCCCCAAAATCATTCGAGCCGCGAACTGGAGAACCTTGAACCGCGAACCGCGCTCAACTCTAATAATGAAGTCATCTTTTGGTGTGGTGAGTATTTTTAAAGCACAAATTACACAGAATTTTATTAGACTGGGCCATGAAAACAAAAAACGTAGGGTTTTTTAACCAACATTTTAAGTCGCAAAATTTTAATTCACACAAAGGGTAACAGTAGAAAAGGGATGGGACAATTGGTTATGCAATTTTCACCAAATGACAGTACCCCATATGTGGCTTTACATTACTATTAGAGTATGGTAGGGATCAGATGGGAAGAAGAAGGAGCTCTGTTTGAATAGATTGTGGCCTCCATTAGCCAAGCACCTGTGGTGCAAGTTCAGCAGAATCCCCACAAGCATAAGGTATTCATCTAGGGGTATAGTGAGTATTTTGAACCCACAAGTTCTTCACAGATTTATAACATTGAGACATGGAAATATAACATTTTAGTGGTAATTAAATTTTTTTATTAGCTTTAAATTTGTCAGTTACACAAGGGTTAAAAGGTAAAAATGGACTTCACAATTTATTACACTGTGATGCGATATACGCCATCAGTAGAGATGAGCAATCTAGATTAGAAAGGATTGAACATTTTCAAAATCGTACGATCCTAGGCGGGATCAGTTGAGGATCAGAAATCCAATCATTTGACCGAAAATTAGATGATGTTCTGTTTGGATCTGTAGATGTTTGCAGCATTTCTAAAACTTTAATATTACTTTGGTTACTGTAGTGGTGCTGTATGATAAGTGGGGGGGGAGTGTTTGATGAGGTGAGAGAGTGGAGAGAGGTCAGGTTTTTTTCTTCTAAGCTTTATGTGTGGGTGTTTCCTGCAGCCAATCAATGCACAGAAAACATCCACAACAATCAGACACAAGGGCTTGTGTCCTTGCCTGCCTAAGTCACATGTCCCTTTGCATATAAAATGCAGGCATGCAGCGTCGGCGCCATTTGTGATTGTTAAAGCTTAGGGAAGTTGCTGTTAGAACATCCCTATATTCGCTGAACTGTTCACCAAACTTTTTCAAACCGCATTGGATTCAATGGGAGGCCAAACCTAAGGGAGAGAAAACACGTGTAGGGGGTTGGAAAGCTTCCAAAACAGCAAAAATATGTTTTACAGTGCAGCTCCACTGTTTTGACATAGCCATTAGATTCCTGGACTGTTAACATAAGAAATATTGAAGTGGAAAAGAGACGAGTATACAGCTGGTGCTCCCACACCCCTGCCAGTACATACAAGACACAACTTAAACACCCATTTTGGACTCTTGATATTTAAAAACATTTCAGGCAGACAGCAGGACAGTGGCATCAATTACCCCCCCAATTTCTCTATAGTGTCTTTTCACAGCAGTGAGGTATGGTCCATGCAACATACAGGATGTGGCCTGGCATTTCTGTTTTAAAAACCAAAAAGTGGATGAGAGACAGGATTAGGCTTCTTGCTCCCACACCTCTGCCAGTACAGACAAGACACAGCTTGGAGACCCATCTTGAAGTCTTGATATTTAAACACATTTTAGGCAGACAGCTGGACAGTGACATCAATTGCCCCTCTTCAATCCTCCCCCCATTTTCCCATAGTGTCTTTTCACAGCAGTGAGGAACGGTCCATGCAGCACAAAAGATGTGACCTGGCAATTCCATTTTAAAATGAAAAGGTGAATGAGTGACAGGATTAGGCCTCTCGGTCTCACACCCCTGCCAGTACAGAGAAGGAGATCCATCTTGGAGTATTGATATTAAAAAACATTTCAGGCAGACAGCAGGACAGTGGCATGAATTTCCCCCCCCCCCCCCATTTCCCATTATGTATTTGCACAGCAGTGGGGTATGGTGCATGCAACATGCAGGATGTTGCCTGGCATTTCCATTTTAAAAATTAAAAGGTGAATGAGTGACAGGATTAGGCCTCTTGCTCCCACACCCCTGCCAGTACAGACAAGACACAGCTTGGAGACCCATCTTGGAGTATTGATATTGAAATACATTTCAGGCAGACAGCAGGACAGTGGCATGAATTGCCCCCCCCCCATTTCCCATTATGTATTTGCACAGCTGTGGGGTATGGTCCATGCAACATGCAGGCTGTGGCCTGGCATTTCCATTTTAAAAATCAAAAGGTGGATGAGTGATAGGATTTGGCCTCTTGCTCCCACACCCCTGCCAGTACAGACAAGACACAGCTTGGAGACCCATCTTGGAGTTTTGACATTTAACAACATTTCAGGCAGACAGAAGGACAGTGGCATCAATTGCCCCCCCCTCTTTTCCTCATAGTGTGTTTGCACAGCAGTGAGGTATGGTATGTGCAACATACAAGATGGACGAGTGTCAGGATTAGGCTTCTTTCTCCCACACTCCTGGCACTACAGGCAAAAAACAATTTGGAGACCCTACTTGGAGTTTCTACATTTCCAAAAATTCAGGTCAGATACAGGACAAGTGGCAACAATTTGCACATACTACAAATAGTCGAATGCCGCAACATGGGTGCATGGGACCAGCCCTGTAACAAGACCTGAACCAGAATTTCTACCTTCCCCAGAGACAGCAAGATGACAGACATGTATAGGGCTGGTCCTTCCAGAACCCTGGCACTATACCATTGCTTAGTCTGCACAGTTTGGTACTGAGGTGACAAAGTCATTGGACATCTATGACTTGTTCTTCTTTATAAAAATTAGGCAGTCTACACTTTCAGGGGCTAACCGGATGCACTTATCTGTCAATACACCGCAAGCAGCGCTGAAGACATGTTCTAAGGAAATGCTGATTTGCCAGGCAGGCCAAAACTTCCAAGGCATGACTGAAAAGCTCAGGCCACTCTTCCATTTTTGATGACCGAAATGCAAAAGTGTCAAATCCCCCCTTAATGGCATCAATATTGAGCTCTAGATATTCCTGCACCATCCTCTCAATTCGTTCACTATATGTCAGACTTCTACTTTGTTCTGCTACTGAATGCAATGGTCTAAAAAATGTGTGTCAAACGTCACAGAAATTGCTTCTGCCACTTGAACTGCTACTACCGCTAATGTTTCTGTGTTGCCGAAGCGACATTCTCGTGGTTGGAATTCTAAAATTGCAAAGCACACTGTGTGCCTCACTGCTGTCTAGTGGAAAACTACTGTTAAGATGGTCTACAAGCGTGTTTCGATTCTCCAGTATCCGTGCGTCCCTTTCCAGGGGTGGAAGAATCTTGCTAAATTTACTCTTGTACTGTAGATATAACAGAGTGGCAACCCAATAATGAGCATTATTTCTAATCTTAACAATATGGACATCATGTTGCAGATAGTGCAGCAAGACGGCACTCATGCTTTGAACGCTTCAATGAGGTCCATGTTGTGTTGGTGGCTGGGTAACATCCAAGCTCGTCTCCTCCCTCACCTCACACCAATCACAGACAACAGGGACGGGATTAATATCTTCATCTCCTGAGTTTTCTGCACCCATCACCTTTTCCTCCTCCATTTGGTCCTCGGCTCCTGCACCTTCATTACCAGTTTGTCTGTTACCATGAGCCCACCTCGATTGATGAACTACACCTCCTGAGTCACCCGCCTGTGTGACAACTGTCCAGATCTTACAGGAAATGGTATCCCTACCTCATTCACCTTTGCATACTCCCTTCCTCTGGGACCACCACCCCCTCCTGCAGACTATTCAAAGTGTGCTCCAACATTTAGGTGACCAGAATAGGGATGTTGATGACAGCATGATCAACTCTAACAATAAGTGTAGCTATTTTGAAACTGTGCAAGAGGGTGCAGAGGTCCTTCGTCTGTGCCCACTCCGCAATTGTGATTTGCCCCACGTCTGGACTGCAGTGTCCCAGGCTATGAGGCCTGGTGGAATAGTGCACCAGGACTTGCTCATGCTGCCACAGACATCTGCAACATGAGCAGAGTGGAATTTCACCATGTCGACACATTGCATATCAGCCGGTTAACTGGTATGGCAAAAGTCATTTGTACCATTGCAAGTCAATCACTTGCGAGGTGCAAATGGCGGAAGTGAGAACACAGCGACCATGCCTTCTGTAGCAGCGCATCCATGCCAGGATAATGGGCTAGAAATTGCTGTACAACCAGGTTGAGGATGTGAGCCATGCAAGGCACATGTGTGATGTCACTCAGGCATATGGCCGCCACCAGGTTTGCACCATTATCGCACATGTCCTTCCCTTGATCCAGGTTCAGTGGAGACAGCCATTGATCAAACTAGGCCTGGATAGTGCTCCACAACTCTGTAGCTGTGTGACTGTTTTCTCCAATGCATATTAATTTTAACACTGCCTGATTGCGTTGAGCCCTGGCTGAGCTGTACGGAGGTGGGGATTTCTCTCTGCACTGTTAGAATGGATGTTACATTAAGGGAGAGGTTGAGAGCGCAGGTGGAGGCCCTATCTGAGGTAGAGGAAGCGGTAGAACCAGAGGTTTGTCCTACAAGCCTTGGGTATTATAAGACTTGGGAAGCAGCCCCTTCCTCGCCTGCCCCTGTAGCCACCAGAGTAACCTAGAGCCCAGTCAGTGAGATGTAATGCCCCTGGCCATGCTTGCTCGCCCTGGTGTCAATGGTGAAATTCACCCTGGGAGAGACAGAGTTTTTAAAGGAAAAGGTAATCTTTAGGGGTGATCGAATACCCTAATATCCGCTTCACTGAATATGTGGCGAATACATCGCCGCTATTCGAATATTCGCGAATATTCGACCCCCAATATAAGTCTATGGGAAACCAGAATAACTTTACGTTGGACCCAACGGTGACCTGTGGTGACTGAGGAAAAAGCTGAAATCGATGGGAAAGGCTGAAACAGTATGGGCACAGCCTGTAGAAGGTGCCTGACTGCATTTCTAATGTCTTGGAATAACATGCTCAGAGCAGCAAGCGGCGTTTACGTAGTCGCCAGAACAGCTCTCAAACCAAAGTAAAAGAGGAGAACTTGATAAGAAACAGTTTCTAGTGCCTAATCACTGTAATAAAACGTCAAATAAAGTTCCGACCTCCAAAAAGAAAACCACTTTAGCATATGTTTACACGTTTTGTTTTTTACATTTTTCCTTCTTTTACGATTAGAAAGGGCTGTAACTTATACATTATATTGGTGTCTGTCTCACACCTCCTTTTTTGAGACATATTTGACAGCACTTTAAAAAGTCAGCTTCAATGTGCCCGTTGGGATGTTGATCTTGCCCTCCTCCTCCTCCACCAGCACCATCAGCTCCAGTGGTCCTCTACTCATATGTAGGAAGGGCCACTGGCTGTCCTCAAATCTCACACTTTTTAAAGCTCTCGGGTGGGCCCTGTAACATACATTGGGGAGGGAAGGCAGTCATTTGTAGTTTTCTGCGTCCCCTATATCATTAGTGTGAAAGTAGGAATACGTACTCCATAACACTTTGCAGTGCTATTGCCAATGTGGCCATTTGGATGTTAGCCTTGCCCTCCTCCTCCTCCTCCACCAACACCACTGGCTAAAGTGGCCCTCTATTGAAATTATATTCAAATGATTCAGTAATGTATGTTTTATGGACAAAAGAACGCCACACTGGGACATCGAAGCTGATATCGTTGATAATGATTGCATCTGACGAAAAACAGGTTGAGAGCAGGAGGCATCATTGCCTGCTTCCTAGACCGCAGTTTGTGAAGCATGCAGCACCGTGGAAGTGGCAGTTGTTTCACTCTGGAGCTAAGGCTTTATTCCAGTAGCTAACACCAAGGATTTAAAAAAATTCAGTTTGTTCAAGGGTGAATGGTTCAAACACCATGTAGCACAGCATCAGAAGGTACTCCCAATAGCTCTCAACAGCTTTTTTTTAAAAAATTGGTAGCATTTGCAACAGAGCATAACATGCCAAGGAGTTGAATGCATTCAGTTCCCCTAGGGTTTGATGGTTCAGACACCATGTAGCAAAGCATTAGAAGGTACTCCCAACAGCTTTTTTAAAAAAATTGGAAGGATAAGCAACAGAGCATAACATGCCAAGGAGCTAAAAAAATTCTGATTCAACAGAGGACCATGTGTAACACACCGTGGAGCACAGCATCAATAAAGAACACAAATACAGATTGCCTGACCAATTGTTATAGACAGTGTAGCCTCGACAGTGGTTGTGCCAGTGCATAATGTACAAAGGCTTGAAAAATATTCCCCTGGGTGATTGGGTCAAACAATTACATCGCAGCAGCATAACAAGTTAGATTAGTCATGCGGTCTCATTACATGATAGAAGACAAAATAGTCTTGAATGAGAAACAATGGAATTTATTTGAACTTAAGAAATACAAATTTTGGGGCTACACTTAATATTGGGTCTTGTTAACAGGCGGCCTGAGATACTCTGGGGGATTCCATCTATGGTTCATTTTTATCATCGTCAAACTGTCTGCACTTTCTGTGGATAGTAGTGAGTGAGTATCTGTTATTATTGACCCTGCTGAGCTGAAAACACGCTCAGACAACACACTCGCAGCAGGGCAAGTGTTGAGCTTGGAAACCTAATAGTTAAAAGGAACAGTAGACTCTGAAAGCACGCTGATACGGTCACCTAAAGTAGATAGTCCCTCACCATCTAACTTAAGTGTTCCCTCCTTGTCATAGTTCCCCCAACCGGTATCTGGTTCTGATTTGATGGTTTGTGGAAAATTGACCAGTTTTGAAACATTAGTCTCCCGCCTGTGTTGCTCCTACTATGCGTAGCCCTCTCTTGTAATCCTGTTGCGTAAGATGACACGGTACCTCTGACGCCAGCATGATCTGAGGGTAATCGTTTCATCAACTGCTTCACTACAGCCCTCTAAAATATATCTGTAGTACAATCCTTATTTGCCTCGACAAGTAGCGAAGCAAATTTGTCTTTGTACCGTGAGTCAAGGAAGGTACATTACCAGTATTTGTTGTCTGCCGAAATGTGGACTAGCTGACAGTCATGAGAAAGGCAGTGTGACATGAACTGTGCCATGTGTGCCAGACTCCAAACTGGAAACCTTTGTTTGTCACTGCTAAGAATACTTTCTGTCTCCCTAAACCTCCTCTCCTCCTCAGTCTGTCTCTCCTCCTCCTGCTCCTCCTCAGGCCATCCATACTGAACAGCCCTGAAGCTTGGGTTGTCAATCTCATGGTTAACAGACTAAGAACTACTTTATTAGAAAGAAATAAGTTTTAATAACAAAAGCAAATAAATACACAATACTTCCACAATAGCAGTGCGACCCTTCGCCTGGGCAAGGTGACATACGTGCCTTGTATGGCTCACGTGTTGAACCTTGTTGTCCAGCAATTTTTAATACACTATCCCGGCCTAGATGGCCTTCTGAACAGGGCACGAAAACTGTCTGCTCACTTCCGTCGTTCAACCACCGCTGCTGAGCGACTTGCATCGCTCCAGAAGTCTTTCGGCCTGCCGGTTCATCGCCTGAAATGCGATGTGCCGACACCCTGGAATTCGACTCTCCACATGTTACAGCGACTGTGGCAGCACCGTCGAGCCCTGGTGCAATACGTAAAGACGTATAGCCTGGGCCAACGAGATGCAGAGGTGGGGCAGATCACCCTGATGGAGTGGACTCAGATCAAGGACCTATGCACCCTTCTGCACAGTTTCGACATGGCGACGAATATGTTTAGCGCTGACAATGCCATTATCAGCATGACAATTCCAGTCATTTACATGCTGGAGCACACGCTAAACCCTATTTGGAGTCAGGGGGTGGGACAACAGGAAAGGAGGAACTACAGGAGGATTCATATGCGCAAGACACAACAACATCACCAAGGTTCAAATGTTCATCATCACCAACGCGGCAGGCATGGGACCATGGGGGACAGGGATCAACAAGGGCGAATAGTAGCAGGCGAAATGTTGAGGAAGGTGCAGGAGAACATGAAGAAATGGAGGACGAACTGTCCATGGACATGGAAGACTCAGCGGATGAGGGAGACCTTGGTCAAATTTCTGTTGCAAGAGGTTGGGTGGAGATGTCAGAGGAAGAAAGAACGGTTAGCACCTCTATGCCACAAACACAGCGTGGACTTGGTCCGCATGGCTGCGCAAGACACATGAGCGCCTTCTTGCTGCACTACCTCCAACATGACCCTCGTATTGTCAAAATTAGAAGTGATGATGACTACTGGCTTGCCACACTATTAGATCCCCGGTACAAGTCCAAATTGAGCTTGAGTGTGCAAAGGGCAGGAGGGTACAGTGGCAGGGTTGTGGGTCAGTGTACAGGAAAGGAAGCCTCACTTTCTATCCCTCCTAATGGGTAAATCTAGCGAGGAAGTCCCTGACCTTAGCTACACAGACGCTGTTATCTGTAGCTGTTAAAATCTGTTTCCATGGACCTGACTGTCACCTATGGCTCTGAGCCTGCTGTTATTAGCCCTTACAAGGGATAATAGAAACTTCTATCCCTATTCTGTATAGCACTGTGTGTAGAGCGTACACAGCATTATCGGAGACAGGAGCTGCAACTGCGGTGACTGACACCCAGACGCAGAAGAGATAATGGCGTCCGGACGGGCAGATACCCGTTTTCATAATGCAGGGACATGTGACATGGACATCCTATCACACATGCCATTGTTTCTCTGGCTAAAAGTCCACTTAGCTGTGTGTGTGTCTGGGATTGGCTGACATGCTGGCCCGCCCCACTACACGCGCACGCTTAGGGAAGGAAGACAAGGAAAAAACAAAAAAATGGCGATCACCATTATCCCAGCAGCTGTGATCTGAACGCGCTGTTTCCGCACACTATACGCTGAAATTTCATAATAGTGTGAGTCACAGAGTGACTTACACTATTACAGAGGAAAGTCAGCTAGTAATTAGCTTGGCTTTCTGCTGCTAGAACCGTTCTCGAACGTAACTAGAACTATCGAGCTTTAGCAAAAAGCTCGAGTTCTAGTTCGATCTAGAACAGCGCCCAAAATCACTCGAACTGCAAACTGGAGAACCACGAACCGCGAACCGCACTCAACTCTACTTCAGAGGATACAAGCAAATTCACACATCAAAGGCCATCACCTCAGAAAAAGAACACCAAAGTGCACATATAACCAATAGCTATACCTATTTATGACATGTCCATTCATAATTCCTTGTAAGTAAACTCTGACAATGCAGAAAATGAACTAAGGTCCTATGGAAAAAGCAATACAATTAATATTGTACTGATTAAACGCCACAAGGAATTTCACATATAGCGTTTACATGTACAGTGCCTACAAGTAGTCTTCAACCCCCTGCAGATTTAACAGGTTTGATAAGATGCAAATAAGTTAGAGCCTGCAAACTTCAAACAAGAGCAGGATTTATTAACAGATGCATAAATCTTACAAACCAACAAGTTATGTTGCTCAGTTAAATTTTAATAAATTTTCAACATAAAAGTGTGGGTCAATTATTATTCAACCCCTAGGTTTAATATTTTGTGGAATAACCCTTGTTTGCAATTACAGCTAATAATCGTCTTTTATAAGACCTGATCAGGCCAGCACAGGTCTCTGGAGTTATCTTGGCCCACTCCTCCATGCAGATCTTCTCCAAGTTATCTAGGTTCTTTGGGTGTCTCATGTGCACTTTAATCTTGAGCTCCTTCCACAAGTTTTCAATTGGGTTAAGGTCAGGAGACTGACTAGGTCACTGCAACACCTTGATTTTTTCCCTCTTGAACCAGGCCTTGGTTTTCTTGGCTGTGTGCTTTGGGTCGTTGTCTTGTTGGAAGATGAAATGACGACCCATCTTAAGATCCTTGATGGAGGAGCGGAGATTCTTGGCCAAAATCTCCAGGTAGGACGTGCTATCCATCTTCCCATGGATGCGGACCAGATGGCCAGGCCCCTTGGCTGAGAAACAGCCCCACAGCATGATGCTGCCACCACCATGCTTGACTGTAGGGATGGTATTCTTGGGGTCGTATGCAGTGCTAACCAGTCTCCAAACGTCACGTGTGTGGTTGGCACCAAAGATCTCGATCTTGGTCTCATCAGACCAGAGAACCTTGAACCAGTCTGTCTCAGAGTCCTCCAAGTGATCATGAGCAAACTGTAGACGAGCCTTGACATGACGCTTTGAAAGGAAAGGTACCTTATCTATTTCTCTAGCCTTCATTTTGGAAGGTACAGAAAGCTCCCATAGACATCATATATGGTTCCACAGTTAATATAAAAGGCTGGACATCCCACTAAATAAAACATTACTCACATGTATACAGCCTGTAGCCCGGGCTCCTAGTGATGCTTGGAGCGTTCCCAGTCTCTGTAAACCCACGTGGAGGCAGCGTTCACTTCCTTTTTCCTCAAAGTACAGATCATATGCTAGGAATGGGCCAATCAGACTACCCCTCAATCAATAGTCCGCCTGCGTTCCCAAGTGACACGCACGCCGTGCCCGCCCAATCTCATCCTACTTCCTCATAGTCAGGATCACGTGGTCGGAGTGGGCCAATCAAAACCGCCCTAATTGATAATTCATCTGCGTTTCAGGGTGACACGCACGCCGTATCCGCCCATATCAGAGCAAGTTCCGTGCTTCATGTCTGCCCCCGATCACATGCCAGAGTGGGCCAATTAGAATGGCAGACACCAAGAGGTCTGCCCATACCCTAGACTAAGGCGCATACTGCGTCCATCCACAGTCCAAGGGTTCAGCACAGAGCAGAGAGCTCAAAAGTTGATGCACGAGTGCCGCCGCTGAACTGGAAACACACATCGTTTCCAGTTCTATCCACTAATCAGCATGAAAATTCCTGCCTCATAATGATGCTTAGTATAAATAACAATCATAAAGTTGATAACAAACCAGATATACCAACAGACCTTATATATTATACAGTCGTTAACTTATTGATATATATGCACACTTACAGTGAGCTAATAACTACAAATTGTACTAATACAAAAATAAATAGAAAAATATTTGAAAACAAAAATTTCAAATTAAAATTTTAGGTCAAAATAGCCCTGTTATACAGCATGATCCTAAAAATAGAGATATTCCAAAATGGACATACATAAATAAGATGATGGAACATGCTTAACTACTATGTACAGTGGCCTAATATACATAAACCCAAAATCCATATGGAACAGTGGGGACAGACGGACTGGTCCAAAAAGGACACGATCAAGTAACCAAAACACTTAGGGAAAGCCAAAATGGCCCCTAACAGGGAGTCACAGAAAACACTCAAAATTGAGCTGTTCATTTAGCCCATTTGGGTTTACAGTTTTTATTCTGTGAATCCACCTTGCCTCTTTCTGTAATAAAAGGCGATCCCAATCACCACCTCTTATCCTTCGATCAACCACTTGAATCATTAAATTTGCAGACTCTGACATCAGCACCATGTAACATCTTTACATGACATGAAATGGGAGTATCCCTCTCATTCCTGATATCACCTAAGTGCTGCCCTATACTCTTCCTAGACTCCCTTCTGGTCTTTCCTATGTATTCTTTGTTGCATACAGATTTAAATCTATAAATGACCCCTACCATTCTGCAATTTGCAAAATCCTGATATTATAAGTGCGTCCTGTCACTGAGCTCTGAAAACGTCAACCTATCTGTACATACTCACAAAATGAGCATTTCCCACATCTAAAGTTGCCCTGGCTCCTACTGTCCAATCATGTTGTACTCTTTACTGCCATATATTCACTATGTATGAATTGATCCTTCAAGGATCTTCCTTTCCTATACGTTATTTCCGGTGCTGTTGGAATAATACCTTGGAGTATTGGGTCCGCTGCAAACACCACCCAGTGTTTCATCAAAATCCTGCGTACTTCTTCCGCTCTGTTGTCAAACCTACCTATGATCCGTGTGATCCCCTCCTCCTCTCTTTTCCTAATGTTTAGAAGTGTTTCCCTGGGTCTCATTTCTGACAATTTGAATGCTTCACTTAAGATTAGAGATGAGCGAACTGGCCGTGGTTCGGCTCGAGTTCGGTTCGCCCAACGGAGGTCTTGTTCGAGTTCGGTTCGGCGAACGTTCGACGAACCGAACTTGAACCAATAGGATATAATGGGAGGCAATCACAAACACATAAAAACACATTATAAATATACACATCCATTTAATAAACATTGCCATAACACTTACTGGTCCCCGCGATCCCTCCTGCACTCTGTCTCCTGCCGCTATTCCATCCGATGATTGCTGAATCCTCCAGGTGACCAGCACTGCCAGCAGTGATGCAGGACCTATCGTGACGTCAAAATAGCCATGTGACCAGTCACGTGGCTATTATCTCATTGGCTACAGACTAGTCACATGACTAAGACGCGTCATGTAGGACCTGTCATTGCACTCTCCGGTACACGGTGCACATTTGTGTATCGCTGTGTACCGGCGACATGCTCTAGCACACGGTCGACTCCCCATTCCGTTAGGGACCGGCTGACACAGCCGGTCATTAACGGAGATCACCGTTGATTGGAATCCGCAGCACAGGTTAGCCGGAGGTTTCTGGGCGCCTCTGCTGCGAATTGCAGTCTGCAGCCGCCTCAGAAAATGGCACTTTCATAGAAGCGCCATCTTCTGGCGCTGTATCCAACTCTTCCAGCACCTACCTGCTATACCTGGCTAGCCTACAAAAATATGGCGAAGCTCACGTCCTTTTTTTGTAGTTTTTTGGCAAAAAAAATAAAAAATGCTTCCCTAGATTTTCCATTGCCAGTGAAGGTAACACCATGTAGTGGGGGTTAGCAGCCAGTAGCTGCTTGGATTACCCTTAGCTAGCAATACAAAAAATGCAGCGGGAGCCCATATATTTTTTTTTAATTATTTATTTAAATAACTAAAAACAAAATGGGCTTCCCTGTATTTTGATTGCTGGACATCACAGTGCTGTAAAAATAAATCTTGATAGTTTGGTAGTCGTTTAGCAGGGAAACTATAAAAGAAAATCCCTCCATTTGGAAATGTAGTATATAGCTCTCCTGATCAATTATGTTCCTTACCTCATGAGCAGGGCATTGCAGTAATAATAATAATTTATTCATTTATATAGCGTTATTATTTCCATAGCGCTGTATGTCTTTGGAGTGTGGGAGGAAACCGGAGTACCCGAAGGAAACCCACGCAAACACGGGGAGAACATACAAACTCCTTGCAGATGGTGTCCTTGGTGAGAATTGAACCAAGGACCTCAGCGCTGCAAGACTGCAGTGCTAACCACTAGAGATGAGCGAACCGGTCGCGGTTCGGCTCGAGGTCGGTTCGCCGAACGGGGGTCCCGTTCGAGTTCGGTTCGTCGAACGTTCGACGAACCGAACTCGAACCAATAGGCTATAATGGGAGGCAATCACAAACACATAAAAATGCATGATAAATGTACACAAACAGTTAATAAACATTGCCATAACACTTACCGGTCCTCGCGATCCCTTCTGCACTCTGTCTCTTGCCGCTATTCCATCCGATGATCGCTGAATCCTCCCGGTGACGGCACTGCCAGCAGAGATGCAGGACCTATCGTGACGTCAAAATAGCCATGTGACCAGTCACATGGCTATTATCTCATTGGCTACAGACTGGTCACATGACTATGACGCGTCATGTAGGACCTGCGAGTGCATCTCTCCGGTACACGGTGCACATATGTGTATCGCCGTGTACCGGCGACATGCTCTAGCACACGGTCGACTCCCCGTTCCGTTAGGGACCGGCTGACACAGCCGGTCATTAACGGAGATCACCGTTGCCATAGCAACGCAGTTAGCGGTGACGTCACCGCTAACCGCGGCTCCGAGAGCACCGTTGCTATGGTAACGCGTCTGTCAGCGTTACCGCTGTTACCGCTGACAGCCAGCACTGATCACTCACGGAGTGAAGGCTGCATGCTGCTTCCCGATTGTAGTGAGGATTGTACTGAGGATGAGGTTCCCCAGCCCCAAGTGATGGGCTGGTGCACCTCATCCTCACTACAATCGTCACTACTACTACACTAGAAAGAAAGAAGACAGAAGAGCAGGATCGTGGAGGGCTGACAGGGGGTAATAAAGATGGAGTCTCTAATATGTCTGTGTATTTATTTCTATTAAAGTATTTTTTCTCTGTGTGGTGTTTTTTTTTAACCCTTTATTGGAGATTCTTAATGGCCGGGTCAAACGTGCCTGACATTAAGAATCTCTGGCTTAATACTGGCTAGTAAAACAAAGCCAGTATTAACTCATGATTACCCAACAAGCCACCCGGCTCCAGGGCTGTTGGAAGAGTTGGATACAGCGCCAGATGATGGCGCTTCTATGAGAGTGCCATTTTCTGGGACGGCTGCGGACTGAAATCCGCAGCAGAGGCGCCCAGAAACCTCGGGCTAACCTGTGCTGCGGATTCCAATCCCCAGCTGCCTAGTTGTACCCGGCTGGACACAAAAATGGGGCGAAGCACACGTCATTTGTTTTTTAATTATTTCATGAAATAAGTGAAATAATTAAAAAAAAACGGGCTTCCCTATATTTTTGGTTCCCAGCCGGGTACAAATAGGCAACTGGGGGTTGGAGGCAGCCCGTGGCTGCCTGCTGTACCTGGCTAGCATACAAAAATATGGCGAAGCCCACGTCATTTTTTTGGTGGGCAAAAAAATTCTGCATACAGTCCTGGATGGAGTATGCTGAGCCTTGTAGTTCTGCAGCTGCTGTCTGCTCTTCTCCATACAGACAGACAGCAGCTGCAGAACTACAAGGCTCAGCATACTCCATCCAGGACTGTATGCAGAAGTTTTTTGCCCCCTGAAAAAATTATGTGGGCTTCGCCATATTTTTGTATGCTAGCCAGGTACAGCAGGCAGGTACGGCTGCCCCCAACCCCCAGTTGCCTATTTGTACCCGGCTGGGAACCAAAAATAAAGGGAAGCCCTTTTTTTATTATTTCATGAATTTTATGAAATAATTAGAAAACAAATGACGTAGGCTTCGCCCCATTTTTGTGTCCAACCAGGTACAACTAGGCAGCTGGAGATTGGAATCCGCAGCACAGGTTGACCTGAGCTTTCTGGGCCCCACTGCTGCGAATTGCAGTCTGCAGCCACCTCAGAAAATGGCACTTTAATAGAAGCGCCATCTTCTGGCGCTGTATCCAACTCTTCCAGCACCTGCCTGCTATACCAGGCTAGCATACAAAAATATGGCGAAGCTCACGTCCTTTTTTTGTAGTTTTTTGGCAAAAAAAATAAAAAATGCTTCCCTGGATTTTCCATTGCCAGTGAAGGTAACACCAAGCAGTGGGGGTTAGCAGCCAGTAGCTGCTTGGATTACCCTTAGCTAGCAATACAAAAAATGCAGCGGGAGCCCATATATATTTTTTTTAATTATTTATTTAAATAACTAAAAATAAAATGGGCTTCCCTGTATTTTGATTGCTGGACATCACAGTGCTGTAAAAATAAATCTTTAAAAAAATGACGTAGCGCTCCGCGGTATTTTTGATTCTCAGCGCAGATAAAGCAGACAGCTATGGGTTGCCACCCCCATCTGCCTGCCGTTACCTTGGTTGGCAATCAAAATACAGGGAAGCCCATTAATTTTTTCTATTTAAAAAATAGTTAAAAAAAAAAATGACGTTGGGTCCCCCCATTTTTGATAGCCAGCTAGGGTAAAGTAGACGGCTGTAGCCTGAAAACCACAGCTGGAAGCTTTACCGTGCTTGGGGATCCAATGTGGAGGTCCCCTCAGGCTCTTTTTTATTATTATTTTATAAATATTAATAATTACACAATAAAAGTAGGGTCCCCCCCAAATTGGATCACCAGCCAAGGTAAAGCGGACAGCTGTGGTCTGGTATTCTCAGGGTGGGAAGGGCCATAGTTATTGGGCCTTCACAGCCTAAAAATAGCAGGCCACAGGCACCCCAGACGTGGCGCATAGACTAGATGCGCCAATCCTGGCGCTTCATCCCAGCTCATCCCGTGCCCTGGTGCAGTGGCAAACGGGGTAATAAATAGGGTTGATACTAGCTGTAAAGTAACCTGAGATCAAGCCCAGCAGTTTGTGATGTCATGGCGTCTATTAGATACCCAACATCATAAAATGTCAGTACTAACAAAAAAAAAAATCGACAAAAGAAATTTATTTGAAAAAACAGTCCCCAAAACATTTCCTCTTTCACCAATTTATTGTAAGAAAAAAAATAAAGGGGTCCCACGACGACTCTGGACCGTCTAGAATATGGGGGGGAGACACTCAGGGAACGTATCCCCCATTTTCTAGGAGTGCGGACCCTTCATGTGAGGAGTGCGGGTGCAATGAATCTGCACTCACTCTTCTCGGGTCCACAGCAGCAGAGTCCATGTCGTAATGGTTGCTACCAAAGCTGCAATGCCCTGCTCATGAGGTAAGGGCATGCCTAATCAGGAGAACTACTGTAGAGGAAGCTCTGCTCACTGGTATATAGGTGCTCAGAGGTAATAATAGATAAAATTAGTGATTAACCTCGGCACTCTAAATCTCCCAGACTAAGTCAGTAAGTCACAATGGATAGTAATGCAAAATCACTCTTTATTAGTGATGAGCGAGCATGCTTGTCACTACTCGGTACTCGCACGAGTATCGCTGTACTCGGGCTGCTCGGCGGGGACCGAGTAATCTCGCGATACTCGTGCTGTACTCGTGGTCTTCATTTCTGCATGTTGGCGCTCTTTTGAGAGCCAGCCCTCATGCAGGGATTGGCTGGCAGACCACTGCAATGCCACAGCCCTGTTAGTTGTGGAATTGCAGTGATTGGCCGGCCTGCACAGCGTGACCGAGCCTTTATATCGGCCGGCGCGCTGTGCTGTGCTCACAGCTATCCAGACTGTCAGTGCAGGTGTGGGGCCCCACAAGTGTTGTGTCGGTGCATTACCTTCAGGGACTCCACATGGATGGAACAGTCTGGTCACAGGTAGGGAACCTTCTTCTAGGATTGTCGTGACGCCACTCTCAGAATTGCGGTCAGTGGAGACCGCCACTGCAGGTTAGGGGTGCCTGGGGCTGATGGTAGGTGCAGTCAGTTGTAGTAGCCTCCTGAGAGTGAGGCATGCCCCAGGGTCCCGTGTAGGTGTGTAGAACCACAAGGCGCAGAATAACTCAACACAAGCAGGATGTCTTTCAGGGGTTTTACTCACGGAAGGTGGCAGGGTGAGTAACCCGGGCGTAGCTGGGATGAACCAGGCTGGAACCAGGTGTCCTTCAGGCTGACTGATGAGGGTGGCTACCGACTCGCCTTCCTTAGCCCTTTACGTTTTGGGGTAACCCCGACTTTTAGTCCCTATGGGGGTCACCCAGGGAAGTTGCTGGCGCCTCTCTCCCCTTCTTTTTGGCCCGTTTGCTTGTAGCCTGGACCAGGACACTCCGGCTGCTTGCCTCCTGTGAACTATGGGCCCTAACTGTGGCTACGTGGCTGCGGACTCTGTAGTGTTGTCTTGGGGGTGTAAAGTGCCCCCTCATGCAGGTTTGGCAAAGGAAAGGTGAATCTATCCCTGCACTGGGACCTGCTACCCGTTTGGGCCTGGTTCTCCCTGACAGTCTCCTTACTTTCCACTCCGTTGCTCTCTCTTTAGCTGTGTGTGGATTTCGGGTAGCACTCCCAGGTGACCGTTCTCCCCCGTCGGTAGTCACTGCGCGGACGCTGTTAGACTGCCACAGCTCCAGGGTCTGCTCCTCACGTCTGCTTTCCCTGAGCTGCACACTAAACCGGCTCACTCGTGGGACCTGCACTGCTGCTCCTGTCTGAGCTCCACTTCCATGCTCCTCACTCCTCCACACTCTGCTTCAGACTGCTCTTCTCCTCCTCCTTCCTCTTTTCCCTTTTGTGCCTGCCTACGCCACCTAGCAACCAGGCTCTCTACCACACCCCTTGAGTGGAGATGGAGGCTTCGCCCCCTCCACCCCTCGAGTGGAGGTGGAGGCTTCGCCCCCTCCTGGGATCCCCAGGGGTCCTCTCAAAGGTTCATGTGTGAGACCTGATCACTATGCGCCTGTGTAGTCACACCTCGGTCAGCCTTCTGGATTACCTGTTTGTACTGTCCCCAGCATGGGTGCAGTACTCAGTGGTGCCTGACCAGGTCAGGGGCGCCACATTCCCCCTTAGTTATCACCAGCACGTCCTCGGGCTGCAAGACAACATTTTAAAATGCGTAAAACATTAGAACATGGTCAAACGTTTTAAAACCACCAGGTACCATACATCACCACCCTCCACCCACAAGTCCGTTAACCCACCCTAAACCCTCTCTCGTTGGCCGCGCCTTCAGCCACTTCTGGCAGGATGTAGAGGCGGCTTTCATGGTCTGGTGGTTTCAGGGTATACCTGGCCTGGTGGAGCCGCGCCTTCAGCCTCTTCTGGCAGGATGTAGAGGCGGCCTCCACAGTTGGTGCTGACCAGGTACCCTGTTTGTGGTGGAGAGCCAGGCCCCATAAACAGGCATGCTCCCTGGTTGCAGGCGAGCCAGGCCCCTAAACAGGCTGGATCTGGTGGTGGTACCTCTGGGGTAACTATTTACACTGCGAGAGTTTGTGGCTATAGCCAGTTCATAGCCTTAAGGTTCATGGGTTTCTCACATTAGTTCATGTGGGCACATTTCTTGAACATTAACGTTGCAAACTTTGTCAAAACTGCTGTACTTCTTACTTTACTTTACATGCTTTACACAGATTCCTCCTCACCAGGGCTTGGGCCTGTAGGGCTGCGGCACCTGTTGCTTTCTCCATCTCTGTCATCATCTGTAGTGGTCTCATCAATGGGTTCTTTGTCTTTTCTTTCCTCTTCTTCTGTATCTGTTTCTTTTTCTGTTGAGACAGTAGGGTTTCTGTAGGGACTTCTGGGACATGGTGTAACATCTAGTGCATACCATCCGCGTTCTCCTTGGTGCATGGTGAATTCCACTGAGTCTCCCATCTGTAAGTTTCTTCCTGGATGTCCTCTAGGCAAATGGGCTCTAACGTCCCTTCTGTTTACAAAGATACCTTCTTTCATTCCAGGTACAACTATAAAGCCATATCCTGATTTTAAACTAAAGTCTTCCACTACTCCACGACAAAGTGGGCCTCTGACCTGGGATTTAGCTCTCCTTAATGACTGCTTCTCCTCCAAATCTCTGGCTGTTACTTCGTCTTTTCTATCTGGAGATTGCTGTGCAGGTGGATCCCTTGTCCTGCTGCGGCGCCGTGTCCTGCGGGCTGGATTCTGCTGGGCTGCTACTTCACTGCTTGCAATCTCCCAGGTGAGGTATCTGGGCAAATCTTCCTCAGCGGAGGATGTCGGGCTCTCTTCATCCCAGCGGGAGTATGGCAGCATCTCGGGCTCTTGGACTGGTGCTGCATCCACTGCTGATGGCTCTGGGGTCAGCTTCTCAGCTTCCTGGCCTCCCCTCCCCCTTAGTTCTTCTGGGCACTCCTCTGGTGGCAGCGCTAGGGATGGATTTTCATCAGCAGGCCAGGGCGGGGGACCCTTTGGCATGAATGTTGCAGGAGTTTTCCTGTGAGTATGCGGAGGGAGCAGATACCGGTCCACCATCTCCTTTGGGAAGTGGGCCTCTAGATCAGCCTTCAGCTTCCAGTATTCGGGATCCTCCCCCAGCAGGGACTTCCTAGCAGGGACTTCCTTGGGCTGAGGAGCGGTGTCTGCTCTGGCCTTGCAGGCCGGGGTAAATACTTGTACAGTCTTGTCTTGGCGGGCCGAGCCTGGCGTGGCAGCGGCCTGGTCTTGGCGGGCCGAGCCTGGCGGGGCAGCGGCCTGGTCTTGGCGGGCCGAGCCTGGCGTGGCAGCGGCCTGGTCTTGGCGGGCCGAGCAGGGCATCGCTGCGGCGGCCTGGATTGGCGTCGCAGCTGCGATGGGATCTGTGCGGGCCGGGCTGGGTGCTTCTGCGGCCTGGATTGGCGTCGCAGCTGCAGCCGGTCCTTGGCGGGCCGCACCTGACGTGGCTGCGGCCTGGTTCAGCACCTCACTTGCGGTGCGGACGAGCGTCGCTGCTGCGGTGGGGTCTTGGCGGGCCGGGCCTAGCATGGCGGCGGCCTGGGTCAGCGTCACACCTGCGGCGTGGAGGAGGGTCGCGGTGGCAGCCGGATCTTTGCGGGCCGGGCTGGGCATCGTTGCGGCGGCCTGGGCTTGGCGGGCCGCACCTGGCGTGGCTGCGGCCTGATTCAGCGTCGCAGCGCCGGGCGCCTCTTCAGGGACCGCGGGCATGGCAGCAAGGGTCGGGGCACTCGCGCTGACAGGGGCAACAGAGGACTCACCCATCGGTAACATCGTCGGGGCCTGAGTCGTCGCCGCTCGGTCTGGCACTCGTCGTGCGGTTCCCCTCTCGTAGGCCTGAACCGCCGCAGCCATCTCCTGCAGCTCCGCACGTCCCTCTCGGATCTGCTGCACGATCCTCGCTTCCAGTCGGTTACTGAACTGGGCAAGCTCCCAGGACCACCAGGCAGCGGAACCCGGCTCTGGGCTCCTATCTTCAGACGCCATCTTCACCACGTCGTCGCCGCTCTGCAGATCTTTTCTCAGCAGCAGACCTCCGACTCTTCCTTGCAGTCTCAGTGCCAGTTCCTTCACTGCCTTGAACTCTTCTCCCAACAGCAGGCTTATCAGTTTCTGCTCTGCCTTTTCCAGCAGCAGGCTTCTGGCTCCCTTTCTGTCCCGACGTCTCTGAACGCCTCCGCTCTCATCACTTGCGAAGCCAGGACTCTTCAGGGGATCTCTGGGTAGCCACACCTCTTCGTGGGCGGTAACTTCTCCCAGCGCGGGCTGCTGTTGTTTTTCAGCGCGCTTTTCATGGTGGCAATATGGCGGCGCTTCCAATTTTCCAAGCGGACCGCCCAGGCACATGGTCACCTGTCTGAACAGGTCTAGTCCTTATCCTGTTCGTGACGCCAGATGTGTGGGGCCCCACAAGTGTTGTGTCGGTGCATTACCTTCAGGGACTCCACATGGATGGAACAGTCTGGTCACAGGTAGGGAACCTTCTTCTAGGATTGTCGTGACGCCACTCTCAGAATTGCGGTCAGTGGAGACCGCCACTGCAGGTTAGGGGTGCCTGGGGCTGATGGTAGGTGCAGTCAGTTGTAGTAGCCTCCTGAGAGTGAGGCATGCCCCAGGGTCCCGTGTAGGTGTGTAGAACCACAAGGCGCAGAATAACTCAACACAAGCAGGATGTCTTTCAGGGGTTTTACTCACGGAAGGTGGCAGGGTGAGTAACCCGGGCGTAGCTGGGATGAACCAGGCTGGAACCAGGTGTCCTTCAGGCTGACTGATGAGGGTGGCTACCGACTCGCCTTCCTTAGCCCTTTACGTTTTGGGGTAACCCCGACTTTTAGTCCCTATGGGGGTCACCCAGGGAAGTTGCTGGCGCCTCTCTCCCCTTCTTTTTGGCCCGTTTGCTTGTAGCCTGGACCAGGACACTCCGGCTGCTTGCCTCCTGTGAACTATGGGTCCTAACTGTGGCTACGTGGCTGCGGACTCTGTAGTGTTGTCTTGGGGGTGTAAAGTGCCCCCTCATGCAGGTTTGGCAAAGGAAAGGTGAATCTATCCCTGCACTGGGACCTGCTACCCGTTTGGGCCTGGTTCTCCCTGACAGTCTCCTTACTTTCCACTCCGTTGCTCTCTCTTTAGCTGTGTGTGGATTTCGGGTAGCACTCCCAGGTGACCGTTCTCCCCCGTCGGTAGTCACTGCGCGGACGCTGTTAGACTGCCACAGCTCCAGGGTCTGCTCCTCACGTCTGCTTTCCCTGAGCTGCACACTAAACCGGCTCACTCGTGGGACCTGCACTGCTGCTCCTGTCTGAGCTCCACTTCCATGCTCCTCACTCCTCCACACTCTGCTTCAGACTGCTCTTCTCCTCCTCCTTCCTCTTTTCCCTTTTGTGCCTGCCTACGCCACCTAGCAACCAGGCTCTCTACCACACCCCTTGAGTGGAGATGGAGGCTTCGCCCCCTCCACCCCTCGAGTGGAGGTGGAGGCTTCGCCCCCTCCTGGGATCCCCAGGGGTCCTCTCAAAGGTACATGTGTGAGACCTGATCACTATGCGCCTGTGTAGTCACACCTCGATCAGCCTTCTGGATTACCTGTTTGTACTGTCCCCAGCATGGGTGCAGTACTCAGTGGTGCCTGACCAGGTCAGGGGCGCCACACAGGGAGAGTGTCGCTGATTCAGGGAAAGCTTTGCGGCCCTTTATAGCTTTTTCAGTTGCAGGGCTGCAAACAGTGTGACCAAAAGTCCTTCTCAGGACTATTCTAGTTGTATACAGGCAGGCAGGGTATAGCCAGGTCGGAGTACAGTAGCAGAGTCCTTCTCAGGACTATTGTTGCTATATACAGGCAGGGTATAGCCAGGTCTGAATACAGGCTAGTGACCAAAAGAGTCCTTGTCAGGACTATTGTACCAGTATACAGGCAGGCAGGCAGGCAGGGTAGTGGTGACCGTATACCAGCCTTCATCATATCTGGGGCTGGTGTACACAGTGTAAAACAGTCCAGATAGTGTCTGACTTGTCTGTAATTGTCGCTCCCCAAAAAAACCTGTTAGGTTCTTATTGCGTCCGTGCTTGGTTTTTAAAACCGCACGTGTGTGCCTGTTGGTGGCAGCGTACAGGTGCACTTGTGTGCAATTTCCACAAACTTTGATATAACGCACAAGTAGTGAATATACACGTCAGCAGTGCACAGCATTGCAAAATGCGCAAGGGCATTGGCAAGGAACAAGGAAGTGGACGTGATGGTGGTGCAGGCAGAGGCCGAGGTCGTGGGCAAGCTCTAATTTCGCCACAACAAAGGGCCACATCTAGTCGGTCGCACATCCTGTCCCAAATTCTTGGGGACCGCAGCAGTACACCGCTCTTGAACCAAGACCAGTGTCAACAGGTTGTTAGTTGGATAGCAGATAATGCTTCCAGTCAGATTGGCACCACCACAAACACTCTGTCTTCCACACGGTCAAGTGTCAGTAGCCGTGATACTGCACCGCACATTTCTGAACCTGATCCTCCTTCCTACCACCAGGCTGAGTACACGTCCTCCTCGGACATTAATGATCCCACACTTGGACACTCGGAAGAGCTGTTCACGTTTCCATTCACACATTCTGGCCTCTCGCCAGCTCATATTGAAGTGGATCATGAGGAGATCGTCTGTACAGATAGCCAAATATTTGAGCAGCCACGTTCTCACGAAGTTGGCAACGTGTCCCAACAAGTGGTGGACGATGATGAGACACAATTGTCAGGAAGTCAGGAGGAGGAGCAGGGTGCGGAAGAGGAAGACGACGTGGTGGATGATCCAGTAACTGACCCAACCTGGCAGGAGGATATGCAGAGCGAGGACAGCAGTGCACAGGGGGAGGGAGGCATAGCATCACAACAGGCAGTAAGAAGCAGGGTGGTGGCCCCAGGCAGAAGTCAGGCAACCGTTCCCCGGAACAACACGACGACACAAGGTGCCTGTACAAATGTTAGGTCTTCCCGAGTCTGGCAGTTTTTTAAGTTGGATCCAGATGATTCAAAAAAGGCCATTTGCAACACCTGCCGTGCCAGCATCAGCAGGGGTACCAAAACTAGCAGCCTGACCACCACCAGCATGATCAGGCACATGTCAGCCAAGCACCCGACTTTGTGGGAAGTACAACAGAGTCGAGGAGCAGTGCTTGCTGATGTCACTGCTACGTCTTCGCTGGTTGTGCATGCGAGCCAATCCTCTGTCCATGCTGCCTGCGAACAAGCCTCCTCCACTCCTGCACCTGCAGTTGCCTACGCAGAAAGAACACCATCATCAAGCACGTCCTTGTCCCAGCGCAGCGTTCAGTTATCCATTCAGCAAACCTTTGAATGCAGGCGCAAATACACTGCCAACACCCCAGATGCCACAGTTCTAAATGCTAACATTTCGCGACTGCTTGCGCTGGAAATGTTGCCTTTTAGGCTGGTGGAGACAGAAGCATTCCGTGACCTGATGGCGGCAGCTGTCCCACGTTGCTCGGTCCCCAGCCGCCACTATTTCTCCCGGTGTGCCGTCCCCGCGTTGCATAACCACGTGTCACAAAACATCACACGTGCCCTGAACAACGCTGTTTCACCCAAGGTCCACCTAACCACAGACACGTGGACAAGTGCTTGTGGGCAAGGCCGCTACATCTCGTTGACGGCACACTGGGTTAATATTGTGGAAGCTGGGACCCAGTCTGAGCGAGGGACGGAACACGTCCTTCCCACACCAAGGTTTGCAGGCCCTACCTCAGTCAGTGTTTCACCCACACTCTACAGCTCCGGAATGTCATGCTCTTCAGCCTCTTCCTCCTCCTGCGCATCCTCATCCACTGTGCCCTCCACACCAGTCACAAGCTGGAAGCACTGCAGCACTGCCTCGGCGAAGCGGCAACAGGCTGTGCTGAAGCTAATCTGCATAGGTGACAAACCCCACAATGCAGAAAAGCTGTGGACAGCTCTGAAACAGCAGGCAGATCACTGGCTCACACCTCTGAACCTAAAGCCAGGAAAGGTCGTGTGTGACAATGGCCGGAACCTGGTGGCGGCTTTGAGGCGAGGCCAGCTGACACATGTTCCATGCGTGGCCCATGTGCTCAACCTCGTGGTTCAGCGGTTTATAAAGTCATACCCAGAGCTGTCTGATCTGCTGGTAAAAGTTCGCCGCCTGTCTGCACATTTTCGAAAGTCACCTACTGCTTCAGCCGGCCTTGCCGGCTTTCAGCGCCGTTTGCATCTTCCGGCTCACAGACTGGTGTGTGATGTCCCCACGCGTTGGAATTCAACTCTGCACATGTTGGTCAGGATATGTGAGCAGAAGAGGGCAGTTGTTGAGTACCTGCATCACCTAAGCCGTCGGGAAATGGGTCAAACTCCACACATAACACCTGAGGAGTGGAGATGGATGTCAGACCTATGTACCATCCTCCAAAACTTTGAGGACTCCACCAAGATGGTGAGTGGTGATGACACCATTATTAGCGTCACCATACCGCTACTCTGCCTTCTAAAACGGTCTCTGCTGAAAAACAAACATGATGCATTGCAGGCGGAGCGCGATGAGTTGCAGCAAGAAACAGTAGTGGGTGTGGGTGATAACACACAGCCCAGCCTCGTCTCATCACAACGTGCAGTGGAGGACTATGACGAGGAGGAGGATGAAGACATGGAGCAACTCTCTGGCCAAATTGAGGATATGACATGCACACCAGTCATATCCTCGGTTCAGCGTGGCTGGCCAGAGGACAGGGTAGATGAGGAGGAGGAGGAGGAGGAGGAGGACAGCATGTTCAGTCATCTTGTTGGTCAGGCTACTGAAGTCCTGGCTGTTAAGAGTCTGGCGCACATGGCTGACTTTATGGTAAGCTGCCTGTCTCGTGACCCTCGCGTTAAGAACATCTTGGCCGACAATCATTACTGGTTGGTAACACTGTTAGACCCACGCTACAAGGAGAACTTTTTGTCTCTTATTCCCGTGGAGGAGAGGTCAACCAAAATGCAGCAGTTCCGGAAGGCCATACTCACGGAAGTAGGCAAAGCATTCCCCTCACAAAACGCTAGCGGCATAGGTCAGGAATCAGTGGACAACCGAGGCGTACAGCCGAGAGAGGCACAAGTCCAATCCGCCAGAGGTAGGGGAACAGTCTTTAAGATGTGGGACAGTTTTCTCAGCCCCTCACGTACCACAGCCCCTGAGGTGCGGGGTAGTGCCACAAGAAATCCTAAGTTTGCCCAGATGCTGAAGGAGTACCTTGCAGATCGAACAACTGTACTCCGACATTCCTCTGTGCCTTACAATTATTGGGTATCCAAGCTGGACACGTGGCATGAATTGGCTCTCTACGCCTTGGAAGTCCTGGCCTGCCCTGCTGCTAGCGTTTTGTCAGAGCGTGTTTTTAGTGCCGCAGGTGGAATCATTACAGATAAACGCACCCGCCTGTCAACTGAAAATGCTGACAGGCTGACTCTGATCAAGATGAACAAGGGTTGGATTGGGCCAGACTTCACCACACCACCAGCAAATGAGAGCGGAATTTAAAGTTTGCCATGTACCTCCACTCACCCATGGGTACACACTTCTGGACTTTGGATAATCGCTGGACTGCTCCTCCTTCTCCTCATGCGCCACCATGATGATGACCGTTACAAATTGCAATACTTAGGCCTTTGTTTCAGGTATACCCCCAGTGGTAAATTTTTTCGCCCATTCTTTGCAGAATGGACATTACAACGACAGGAGACCCGCTCCTTTGCAATGGGAACAATGTTTTGAGGCCCTCATGCAAGTCTCTACCCAGGGACAACATGGAGCCTCCCAATTTTTGGCTGCCCTGCCTAAGGGCTATACTATAATACACCCACTTCCTTAAAATGGACACTTAATGTTTTGAGGCCCTCATGCACGTCTCTACCCAGGGACAACGTGGAGCCTCCCAATTTTTGGCTGCCCTGCCTAAGGGCTATACTATAATACACCCACTTCCTTAAAATGGACACTTAATGTTTTGAGGCCCTCATGCACGTCTCTACCCAGGGACAACGTAGAGCCTCCCAATTTTTGGCTGCCCTGCCTAAGGGCTATACTATAATACACCCACTTCCTTAAAATGGACACTTAATGTTTTGAGGCCCTCATGCACGTCTCTACCCAGGGACAACGTGGAGCCTCCCAATTTTTGGCTGCCCTGCCTAAGGGCTATACTATAATACACCCACTTCCTTAAAATGGACACTTAATGTTTTGAGGCCCTCATGCACGTCTCTACCCAGGGACAACGTGGAGCCTCCCAATTTTTGGCTGCCCTGCCTAAGGGCTATACTATAATACACCCACTTCCTTACAATGGACACTTAATGTTTTGAGGCCCTCATGCACGTCTCTACCCAGGGACAACGTGGAGCCTCCCAATTTTTGGCTGCCCTGCCTAAGGGCTATACTATAATACACCCACTTCCTTAAAATGGACACTTAATGTTTTGAGGCCCTCATGCACGTCTCTACCCAGGGACAACGTGGAGCCTCCCAATTTTTGGCTGCCCTGCCTAAGGGCTATACTATAATACACCCACTTCCTTACAATGGACACTTAATGTTTTGAGGCCCTCATGCACGTCTCTACCCAGGGAGAACGTGGAGCCTCCCAATTTTTGGCTGCCCTGCCTAAGGGCTATACTATAATACACCCACTTCTTTACAATGGGCACTTCAGGTTTACAGGCCCTCATGCACGTCTCTATCCAGGGACAATGTGGAGCCTCCCAATTTTTGGCTGCCCTGGCAAAGGGCTATACTGAAATAGACCCACTTCCTTACAATGGGCACTTCAGGTTTACAGGCCATCATGCACGTCTCTATCCAGGGACAATGTGGAGCCTCCCAATTTTTGGCTGCCCTGGCAAAGGGCTATACTGAAATAGACCCACTTCCTTACAATGGGCACTTCAGGTTTACAGGCTATCATGCACGTCTCTATCCAGGGACAATGTGGAGCCTCCCAATTTTTGGCTGCCCTGGCAAAGGGCTATACTGAAATAGACCCACTTCCTTACAATGGGCACTTCACGTTTACAGGCCCTCATGCACGTCTCTATCCAGGGACAATGTGGAGCCTCCCAATTTTTGGCTGCCTTGGCAAAGGGCTATACTGAAATAGACCCACTTCCTTACAATGGGCACTTCAGGTTTACAGGCCATCATGCACGTCTCTATCCAGGGACAATGTGGAGCCTCCCAATTTTTGGCTGCCCTGGCAAAGGGCTATACTGAAATAGACCCACTTCCTTACAATGGGCACTTCAGGTTTACAGGCCATCATGCACGTCTCTATCCAGGGACAATGTGGAGCCTCCCAATTTTTGGCTGCCCTGGCAAAGGGCTATACTGAAATAGACCCACTTCCTTACAATGGGCACTTCAGGTTTACAGGCCATCATGCACGTCTCTATCCAGGGACAATGTGGAGCCTCCCAATTTTTGGCTGCCCTGGCAAAGGGCTATACTGAAATAGACCCACTTCCTTACAATGGGCACTTCAGGTTTACAGGCCCTCATGCACGTCTCTATCCAGGGACAATGTGGAGCCTCCCAATTTTTGGCTGCCCTGGCAAAGGGCTATACTGAAATAGACCCACTTCCTTACAATGGGCACTTCAGGTTTACAGGCCCTCATGCACGTCTCTATCCAGGGACAATGTGGAGCCTCCCAATTTTTGGCTGCCCTGGCAAAGGGCTATACTGAAATAGACCCACTTCCTTACAATGGGCACTTCAGGTTTACAGGCCATCATGCACGTCTCTATCCAGGGACAATGTGGAGCCTCCCAATTTTTGGCTGCCCTGGCAAAGGGCTATACTGAAATAGACCCACTTCCTTACAATGGGCACTTCAGGTTTACAGGCCATCATGCACGTCTCTATCCAGGGACAATGTGGAGCCTCCCAATTTTTGGCTGGCCTGGCAAAGGGCTATACTGAAATAGACCCACTTCCTTACAATGGGCACTTCAGGTTTACAGGCCCTCATGCACGTCTCTATCCAGGGACAATGTGGAGCCTCCCAATTTTTGGCTGCCCTGGCAAAGGGCTATACTGAAATAGACCCACTTCCTTACAATGGGCACTTCAGGTTTACAGGCCCTCATGCACGTCTCTATCCAGGGACAATGTGGAGCCTCCCAATTTTTGGCTGCCCTGGCAAAGGGCTATACTGAAATAGACCCACTTCCTTACAATGGGCACTTCAGGTTTACAGGCCCTCATGCACGTCTCTATCCAGGGACAATGTGGAGCCTCCCAATTTTTGGCTGCCCTGGCAAAGGGCTATACTGAAATAGACCCACTTCCTTACAATGGGCACTTCAGGTTTACAGGCCATCATGCACGTCTCTATCCAGGGACAATGTGGAGTCTCCCAATTTTTGGCTGCCCTGGCAAAGGGCTATACTGAAATAGACCCACTTCCTTACAATGGGCACTTCAGGTTTACAGGCCATCATGCACGTCTCTATCCAGGGACAATGTGGAGCCTCCCAATTTTTGGCTGCCCTGGCAAAGGGCTATACTGAAATAGACCCACTTCCTTACAATGGGCACTTCACGTTTACAGGCCCTCATGCACGTCTCTATCCAGGGACAATGTGGAGCCTCCCAATTTTTGGCTGCCCTGGCAAAGGGCTATACTGAAATAGACCCACTTCCTTACAATGGGCACTTCAGGTTTACAGGCCATCATGCACGTCTCTATCCAGGGACAATGTGGAGCCTCCCAATTTTTGGCTGCCCTGGCAAAGGGCTATACTGAAATAGACCCACTTCCTTACAATGGGCACTTCAGGTTTACAGGCCATCATGCACGTCTCTATCCAGGGACAATGTGGAGCCTCCCAATTTTTGGCTGCCCTGGCAAAGGGCTATACTGAAATAGACCCACTTCCTTACAATGGGCACTTCAGGTTTACAGGCCCTCATGCACGTCTGTATGCAGGGGCATTGGTGAACCTCACAATTTTGGACTGCCCTGGCAAAGGAAAATACTACAAAGACTCACTTCCTCAAAATGGGCACATTAGACTCAAGAGGCCTTCATGTACGTCTCTTCTCAGGGACATCGGAGTGCCACACAATGTTTTCACGTAAAATCTTTCATGTATTAATCTCAAAAAGTAACATACACCAGCTCTATCTCACTATTGGGTATGTGCCCTTAACATTTCCGCCATGAAAAATCATTTTGGGGTCATTTTGGAAGGTTTTCTGGTGAGTCCGTAAAAATGGCGTAAAACGCGGACAAAATTGTTCACAGCTGTGACTTTTCAGTGATAAATGCTTCAAGGGGTCTTCCCCATGCTGTTGCCATGTCATTTGAGCACTCTTCTGAGACTTTTGTGCCATTTTTAGGGTTTCTCCATGCTGCCGGGGGGTCATTTCACAAAAATACCCGGGTCTCCCATAGGATAACATTGGGCTCGTTGCTCGGCCCGAGTACACGAGTATCTTGGGAGGCTCGGCCCGAGCTTCGAGCACCCGAGCTTTTTAGTACTCGCTCATCACTACTCTTTATTGGTCCGTATTAAGAAAATTTTTTTTTTCATAAGCATATATGTTTTTGTCCAAAACAAGTTACAAATGACGTTTCGGCCTGAGCCTTCGTCAGATTGGACTTATCTGCATGTAATCATGAAAAATGACAATAATCAGTATCACATAAGAGTGAGAGAACAATAACATAAACTCGAACAATGTAGAGGTACAATTGGGATGCAGCAAAAAAATTGCAACACAGCAAGAAATGAAACACATGATACAAATGTCATAATACAGTACAAGGACAATATAGTAATGACAAATATGGGGTCAGAGTATGCTTAGACAGCTCTGGTACGAAAGAGATGTCAATCATAAAGTAACATGTGCAGTAGGTGTAGAGCTACAGTATGCATGGCAGAGCTAAAGGGTAGACCGACCATAGAAAAAGAACGGAGAAAAAGTGGAGAAAAAATGGAGAAAAAGTGGAGAAAAAAATGGAGAAAAAGTGGAGAAAAAGTGGAGAAAAAGTGGAGAAAAAGTGGAGAATAAGTGGAGAAAAAGTGGAGAAAAAGTGGAGAATAAGTGGAGAAAAAGTGGAGAAAAAGTGAAGAAAAAGTGGAGGAAAAGTGGAGAATAAGTGGAGAAAAAGTGGAGAATAAGTGGAGAAAAAGTGGAGAAAAAGTGGAGAAAAAGTGGAGAAAAAAAATGGAGAAAAAGTGGAGAAAAAATGGAGAAAACGTGGAGAAAAAGTGGAGAAAAAAAATGGAGAAAAAGTGGAGAAAAAGTGGAGAAAAAAATGGAGAAAAAGTGGAGAAAAAGTGGAGAAAAAGTGGAGAAAAAGTGGAGAAAAAGTGGAGAAAAAAAATGGAGAAAAAGTGGAGAAAAAGTGGAGAAAAAAAATGGAGAAAAAGTGGAGAAAAATTGGAGAAAAAGTGGAGAAAAAGTGGAGAAAAAGTGGAGAAAAAATGGAGAAAAAGTGGAGAAAAAGTGGAGAAAAAGTGGAGAAAAAGTGGAGAAAAAAATGGAGAAAAAGTGGAGAAAAAGTGGAGAAAAAAATGGAGAAAAAGTGGAGAAAAAGTGGAGAAAAAGTGGAGAAAAAGTGGAGAAAAAGTGGAGAAAAAATGGAAAAAAAGTGGAGAAAAAGTGGAGAAAAAGTGGAGCACCCTTTGGTGCCTTTCATGTGGCACTAAGGGGTGCTTAGCTTTGTATTTAGCCAAAAAAATGAAAAAAAAAATGATGTAGGGTTCCCCCTAGTTTTGTAGCCAGCTAGGGTAAAGCAGATGGCTGCAGCCTGCAGACCACAGCTGGCAACCTCACCTTGGCTGGTAAACCAAAACTGAGGGCACCCCACGCTGTTATTTTAAATTAAATAAATAATTAAAAAAAAAAAACACGTAGGGGTCCCCCAAAATTGGATCACCAGCCAAGGTAAAGCAGACAGCTAGGGCCTGATATTCTCAGACTAGGGAGGTCCATGGTTATTGGACTCTCCCCAGCCTAAAAATAGCAGGCCGCAGCCGCCCCAGAAGTGGCGCATCCATTAGATGTGCCAATCCTGGTGCTTTGCCCCAGCTCATCCCGCGCCCTGGTGCGGTGGCAAACGGGGTAATATATGTGGTTAATACCAGATGTGTAATGTCACCTGGCATCAAGCCCTGGGGTTGGTGAGGTCAGGCGTCTATCAGATACCCGACATCACCAACCCAGTCAGTAATAAAAAAAAATAGACGACAAACACATTTTTATTTGAAAAAACACTCCCCAAAACATTCCCTCTTTAACCAATTTATTAGAATGAAAAACAAATCCAGGTCTGGTGTAATCCAAGGGGTTGCCATGACGATCCATACTGTCCCAGTCAATGAAGAGCAGGATGTTCCCCATTGGCTGGGAGAGCAATGCAGTGACCTGAGCTAACATCAATGGGTCAGCCCAGGTCACTGCAGGGGATGACAAGTGCTGCTGTCAGCGAGGTACATTACCTGCGCTGATCTCCAGCACACTGACAGCCCCTGTCACTGAGTTCAATGACCGGCGCCTTCACACCAAGTATCGCGAGAGGCCCGTGACGTCACTGCTAGTCAGTCTCGGGTCGGAAGCGAGAGGTGATGTGACAAGCGGCGGCCATGGAGGACAGTGACAGCGCTGAGGTCGGGATGCCGGGACTTCATCACCGCAGGTAAGCCAAGCGGGACCATGTGTGTGTGTGTGTGTGTGTGTGTGTGTGTGTGTGTGTGTGTGTGTGTATGTGTACATGCCGCGGGCAGGAGGGGGCGGAGCGAGCTGAGCGGGGAAGTGTGGGCTTCCTGCACGTAACTGGGATAAACATCGGGTTACTAACCAAAGCGCTTTGGTTGGATACCCGATGTTTATCTTGGTTACCAGCTTCTGGCAGGCTGCCAGCGATGGCTCCTGCACACTGTAGCTGTAAAAAGCCCTGCTTTTTGCTGCTAGAACCGTTCTCGAACGTATCTAGAACTATCGAGCTTTTGCAAAAAGCTCGAGTTCTAGTTCGATCTCGAACAGCCCCCAAAATCACTCGAGCTTAGAACTGGAGAACCTCGAACCTCGAACCGCGCTCAACTCTACTAACCACTGAGCCACCGTGCCGCCCTTTTAGCTTACAGATGCATAACCACCACTCACTGTGTCTGAACACAGGAAGCTGAGCTGACAGCCGCTCTGTGCATGCGGCAGCGTCTATTGTGAAGGAGAGGGCCGTGGGGGGATCAACGCTGCACAGGTACCGTGGGACACCGGGGAACACCGGTGGGGTTATAGGGGGTGACCTAGCAGGGCCTGGGGAGGAGTTTTCTGTCGCATGTGTCATGGCACATGCGACAGAAATCAGAGGAGTAAGGTGAATGCGGCCGGCGCGCTGCTGTGCGCGTGGCCATCTTGGATTTCTGTGAGGGCATCAGGGGGGGCACTTTTGCGACACCGGGGGACCGAAGGGGACCGGGGAGGAGATTTATCATGTTTGTTCATGCCAGATGGGAGATAAATAATTTTTTACCGGCGCTGTCATTTACTGTAATGTGATCATCGGTGTACGGTGTATACCTGTAATTACGTGAGCGGGGACCGGAAAAACCGTCCTGAATCATGATCTCCAGGGTCTCAGCTAGCCCTGAAACCCCGGAGATTTTCTGACGCTGGGGGGCGTTATTCACTTATTTCTGCCTGCTGTTTATAAACGGCAGATCAGAATAAGGCTACATTAACACGACCGATCCATTTTTGCGGTCTGCAAAAAACAGTCCGTTTTTTTTCACGGATGCATCCGTGTGGCATCCGTTTCCGTTCCATAGACGGTCCGTATGTCATCTGTTTATCATCCGTGTGCCTTCCGTTTTTTTTGTGTTCTGCAAAAAAACTGAAGGAGGGTAAATGCATAAATTTACCCAGGATCCATAGCTTCATCCTACATGAGGCGGTCACATGTTCACTCCAGTGCCATTTTCTACTGCTTTTCACAGCGTAGAGCGCTCTGGTGATTTTCTTGTGCTTGTGCACTTCATATCAGTCTTTTCTGTCATTATAATGGCAGAAAGACACATAATGTCCCACTCTCCTGCATTTTGTAATTTTGCACCCTTTGGTGCCTTTCATGTGGCACTAAGGGGTGCTTAGCTTTGTATTTAGCCAAAAAAATGAAAAATAAATGACATAGGGTTCCACCTATTTTTGTAGCCAGCTAGGGTAAAGCAGATGGCTGCAGCCTGCAGACCACAGCTGGCAACCTCACCTTGGCTGGTAATCCAAAACTGAGGGCACCCCACGATGTTATTTTAAATTAAATAAATAATTTAAAAAAAAACACGCAGGGGTCCCCCAAAATTGGATCACCAGCCAAGGTAAAGCAGACAGCTGGGGTCTGATATTCTCAGACTAGGGAGGTCCATGGTTATTGGACTCCCCCCAGCCTATAAATAGCAGGCCGCAGCCGCCTCAGAAGTGGCGCATCCATTAGATGTGCCAATCCTGGTGCTTCGCCCCAGCTCCTCCCGCGCCCTGGTGCAGTGGCAAACGGGGTAATATATGTGGTTAATACCAGATGTGTAATGTCACCTGGCATCAAGCCCTGGGGTTGGTGAGGTCAGGCGTCTATCAGATACCCGACATCACCAACCCAGTCAGTAATAAAAAAAAATAGACAACAAACACATTTTTATTTGAAAAAACACTCCCCAATACATTCCCTCTTTAATCAATTTATTAGAAAGAAAAACAAATCCAGGTCTGGTGTAATCCAAGGGGTTGCCATGACGATCCACACTGTCCCAGTCAATGAAGAGCAGGATGTTCCCCATTGGCTGGGAGAGCAGTGCAGTGACCTGAGCTAACATCAATGGGTCAGCCCAGGTCACTGCAGGGGATGACAAGTGCTGCTGTCAGCGAGGTACATTACCTGCGCTGAGCTCCTGCACTGCTGACAGCACCTGTCACTGAGTTCAATGACCGCGGCCTTCACAGCCAAGTATCGCGAGCGGCCCGTGACGTCACCGCTAGTCAGTCTCGGGTAGGAAGCGATAGAAAGTGATGTGACAAGCGGCGGCCATGGAGGACAGTGACAGTGCTGAGGTCGGGACTTCATCACCGCAGGTATGCCGAGCGGGATCATGTGTGCAGAGTGCCAGGAGGACGTCAGTGTCGTGGACTGCATGGCTGGGGATGTGTGTGTGTGTGTGTGTACATGCCGCATGCAGGAGGAGGCAGAGTGAGCTGAGCGGGGAAGTGTGGGCTTCCTGCACGTAACTAGGATAAACATCGGGTTACTAACCAAAGCGCTTTGCTTGGATACCCGATGTTTATCTTGGTTACCAGCTTCTAGCAGGCTGCCAGTGATGGCTCCTGCACACTGTAGCTGTAAAAAGCCCGTATCTAGAACTATCGAGCTTTAGCAAAAAGCTCGAGTTTTGTTCGATCTAGAACAGCCCCCAAAATCGCTCAAGCCGCGAACTGGAGAACCTCGAACCGCGAACCGCGCTCAACTCTACTTAAGATTAGAGTTGAGCGCGGTTCGTGGTTCGAGGTTCTCCAGTTCTAGGCTCGAGTGATTTTGGGGCCTGTTCTAGATCGAACTAGAACTCGAGCTTTTTGCAAAAGCTCGATAGTTCTAGAAACGTTCGAGAACGGTTCTAGCAGCAAAAAACCAGCTAAATCCTAGCTTGGTTTCTGCTGTAATAGTGTAAGTCACTCTGTGAATCACACTATTATGACATTTCAGTGTATAGTGTGCGTGAACAGCGTCTTCAGATCACTGCTGTTTCTATAATGGCGATCGCCATTTTTTTTTTTTTTTCCTTGTCTTCCTTCCCTAAGCGCGCGTGTAGTGGGGCGGGCCAGCATGTCAGCCAATCCCAGACACACACACAGCTAAGTGGACTTTTAGCCAGAGAAGCAACGGCATGTGTGATAGGATGTCCATGTCACATGTCCCTGCATTATAAAACCGGACATTTTCCTCCAGGACGCCATTATCTCTTCTGCGTCTTTGGTGTCAGACATCACTGTCGCAGCTCCGTCCTCCTGAGTCCTATCGCCGATACAGCTCTATGCGCTCCATACACAGCGTTAGACAGCTTAGGGAGAGCACTTTCTAGCAGTCCTTTTAAGGGCTCAAACCGGCAGAGTCAGAGAGCCATAGGTGACAGGTCCTGAAAACAGCGACAGCGTCTGTGTAGCCAAGGTCAGGGATTTCCTCCCTGCATTTCCCTATTAGGAGGGAATAGAAAGGCAGGCTTCCATTCCTCTACCCAGACCCCACAATCCTGGCACTGTACCCTCCTGTCCTCTGCACACTCCAACTCATTATAACTAAGCCATTATACTAGCAAACACTCAGTGTACCTAGTGGCATCCTAAACGTGGCTATTGGACTTTGCTATAGTCCCACTAGTGCAAAGACATTTGCAGAGCGCGTCTGCCTGCATTGCACACTCCAACTCATTATAACTAAGCCATTATACTAGCAAACACTCAGTGTACCTAGTGGCATCCTATACGTGGCTATTGGACTTTGCTATAGTCCCACTAGTGCAAAGACATTTGCAGAGCGCGTCTGCCTGCATTGCACACTCCAACTCATTATAACTAAGCCATTATACTAGCAAACACTCAGTGTACCTAGTGGCATCCTATACGTGGCTATTGGACTTTGCTATAGTCCCACTAGTGCAAAGACATTTGCAGAGCGCGTCTGCCTGCATTGCACACTCCAACTCATTATAACTAAGCCATTATACTAGCAAACACTCAGTGTACCTAGTGGCATCCTATACGTGGCTATTGGACTTTGCTATAGTCCCACTAGTGCAAAGACATTTGCAGAGCGCGTCTGCCTGCATTGCACACTCCAACTCATTATAACTAAGCCATTATACTAGCAAACACTCAGTGTACCTAGTGGCATCCTATACGTGGCTATTGGACTTTGCTATAGTCCCACTAGTGCAAAGACATTTGCAGAGCGCGTCTGCCTGCATTGCACACTCCAACTCATTATAACTAAGCCATTATACTAGCAAACACTCAGTGTACCTAGTGGCATCCTATACGTGGCTATTGGACTTTGCTATAGTCCCACTAGTGCAAAGACATTTGCAGTGCGCGTCTGCCTGCATTGCACACTCCAACTCATTATAACTAAGCCATTATACTAGCAAACACTCAGTGTACCTAGTGGCATCCTATACGTGGCTATTGGACTTTGCTATAGTCCCACTAGTGCAAAGACATTTGCAGAGCGCGTCTGCCTGCATTGCACACTCCAACTCATTATAACTAAGCCATTATACTAGCAAACACTCAGTGTACCTAGTGGCATCCTATACGTGGCTATTGGACTTTGCTATAGTCCCACTAGTGCAAAGACATTTGCAGAGCGCGTCTGCCTGCATTGCACACTCCAACTCATTATAACTAAGCCATTATACTAGCAATTTTTGCTGCCAGTTTAAGGGCCGTAGTTGCATTGTCAGGGATATTTATTCTTTATTATTCTGCTGTTAATAAAGCTAGACCACCACTGCAATCTACACCACCTCTCAATTTTTACTACCACATTTTCAGTCCACAATCTTGTCGCAATCAACATGAGTGGCAAAATGACAGATGCTGGTGGAAAGGGGAAGAGGCGTGGTGGAAAAGGCAAAAAAGGTTTTGTCCGTGGGGAAGGTGGCAAAGCTCCATTATCATCTGCTGAAGATAGACCATCTACCAGCAAAAGTAAGATGTCTACTACTTACCGTGGACAATCTGATGTGCTCCCTTTTTTACGGACACAAACAACAGGAACAAAGGTAGATGATGGGCAAAAAAGGAAAATGCTTGAATGGATCTCAAGTGGTCCAACAAGTGCCCTCTCAGCCACTTCAAGTACCGCATCCAAAAAACACCAGTCCTCTGAGTTGTCATCCCAATCAAACTTGATTTCTCCCAGCTCTGAAGTCTCCATCAGCCCTGCACAGTATGGTGGAACTGAGATGGCTGAGTCTGCAGAGCTGTTCAGTCACACTATAGCCTGGGAATCAGAGGTCTGCTCCCAAGCTACAGTGAGTACAGAACAGGAAATGGTCTGCAGTGATGCCCAGAACCTTTGTGACTCTGATTCAGGCCGTGAGGACAAAGTTTCGGAGCATAATGTTGACCCTTTGTCACAAACTGTAACACCTGTGGTTATAGACAATGAGGAACATACTGATGAAGATGAGACTCAGATACCCGATTGGGATGACAACTTAAATATTCGGTCAGGGCAAGAAAAGGCTCGGTCAGAGGGGGAGGGGAGTGCAAACACAACAATTGATGATGAAGTTCTAGATCCCACCTACTGTCAACCCACAGTCAGGCACTCGAGGAGGTCAACAGAGGTGGTGGAGGAGGATGCAACTGATGACGAAGTTACCTTGCGCCTTCCTGGACAGAGTCGGAGTACTGGTAGCACGTCTACAACTGCATCCTCAGCCACCACTCTGCCTCTGAGCATTATTCGGGGTGGATCATCAGGTCGCATGGCCTCTAAGCCTTGCCTAGCCTGGTCCTTTTTTGACATAGCAAAAGATCGCCCAAATTATGTGATCTGTAAAATTTGTCATGGTTCTCTTAGTAGAGGACAAAACCTCAGCAGTTTGACAACTTCTTCCATGAATCGTCACATGAATAAATATCATATGGCCCGGTGGGAAGCTCACCGTGCTGCAATGCGGCCTAGCGGAGCGAACCATCCACCGCCTGCCCCTTCCAGTGCATCCGCGCGCTCGTCGTCTTCTAGGACTGTGGGGACAGCTGTCACACCTGTTTTTCCACCCACAACTTCCACCACTGTAACCGCAACAGGCAGTTTGCTTGGTAGGTCGTCAGTTGTTTTGGAAGGGGAAACAAGTGAGTGTGTACAGCTGTCTCAGACATCGATAGCACCAACTTTGGATGAAGGCAACATCATGTCTCCGCCTACACTTTCCTCACAAACCTGCATTTTTCCAGGGACACCCTACTCAACACCGTCTACACACAGCAGCCAGATCTCTGTCCCTCAGATGTGGACAAATAAAAGGCCATTTCCTGCGACCCATGACAAAGCTAAGAGGTTGACTCTATCCCTCTGTAAGCTGTTGGCTACAGAAATGCTGCCTTTCCGCCTAGTGGACACACAGGATTTTAGAGACCTTATGTCTGTCGCTGTGCCCCAGTACCAGATGCCTAGTCGCCACTACTTCTCTAAGAAAGATGTGCCCGCGCTACACCAGCATGTCGCACACAACATCACCGCTTCCTTGAGAAACTCTGTGTGTGAACGGGTGCATTTCACCACCGATACTTGGACCAGTAAGCATGGACAGGGACGTTACATGTCGCTGACTGGGCACTGGGTAACTATGGTGATAGATGGTGAAGGGTCTGCTGCACAAGTCTTGCCGTCCCCACGACTTGTGTGTCAATCCTCTGTCTGTCCAAGTTCCGCCACTGCTTCTGCATCCTCCACCTCATCTGGGTCCTCCACCTCCGCCCCCAAGCCTGCCTGGTCAGGCCACCAGCGTTCTCACTACGCAGAAGGAGTCACGCACCCCTCATTACTATGCTGGCAGCAGAGCGCAACGGCATCAGGCGGTCTTTAGCTTGACATGTCTTGGGAATAAGAGTCACACAGCTGAGGAGTTGTGGTCAGCTCTGCGGTCCGAGTTTAATAAATGGTTGTCTCCACTCAACCTGCAGCCTGGTAAGGCCGTGTGCGACAATGCTGCAAACCTGGGTGCGGCCCTTCGCCTGGGCAAGGTGACACACGTACCTTGTATGGCTCACGTGTTGAACCTTGTCGTGCAGCAATTTTTAACACAGTATCCCGGCCTAGATGGCCTTCTGAACAGGGCACGAAAACTGTCTGCTCACTTCCGCCGTTCAAGCGCCGCAGCTGAGCGACTTGCATCGCTCCAGAAGTCTTTCGGCCTGCCGGTTCATCGCCTGAAATGCGATGTGGCGACACCCTGGAATTCAACTCTCCACATGTTACAGCGACTGTGGCAGCACCGCCGTGCCCTGGTGCAATACGTCATGACGTATAGCCTGGGCCAACGAGATGCAGAGGTGGGTCAGATCACCCTGATGGAGTAGTCTCAGATCAAGGACCTATGCACCCTTCTGCACAGTTTCGACATGGCAACGAATATGTTTAGCGCTGACAATGCCATTATGAGCATGACGATTCCAGGCATTTACATGCTGGAACACACGCTAAACACTATTCGGAGTCAGGGGGTGGGACAACAGGAAGGGGATGAACTACAGGAGGATTCATATGCGCAAGACACAACAACATCACCAAGGTCCAGACGTTCATCATCACCAAGGCGCCAGGCATGGGAGCATGGGGTACAGGGATCAACAAGGGCACATGGTAGCAGGCGAGATGTTGAGGAAGGTGCAGGAGGACATGAAGAAATGGAGGACGAACTGTCCATGGACATGGAAGACTCAGCAGATGAGGGAGACCTTGGTCAAATTTCAGTTGAAAGAGGTTGGGGGGAGATGTCAGAGGAAGAAAGAACGGTTAGCACCTCTATGCCACAAACACAGCGTGGACTTGGTCCGCATGGCTGCGCAAGACACATGAGTGCCTTCTTGTTGCACTACCTCCAACATGACCCTCGTATTGTCAAAATTAGAAGTGATGATGACTACTGGCTTGCCACACTATTAGATCCCCGGTACAAGTCCAAATTTTGTGACATAATTCCAGCCATAGAAAGGGACGCACGTATGCAGGAGTATCAGCAGAAGCTGTTACTCGATCTTAGATCCGCTTTTCCACCAAACAACCGTGCAGGTGCAGGGAGTGAATCTCCCAGGAGTATCTCCAAATGAACATCGATGCCATGACTGTGCAACTGGAGCCTTGCTCTTTTTGGGCTTCAAACCTAGAAAAATGGCCAGAGCTCGCAACTTACGCCTTGGAGATTTTGTCGTGTCCAGCTGCCAGCGTTGTCTCTGAACGTGTCTTCAGTGCTGCTGGGTGTGTGCTGACAGATAAGCGCACGCGTCTGTCCAGTGACAATGTGGACAGACTGACGTTCATCAAAATGAACAAGTCATGGATCCAGAAGGAATTTACAACCCCTGTGTCATCCTGGGGAGAGTAAATGCTTGTGGATTTGGAATGTGCTTGATGCAAATCTAGCTGTGAAGTGTACAACTAGGGCACAAGTGCTGCCACTGAATGGGTGGGTGTGTGTGGGGCACAATTTTTGGAAAAAAAGGGAGACTCCGCTTGGAGTAACCCTTGCTTACATTGTTTTTAAAAGAAGCCAAGATGAACAGAGCTGGGATCAGGAAAGACTTTGCTACCTACCCCGGTGTCATCCTGGGGACGGATAAGAATGGCGTATTTTTGAATGTGCTTGATGCAAATCTAGCTGTGAAGTGTACAACTAGGGCACAAGTGCTGCCACTGAATGGGTGGGTGTGTGTGGGGCACAATTTTTGGAAAAAAGGGAGACTCCGCTTGGAGTAACCCTTGCTTACATTGTTTTTAAAAGAAGCCAAGATGAACAGAGCTGGGATCAGGAAAGACTTTGCTACCTACCCCGGTGTCATCCTGGGGACGGATAAGTATGGCGTATTTTTGAATGTGCTTGATGCAAATCTAGCTGTGAAGTGTACAACTAGGGCACAAGTGCTGCCACTGAATGGGTGGGTGTGTGTGGGGCACAATTTTTGGAAAAAAGGGAGACTCCGCTTGGAGTAACCCTTGCTTACATTGTTTTTAAAAGAAGCCAAGATGAACAAGTCATGGTTCAGCAAAGACTTTATCTACCTACCCCGGTGTCATGCTGGGGACGGTTAATTATGGCGTATTTTTGAATGTGCTTGATGCAAATCAAAACATCCTGTTTGCAACTAGGGCCCAAGTGCTGCCACTGATGGGGTGGGTGTCTGTGTGGCCCAATTTTTGGAAAAAAGGGACACTCCGCTTGGAGTAACCCTTGCTTACATAGTTTTAAAAAATGATCCAAGATGCATACAGCTGGGATCAGGAAAGACTTTGATACCTACCCCAGTGCCATCCTGGGGACGGTTAAGTATGGCGTATTTTTGAATGTGCTTGATGCAAATCTAGCTGTGAAGTGTACAACTAGGGCACAAGTGCTGCCACTGAAGGGGTGGGTGTGTGTGGGGCACAATTTTTGGAAAAAAAGGGAGACTCCGCTTGGAGTCACCTTGCGGTGTTTTACATGACTTTAGAAGGGTGTGCCATGCCTATATCTGTGTCTCCTCCTCTTTTTCTTTGTCCAGCTCTTTTGTTTTTGCATAAGTATATGTCCTTGTCACTTTCCCATGTGTTTGTGTTGTGTTGTGAGTTGTTTGTCACCTTTTGGACACCTTTGAGGGTGTTTTCTAGGTGTTTTTCTGTGTTTGTGATTGCCTGCCATTGTTTCCTATTGGCTCGAGTTCGGTTCGTCGAACGTTCGACGAGCCGAACTCGAACGGGACCTCCGTTCGGCGAACCGACCTCGAGCCGAACCGGGACCGGTTCGCTCATCTCTACTTAAGATACAGTACAGACCAAAAGTTTGGACACACCTTCTCATTCAGGCCCCCTTCACACGTCCGTGAAAAACACGCACGTGTGTTACGGGCCTTTTTCGGGTCCCTGTCCCGTTTTTGTGTCCATTTTTATGGTCCGTGTGGCATCTGTGTGAATTGCGTATGCTCGCCGTGTTTGTGTGTAGAACGTCCGTGTGTGCATGTGGAATGAATATGTATGTGTACGTGGAATGTCCGTGTGGAATGTCCATGTGTGTGATGCACAATGTTGTTTATAAATGTCGGCTGACAGCCGACAGAGTTGCGCGATGAGAATGAACTCGGGGGAACTTCACCCGACTTCATCCTCATACCGCGGCTCTGTCTGTGTCGAGTACTGATTAGCGGTCACCTGTGAAGGATTCACCGGTGACCGCTAATCCCCCGAGTGACTGAAGTTTCCCCCCCTCTCTCATACTCACTGATCCCCGATCACTGGTGCGGCGCTGCATGGCATTCACACTGCTGCGGTGGCTTTTACTAATTTGAAAAAGCCGGCCGCTCATTAAACAATCTCGTATTCCCTGCTTTCCCCGCCCACCGGCGCCTACGATTGGTTGCAGTGAGACACGCCTCCACGCTGAGTGACAGTTGTCTCACTGCACCCAATCACAGCAGCCGGTGGGCGTGTCTATACTGTGCAGTAAAATAAATAAATAAATAATTAAAAAAACTGGCGTGCGGTCCCCCCCAATTTTAATGCCAGCCAAATAAAGCCATACGGCTGAAGGCTGGTGTTCTCAGGATGGGGAGTTCCACGTTATGGGAAGCCCCCCATCCTATTAATATCAGTCAGCAGCCGCCCAGAATTACCGCATACATTAGATGCGACAGTTCTGGGACTGTACCCGGCTCTTCCCGATTTGCCCTGGTGCTTTGGCAAATCGGGGTAATAAGAAGTTAATGGCAGCCCATAGCTGCCACTAAATCCTAGATTAATCATGTCAGGCGTCTCCCCGAGATTCCTTTCATGATTAATCTGTAAGTTACAGTAAATAAACACACACACCAGAAAAAATCCTTTATTAGAAATAAAAAACACAAACATATACCCTGGTTCAACAATTTAATCAGCCCGAAAAAGCCCTCCATGTCCGGCGTAATCCAGGATGGTCCAGCGTCGCTTCCAGCTTTGCTGCATGGAGGTGACAGGAGCTGCAGAAGACACCGCCGCTCCTGACAGCTTCACACGGCAAATGAAGAGTGCCGCGCGATCAGTTGATGATGTCACTGAGGTTACCCGCTGTCAACGCTGGATCCAGTGACAGCGGGTAACCTCAGTGACAGCTCAGCTGATCGCGCGGCTGTCTTCAGTTGCTGCGTGGAGCTCACCGGAGCGGCGGTGTCTTCTGCTGCTCCTGTCACCTTCATGCAGCACAGCTGGAAGTGACGCTGGACCATCCTGGAGTACGCCGGACATGGAGGGCTTTTTCGGGCTTATTAAAGTGGTGAACCAGGGTATATGTTTGTGTTTTTTATTTCTAATAAAGGATTTTTCAGCTGTGTGTGTTTATTTACTGTAACTTACAGATTAATCATGAAAGGAATCTCGGGGAGATGCCTGACATGATTAATCTAGGATTTAGTGACAGCTATGGGCTGCCATTAACTCCTTATTACCCCAATTTGCCAAAGCACCAGGGCAAATCGGGAAGAGCCGGGTACAGTCCCAGAACTGTCGCATCTAATGTATGCGGCCATTCTGGGCGGCTGCTGACTGATTCTGTTAGGGTGGGGGGCTCCCCATAACGTGGAGCTCCCCATTCTGAGAATACCAGCCTTCAGCCGTATGGCTTTATCTGGCTGGCATTAAAATTGGGGGGGGACCGCACGCCGTTTTTTTAAATTATTTATTTATTTATTTTTCTGCACAGTATAGACACGCCCACCGGCTGCTGTGACTGGGTGCAGTGAGACACATGTCACTCAGCGTGGGGGCGTGTCTCACTGCAACCAATCATAGGTGCCGGTGGGTGGGGATAGCAGGGAATACGAGATTGTTTAATGAGGGGCCGGCTTTTTCAAAATAGTAAAAGCCGCCGCAGGAGTGTGAACGCCGTGCAGCGCCGCGCCGGTGATCGGGGAACGGTAAGTATGAGAGAGGGGGGGAACTGACCGACAGACTGTGAGAGAGGGACAGACAGACAGAGAGAGAGACAGAGAGACCGACTGACGGACTCAGGGAGATTGACCGACATACACAGAAATAGAAAGAATGGCCGACATCACTAGAAATAAAAACACCAAACGGACACGGACTATAGGTAGATGCATACGTGTTTACTAACGTGTGTGCACATACCCATAGACTTTCATTGTGTCCACGTGTGCGTGCTCCGTGCAGATAACGGACATGCATCCATGCAAAACGCAAACACATACGGATCACGGACACGCACACACGGACATAATGAAATAACGCACGTGTGACCACAATCATAGATTAACATTGGTGCATGTTTGTCCGTGTCTCCGGTATATACGGAAATGGAACAAACACGCACGTGTTTCACGGACGTGTAAAGGGGGCCTCAAAGAGTTTTCTTTATTTTCAGGACTCTGAAAATTGTAGATTCCCATTAAAGGCATCAAAACTATGAATTAAAACATGTTGAATGAAATACTTAAAAAAAAAAGTGTGAAACAACTGAAACTATTTCTTATATTCTAGGTTCTTCAAAGTAGCCACCTTTTGCTTTGATTACTGCTTTGCACACTCTTGATATTCTCTTGATGAGCTTCAAGAGTTAGTCACCGGAAATGGTCTTCCAACAGTCTTGAAGGAGTTCCCAGAGATGCTTACCACTTGTTGGCCCTTTTGCCTTCACTCTGCGGTCCAGCTCACTCCAAACCATCTCGATTGGGTTCAAGTCTGGTGACTGTGGAGGCCAGGTCATCTGGCGTAGCACCCCTTCACTCTCCACCATCAAATAGCCCTTACACAGCCTGGAGGTGTGCTTGGGGTCATTGTCCTGTTGAAAAATAAATGATGGTCCAACTAAATGTAAACCAGACGGAATAGCATGCCGTTGCAAGATGCTGTAGTAGCCATGCTGGTTCAGTATGCCTTCAATTTTGAATAAATCCCCAACAGTGTCACCAGCAAAGCACACTATCACACCTCCTCCTCCATGCTTCACGGTCGGAACCAGGCATGTAGAGTCCATCCGTTCCGTTTCCCAATTTCCGTTTCCCAATTTTTCGGACTGACTGACCTTCATTTCTTAAAGTAATGATGGCCACTAATTTTTCTTTACTTAGCTGCTTTTTTCATGCCATAATACAAATTCTAACAGTCTATTCAGGACTATCAACTGTGTATCCATCAGACTTCTGCACAACACAACTGATGGTCCCAACCCCATTTATAAGGCAAGAAATCCCACTTATTAAACCTGACAGGGCACACCTGTGAAGTGAAAACCATTTCCGGTGACTACCTTTTGAAGCTCATCAAGAGAATGCCAAGAGTGTGCAAAGCAGTAATCATAGCAAAAGGTGGCTACTTTGAAGAACCTAGACGATAAGACATATTTTCAGTTGTTTCACACTTTTTTGTTAAGTATTTCATTCCACATGTGTTAATTCATAGTTTTGATGCCTTCAATGTGAATCTAAAACTTTCAGAGTCATGAAAATAAAGAAAACTCTTTGAATGAGAAGGCATGTCCAAACTTTTGGTCTGTACTGTATCTTTGCAGTAACCCCGTGCAGAGAATCTTTCTCTCAGTTCAGAGGTTTGTTTGTAAAAAGTCACATCCCATGAACAGTTTCTATGAACGCTTAAGTGTTGGCCCCTGGGTATGCCTCGTTTTAGGCCCAAGGGGTGATGGCTATCCCAATGCAAAAAACTGTTAGATGCTGTGGGTTTGCAGTATGTGCATGTCTGTAACTGTCCTCTATCATCCTTCGTTATTGTGAGATCCAAAAAATTGATGCTCTTCTTATTACATTCCGATATGAAAGTTGTAGTTGTTACAGTTGATCTCTGAAAGAAACCTGCAAAAACAGTCTTCGTCGCCTGACCATAATATAAGGATATCGTCAATATAACGATTCCACGATAAGATTTTATCATTCCACCAAGGTTGTCTCTCTCCTCCAAAAATAACCGTATCCTCCCATCAGCCCAGTCACAGATTGGCATACGTTGGGGCTACCAGGGTCCCCATTGCCGTGCCCCTGATCTCATGATGGTACCGCCGCTCAAACAAAAAATAGTTATGGGTCAAAATGAATTTAAGGAGGGAAAGTATGAATTTGTTATGTAATTTAAACTGGATACCTCTCGAATTCAATAAGTGCTCCATAGCAACCTGACCCCAATCATGTGGTATCGAGCTGTAGAGCGCTTCTACATTAATGGATGCTAGTTGTACTTATTCTCCCAGGCTCACTCCCTCTAATTTTCCAAGAAGATCCAAAGTATCCCTCAAATATGAGGGTAGGGAGAGGATAAAACCACGCAGGACTTTATCGAAGAAAACACTGCTATTCTGAGACAAGGAGTCCATCCCGGACACTACTGGACACCCCTTCAGGGGGTCCAACCCTTTATGTACCTTGGGTAAGCAGTAAAATACTGGCACAACTGGATGCAGGGTCCCTTAGGGACCTTGACTTTAGGACTCTTGACTATTGGACTGATTAGGGTTAATTCTGTAATGCTTGATTGACAATTGAGTATCACTAGGGTTCCCCTGGTAAACTTATAATGTGTTTATATCAATCTAAATGATCAAAACTTTTTCTTATAGGGGAACAGAGTTAGTTATTCTACGGTCCGGAATTTGGGGGATTATATAGACAAATTTTTGAGGGGGGATACATGTTCCTATTGTGTAGTTGGCACAAATTCTATTGGTTGGAAAATATTGTGGAAGTATTGTGTATTTATTTGCTTCTATTATTAAAACTTATTTCTATATAATAAAGGAGTTCTTAGTCTGTGAATCGGTTTTAGCCCTCCTTGCATCAGCTGTTGTGTGAGACAATCCCTTGGTTACCAACTTGAAAGAATTCCTGTTCTTTATCATCCTCCTCATCCTCATAATGCTGACCAAAGGTGGCCTGAGCCTGTTGGCCAAAGTTGTGTGGATTACTAGCAACCATTGTGAAGTATGGATCCACAGACAACTCGGGTGCATTAACACTTTGGTGAGTCAGACTATCTAGAGAGTGTTTCAATAAACAAATCAGTGGAATGGTAACGCTGATAAGAGCATCGTCACTGCTTACAATGTTGATACAGTAATCAAAATTCTCTAGTACCTGACAAATGTCTGCAATCCACACCGACTCAGCAGTACTTATGTCTGGCAATGCGTCTGTCGGGCACGTTCCAGCTGGAATTGGGATACTGTCCTCTGCTGCTCATGGATCCTGGCCAACATATGATAGATCGAATTCCATCTCGTAGGGAGGTCACTTATTAGTCTGAGGCACGTGTAAGCGCTGCTGCAGCACTGCCAGGCCAGCAAAAGAGGGAGACGACTTGCAGAAATGGGCGCTAATACGTCGTACCTTGGTAAGAAGGTCTGGTATCCAAGGGTATTTTTTGAGAAAGTGCTGAACTACTAAATTTACAACATGGGCCATACAAGGAACGTGTACAAGCTTTCCAAGCTTTAAAGCTGCCACCAGATTACAACCATTATCGCACACTACCATTCCTGGACGAAGGTCCAACGGCGCAAGCCACTCATCTGTCTGCTCAGTTATTGCTTTCAAAAGCTCAGATGCCGTGTGCGATTTGTCACCGATACAGATGAGCTTCAGTAGAGCGTGTTGCCGCTTAGTTGAGGCAGTGCTGCAGAGATCCCAGCTGGGGAATGATGTCAACGGTTGGACACCGGCGGACGTTGAAGAGGATGCAGAGGAGCCAGATAAAGAGTAGGAGGAGGAGGGAGTTGTTGCAGTGTAGGAGGCTACTGACACTGTTATTGAAGTGGGGCCCGCTATTCTGGGTGTGGGAATTATATGGGATGTTGCCGGCTCAGACTCTGTACCAGCCGCCACCAGGTTCACCCAGTGTGCCGTCAGTGTTATATAGCGTTCCTGTCCACTTCCGTCTGTGATTAAGTGGACATTCCCTGTTATGGCATTGGTGAAAGCCCGTTTGATGTTTACAGACACCTGATTGTGGAGCGCGGGGACGGCACAATGTGAAAAATAGTGGCAGCTAGGCACAGAGTACCAATGTTCTAACACCGCCAAAAGGTCGCGGAAAGCCTTTGTTCCCACAAGCCGATATGGCAGCATCTCAAGAGCTATCAATCGTGCAATGTGTGCAGTTATAGTTTCTGCCCTTGGGTGCGTAATGGGGTATTTTTGCTTCTTTTCGAAGGTCTGCATTATGGACAACTGAACGGAATGCTGGGACACCGAAGCGGATGTTTGATGATTGAGCTTGGCCAACATTAGGTTGGGAGAAGGAGGCATCAGCACCACCTTCTTGCACACCAGTTTGGGAAGCAGGCAGCCCAGGGGAAGTGGCAGAGTTTTGAGTCTGGAAATCGTGTTTTTTCACCTACAGCTTTCAACCACCTACTGGTGTGCTTGGCTAACATAAGGTTTCTCATGCTGGAGGTGCCCAAGCAGGAAGTACTTCTGCCTCTGCTAAGCTTGGTCTGACAGATTTGACAAATGGCAACCGTTTGGTACGAAGGACTCTCGGAAAAAAACTCCCGCACAATCGCAGCACGGAACCTTGGACTCTGAGATGCAGTGGCGTAACTAGAGTTTGATAGGCCCAAATGCAAAGTTTGGACCTGGGCCTCCCCAACCATACACAACACTCAGGGTTCAGGATAATGACGCAAACACTGGGCGCTTTCCTTCAGCTCCCATGTTTCCAATGATCTGAAATCTCTTTCTATCAGTACCCAGCTTTCCTATGTTCTAATATCCATCTTGTCCTCATCATGTACCTTCCCCATGCTCTGCTATACATCTTTCCCTCAGCAACCAGATTTCCTATGATATCAGAGCATGAGAAAGCTGGGTGCTGAAGGAAAGAGCCTCTTACCCTCAGCACAAAACTTTCCTATGTCATGCCTATCTTTGTCCCCCTCATATATAGTTATCCAAATACTATAATGACCCCTACATAGCCTTCCATATAGTATAATGGGTCCCACATAAACCTTCATATATTATAATGCAACTTCCATAGTCCTCCATGTATTATAATACACTTCACATAGTCCTCCATATAGTATAGTGTTGAGCATAGTCCTCCATATAATTTAATTCACACCTCATAATCCTCAATATAGTATAATGCACACTCCATAATCCTCCATATAGTATAAAGCACACTCTATAATCCTCCATATAGTATAATGCACACTCCATAATCCTCCATATAGTATAAAGCACACTCTATAATCCTCCATATAGTATAATGCACACTCCATAATCCTCCATATAGTATAAAACACACTCTATAATCCTCCATATAGCATAATGCACACTCCATAATTCTCCATATAGTAGAATGCACACTCCATAATCCTCCATATGGTATAATCCTCTATACAGTATGGTATAATCAGGGCCGGATTATAGGTGGGGCCGGTGAGGCTCCAGCCCCGGGGCCCCCACCAAAAGAGCTTCTAAGGGGGCCCCCACCACCAGGGCCATACTTGCCACTAGGCACCTGTCAGCATTTTTTTTTCTTCACACCCTCTCCCCCTCCGTAATGACAGTCTAATAAATCAGCTGTGTTTTCAGACGTAAATACATTTGAACAGCGCGCCGGGACTGGGCCCCGCCCCTGACGTGCAGCAACGTGATGAGATCAGCACCTTGCTGACGTCATCACAGTGCTGCGGGCGCCACATAGGGGACATAAGGCAGCGGTAAGCGCTCCATGAAGGAGCTGAAGAGACAGGTTTAATTAATGGGGATAAGTGGGGAGGGGCTGAGGACACATAACGGGGAACATTTGTGAAGGAACACAGCTTTGTGACAGGCAGAGGAGGAGCAGTGTATTCCAAGGGAGGGGGGGAGGCAGCAGTGTATAGTGATGGGGCAGTGTAATTTGTGTGTGTAGGGGGTGATGAGGGTTGCATTGTATTGTGTGTGGGGGGAGGGGTAATGGAGGGTGCATTGTATTATGTGGGGAGGGGGTGATGGGGGGTGCATTGTGTGTGTGCGTGTGTGTGTGTAGGGGGTGAAGGGGAGGTGCATTGTGTGTGTGTGTGTGTGTGTGTGTGTAGGGAGGAATGGGGGGTGCATTGTATTGTGTGTGTGTGTAGGGAGGAATGGGGGGTGCATTGTGTGTGTGTGTGTGTGTGTTTATAGCGGGTGATGGGGGGTGCATTGTGTGTGTGTCGGTGATGGGTGGGTACATTGTGTGTGTGTAGGGAGTAATGGGGGGTGCATTGTATTTGTCTGTGTGTGTGTGTGTGTGTAGGTGGTGATGGAGGGGTGCATTTTGTGTGTGTGTGTGTGTGTGTGTGTGTGTAGGGGGTGATGGGGGCTGCATTGTGTGTGGGTGTGTGTGTAGGGGGTGAAGGGGGGGTGCATTGTGTGTGTGTGTGTGTAAGCAGGAATGGGGGGTGCATTGTATTTGTGTGTGTGTAGGGAGGAATGGGGGGTGCATTGTATTTGTATTTGCAGTTTTTCTGTACAAAAAAAGCCGATTTCATGCGCTCGAGCTGCTGCCCCCACCATAGACAGAGTGGGAGCTGCATCCATAGCGCTCGGGATAATTGACATGCTCATTTTATGAACGCACAGATTTGGGTCAACATTTTAGCACCCAAATCGTTGCGTTCATAAAAGCAACGTGTGCACGTATCATTCACAATCTTCATAGAGTGCAGGGGACGTAGGACGCATGCATTTACACTGCAGTGCTATACGCAGTGGAAATGCATGGAAATGCATGGAAATGCATGGAATTACGCAACGTGCGCACGAGCCCTAATGCGTCTGTGTCTGCATGTATGTCAGTGTATATGACTGTGCATATATTTATCTGTTTATATGTATTTTTTTGAATTTGTCTTCAAATATGTATATGTACGTATGCCTGTATGTGTATGTGCGTGTCTGCGTGTGGATGGAGTCCACTGAGACTCTTTCACCCGGAGGCCACAAAAACCTGGAGCCGGCCCTGGCTGCCTTAACACTGGGATCAATAAAAAATATGTGAGTAACTCTACTTTCTGTGTATAAGTGACGGCTGTGAGTTATCCTGGACTGTATCTGTATAGTAGTACTGTAAATATGAATGTGGCAGAACAGGATAAGACACATGCTCATTGGATTTATATCTAAATGCTACAGTTCGCGCTCTACTGTTATGGCTAAAAATGTTAACGTTATGGGGCCCCCACCAGATTTTCTGCCCAGGGGCCCCCACCAACCTTAATCTGGCCCTGGGTATAATGCACATTCCATAATCCTAAATATACTATAATGCACACCCCATAATACTCAATATAGTATAATGCACACACCATAATCCTCCATATAGTATAATGCACAAACCATAATCCTCAATATAGTATAATGCACACCCCCTAATCCTCAATATAGTATAATGCACACACCATAATCCTCCATATAGTATAATACACACACCATAATCCTCCATATATTATAATGCTCACACCATAATCTCAATATAGTATAATGCACACACCATAATCCTCAATATAGTATAATGCACACTCCATAATCCTCCATATAGTATAATGCACACTCCATAATCCTCAATATAGTATAATGCACACACCATAATCCTCAATATAGTATAATGCACACACCATAATCCACCATATAGTATAATGCAAACACCATAATCCTCCATATAGTATAATGCACACACCATAATCCTCAATATAGTATAATGCACACACCATAATCCTCAATATAATTATAATGCACACACCATAATCCTCAATATAGTATAATGCACACACTATAATCCTCCATCTAATATATAAAGCTGAATGTGTGTATGTATGTATGTGTGTGTGTGTGTATGTCCGGGATTGACATCTGCACCGGCGCAGCTACAGCCACAAAATTTTGCACACTCACACTTCTGGACCCCGAGACCGTCATAGGCTGTGTTTTGAGGGGAAATTTTAACCCCCGCTCTTTACAGTTATTCACCAAAAAACCTGCCTCCATTAAAGCGAATGGAGCTAGGAGCCACAGTGCAGCCAGAACTTCAGAAGAATGCGCAGCCTCGCCCTTATATGGAATGTTGACGTATCACAATGCAGCCAGGGAATGAGACAGACACAGACAGGGAAAGAGGCAGACACAAAGAGACAGACACAGACAAAGAGACAGACTGACAGGGAAAGAGACAGACAGGGAAAGAGAGGGAAAGAGACAGACAGGGTAAGAGACAGACAAAGACAGGTAAAGAGACAGAGACAGACACAGGGAAAGAGACAGAGGGAAAGAGAGAGAGAGGGAAAGAGAAGGAAAGAGACAGATAGGGAAAGAGACAGATAGGGAAAGAGACAGATAGGGAAAGAGACAGATAGGGAAAGAGAGGGAAAGAGAGGGAAAGAGACAGACAGGAAAAGTGACAGACATAGATAGACAGACAGGGAAAGAGATAGATAGACAGGGAAAGAGACAGACAGACAAATAGATAGAGAGAGAGAGACAGAGAGATATATACAGAGGGGGAGACAGACAGAGAATGGGAGAGAAACAGAGAGACAGTTACTATCCCGAGGAGCGCCGGGTGCTATGTTGAAAGTCGAAATTTTAACCCCGCGCGTTCCAATTTACCAATCAATTTTGCCCCTATCTACATAATGGGGAAAAAATTAAACGAAAAGTGTTGGGGGCAAATTGATAGCTGCCAGATGTGAACAAGGGGGACTTAAAGAATGAGGCGATGGCGCCAAAGAGTATATACTGTACAGTTGCTAAGGTGGGGCCCCGATATGAGATACTCACCACACTCGGGGATATGAACACACACACAAAATGCGCCACACACTACCACGTACTTGAACACATATACCACCCTCAGCACACATTTCACCACACATACACCAACCTCGCCACATAATCGCCCTAAAACACACACAAGTCTGGTATTATCCTTCAAAAATAAAAATCTGATTAATAAGCAGCCAAACTACAAGAACAACAAATGCACCACATAGGAAATACGGCAGCCGTTAGTCACATGACCTGTCTATTATGTGTATGTGTGAGCTAATATATACTGTCAGGGAGAGGGATTTCTGTTGCCTGGAGATTTATCAGGCTGCCAATAGCAACCAATCACAGTTTAGCTTCTATTTTGCTACAGTTAATTAATCTGAGCTCTGATTGGTTAATATAGGCAACAATTTAATAATTACATTTCTATCTATTTGGTCTGTGGTTTTTGTGTGCAGAACACATTTTTGTTAATACATTCTTTTTTGTTAACAGCAGTTATTAACCCGGGCGAAGCCGGGTAGTACAGCTAGTATAGTATAAAGCACACTCTATAATACTCCATATAGTATAATGCACACTCCATAATCCTCCATATAGTATAATGCACATTCCATAATCCTCCATATGGTATAATGCACACTCCATAATTCTCTATACAGTATGGTATAATGCACATTCCATAATCCTAAATATACTATAATGCACACTCCATAATCCTCCATATAGTATAATGCAAACTCCATAATACTCAATATAGTACAATGCACACTCCATAATCCTCCATATAAATGAACACCCATAATTCTCAATATAGTATAATGCACACGACATAATCCTCAATATAGTATAATGTAACTCCATAATCCTCAATATAGTATAATGCACACTCCATAATCCTCTATATAGTATAATGCACACACCATAATCCTCCATATAGTATAATGCACACACCATAATCCTCCATATAGTATATTGCACACACCATAATCCTCAATATAGTATACTGCACGCTCCATAATCCTCAATATAGTATAATGCACACTCAATAATCCTCAATATAGTATAATGCACACGCCATAATCCTCCATATAGTATAATGCACACACCATAATCCTCAATATAGTATAATGCACACACATAGACCTCTGGCCACCGTTTACTCACTGATTAAAAAAAATAAAAACATGTCCTCACCTAGGCGCAGTTAGGGTTTCAGCTCAGAGGGGGCAAAACTTCTGAGTGGGCCCCTAACCACGTAAACATTTACAACTATGGTGTCACACCATAAGAGAGTAGATGTGACGCCCTGGCAAAACCAGGGTGTTACAGAGCCTGCAGAAATCCAGCAATGTGCAGGCCATTCTCCTCCTTGGTAATCTGATCCCACACCAGTGCAGCAGGACAGACACCCCCCCCTCCCCAGTGTAAGAGCTAAACAGAGCAGTAAGGGAGGGGCTGGAGCAGAGTGAGTGAGGAGAGTGAAGCGAGCAGACCTAAGGAGGATAGCTTTTGGCTGCTGTAAGGAAGGGAAGTGTGAGGAAGGGGCACGAGGTGCCCAGGGCAGGGTGGTGGCCCGCCGGTACCAAGGGACAACCCGGATCACTGCAGGGGAGTGGGCTCCCCGTTCCAGACTGAGGAAGGAGAAAGTGTCTGGCTGCAAAACAAAAACAGGACCCTGCTGTACTGTGTGTGGGACCCCAAACACCCTCCGTACCGAAGGCTGCGGACTCCGGCAGTTTCTAGTTTACCAGTGACTCTGTGTGGTTTAATTGTGAGTACAATAGTGCCATCAGGCACCGCACCGCAGCACTGCGCCCTGCAGCCTCCTCCCTCCTACTGGGCCCCGGGACCAACAGCCCCTACCCACGGAGGGGTCAACACCTAGCTGCTCCCCGCCATCACTCCCGGGAACCCCGTCACCAGCAGCGGTGGTGCCCACCATCACCACAACCCGTGGGTGGCGTTACGAACACTCCATCCATCCCCGACAATCCAACTCCCCTCCCTTTTCACTTGTGGGCGAGGAACGCTGCTCGAGCCCCGGGTCTGGCCCCGCTCGAGCCACCGAGGAGAAGACACTGGATCCGGGCGCGATCTCCCTGAGCAGCCCCCGTGATGGGGAACCGGCCCCCGCCCTCGATAAATTGGCGCCACAAACAGGATCCTACCCGTCTACTTACCAGTAGAAGTGCGCCTTGCAGTCCCCGCCAGCGGTGTCCATCTGAAAAATTTGAAAATCCGCCATCTTGGGCGTGAAAGTTCCCGCTCAAGTCGTCTTCCCCAAGCAGGGAAGACGCGAAAGTGAAGCCCCGCCCCCAAGAGAAGGAGGTGTCAGAGAGAACCAAGGGGGGGCGAGAAGAAGATGTCTGCGCCTGACGGGGCTGTCGGAGGGGCGCCGGTCACGGAGGCGCCCGGAGATGGTAATATGGCCGCCCTCCCTCCAGCCGCAGAGACGGGGGGGGCCGCGGGTCCAGCGGTCGCCCAGGTAATGCCGATCTCCCTGCCCTATGTGCCCGGTGCAACCTGGCTGCCGCAATACGATGGGAAGCCTGATGCTTTGCAGGCGTTCCGTAAAAAGATTAGCTCGGTCCTTGACCTGTATGCCATAACCGGCAGACAGCGTGCGGCGGTAGTGCTAGGGCACCTAACCGGCGCAGCTGAGCAGGAGACGGAGACCTGGACCGACGCGGCTCAGTGACTACCATTTTTGAGAAACTCCAAACCACTTTTGAGACCCGCACAGAAGCCGGATTGCGGATGCAGTTTTACCAATGCTGACAGCGACCTGCAGATAACATAAGAGACTATGCCTTGCACCTGCAGACTGCCCTCCGTACGCTGAAGCGAGTGGACACCATTAATGATGTGGACAGAAATAAGATGCTAGTGGAAATATTCTTGCAGGGGCTGGGGTCCACGGAGGACCACAAGCAGCTGCGGTTCTGGCCCCTGGAACATCCCGATCTGGACTTTACAGTATTGAAAGAGCAGGCCATCAAGGCCCTGCAAGCCCCAAACCCTGACGCTCCTGATGTGGCCCCATGGTCAGCTGAAACTGCTCCCGTCTCAGTAGCACCTCCCCTCTTGGCTCTACTGGCTCCTGCGGCACCCGGTGGGATGATGGAGGAGCTGGCCGCACAAGTCCGCTGCATGGATGGAGACCTCGCCCGGATCATCGCCGCACTCCAGCTTCCGACGAGAGTCAAGCCCCCGGAGAAGATCCAGCTCGCCAACAGCCCGGAGGACGTCCCCTGGATGCAGCGGAGGAAGACCAACGACCAGCGGTATGGACCCCCTACCTGTTACATTTGCGGCAAGCCTGGCCACTACTCCAGGCGATGCCCGTTAAATAAGCAACCCCTGGAGCCAAGGGCCAATCCTCAGGAGTAGACCCTAATGGCCCTACTGATTGGCGAGACCGGTACGTTGGAGGCCGCCCCATCATCCCCCTGGCGGTGGACAGCGTCCCGACCATGGCCCTATTGGACACAGGATCTCAGGTAACCACTATGCCTTATTCATTGTACCAGCGGTATTGGGATGATAGTGAACTTGCCCCCCCCGATGACAGCCTGACCATTATTGCGGCCAATGGGCTCCCTATGACACAGGTGGGCTTCAAGGAAGTGACCCTGACTGTGGGAAGTACCGAGTTAAAACACCAAGGGATGATTGTGGTGCTGAATGAATCCAAGGATCATAACCCAAAAGTAATTTTAGGGACTAATGTAATTGAGCATTGTATGGGGGAAGTGCTGAGTCTGTTGCAACAGTTGTCCGCCACTGCAGGAGGAGGCCAACAGAGGGCAGTACAGCGTGACATCCGGGCCCTGCTGCATCGGCAGCAAGTGAACTTGACGGGTGGAGAGATTATTGGAGTCCGGATGATGGATGTAGCCCCCTTGGTGGTGCCACCAAGGAGCGAGATGATGATTTGGTGCAGGGCAGCAGTAGGCCCCCAGAGGCGCGATTACCCGGCGATGGTGTAACCTACGCCTTCCGAACACTGGCCCATGGTAATGGCGGCCAGAGGGGTGATTGACGTCAAAAAGGGGAGAGGTCCTGTGAGAGTGCTGAATTGTGGGGAGGAAGAAGTTAGACTTCCCCGTTACGCTACCATTGCCAAGTTACTTACCATAGACCCCCACGCCATTCACGAAGCTACCCCTCCTACCTCTGCACCCCCCACCAATAGCGGCACAACCCCCGAACAGCCAGTGGTGTCAGGAATTACATCTAGGCACTGAAACCACACCCACACATCACAAAGAGGGGGTATACAGGGTAGTACAGGAGTATGAGCAGGTTTTCAGCAAACACCCGCTAGACGTCGGGAGGATTAAAGGGGTTCAACACCATATCCCCACGGGCATACATCCACCCATCAAAGAAAGGTATAGGCCAATCCCACCAGCACACTATCAATGTGCTAAGGACATGTTGAGGAACATGAAGGAGGCAGGGGTCATCCGGGATAGTTGTAGTCCCTGGGCAGCTTCACTGGTGCTGGTAAAGAAGAAGGATGGCACCATGAGAATGTGTGTGGATTACCGGATGATCAATCAAATAACGCATAAAGATGCCTATCCTCTCCCCCGTATTGAAGAGTCGCTGGCTGCGCTGAAAACTGCTAACTATTTCTCTACCCTCGACCTTACCAGTGGATACTAGCAGGTGGCGGTTGCACCAGAGGATCGTGAGAAGACTGAATTTGCCACCCGCATGGGACTTTGCGAGTTCAACAGCATGCCGTTTGGGCTGTGCAATGCCCTTGGGACCTTCCAACGGCTTATGGAGTGCTGCCTGGGACATCTTAATTTCGAAACTGTCTTACTGTATCTGGATGATGTAATCGTGTATTCCCAGACGTACGAAACTCACCTGGAGCACCTGGCGGAAGTGTCTGCGTCCCTTGCGAAGTATGGGATGAAGCTGAAACCCTCCAAGTGCCATCTGTTGAAGCCTAAGGTGCAGTACCTCGGACACGTGGTGAGTGCAGAAGGTGTCGCCCCAGACCCTGAGAAGATTACCGCTATCCAGGACTGGCCGCGGCCGACCATAGTGAGGGAGGTGAGGCAGTTCCTGGGCCTGGTGGGCTTTTACCGCTGCTTCATCAAGGGGTACACGAAGATGGCTGCACCAATGCAAGACCTCCTCGTGGGACAGACCAAGGGTGGTAGGGCCCCCGGAACCCCGTTTGTGTGGGAAGAGAAGCATGAGGAGTCCTTTCACTAGCTGAAGTCAGCCTTGACAGGGGAAGAAATCCTGGAGTATCCCGATTACAGCGTCCCGTTCGTCCTTTACACCAATGCCAGCAATGTGGGCCTAGGGGGCAGTCTTGTCCCAGGTCCAGAACGGGAAGGAGAAAGTGATCGCCTTTGCCAGCAGAAAACTCCGGCCCACGAAAAGAAACCCCAAGAATTATAGCTCCTTCAAGCTTGAATTCCTAGCCCTGGTGTGGGCAATCACCGAAAGGTTTAGGCATTACCTCGCGGCGGCGAAATTCACTGCCTACACGGACAATAATCCGTTGACCCATCTAGATACGGCCAAGCTAGGAGCACTGGAACAGCGGTGGGTGGCTCGGCTGTCCAACTATGACTTCATTATCAAGTACAGAGCCGACCGCAAGAACACCAACGCGGACGCGTTATCCCGGATGCCCCACCTGTCTGATGGGGGGTTGGAAGACGACGACCTCGAGGAAATCGAGTTGCCCGCATTCCACCGGCCGAAAAACTTTGTGTCAATCAGCAACAGGTGAACCTGGACCCGCTACCCAGTCGGGGGTGGCAAGAAGCCAAGGACCAGGTGCCTGCCGTCCAGTTGGTCAAGACCATGATTGCACAGGGCTGCTCCAAAATGGACCCCTCAGCTCCCTCTGAAGCCCAGCGGCTGTGGAAAGAAAGAGCTCGGCTATACCTGTATTAAGGGAAGCTGTATCGGGAGCTGATCAACCCGAAAACTCATGAAAAGGTTCGCCAGCTGGTGGTTCCTCAGGCCAGCGTGACCAAAGTCCTACAGGCGTACCATGATGGCGCTGGACACTTCGGTTGGAAGAAGCTGGAGATGTTGCTGAGAGAGCGGTTCTATTGGAGTGGGATGCGGGAATCTGTGGAGGCCTGGTGTCGAGAGTGTGGTCCCTGTACACTGAGAAGGAGGGATGAAGCCAGCTAGAAGGCCCCTCTACAGCCGATCGTCACCCATCAACCACTGGAATTGGATGCCTTGGACCATGTCAAGCTCACACCCAGTCGAAATGGGTATACCTATGCGCTTACCATCATAGACCACTACTTGCGGTTCATGGTGGTTGTTCCAGTTAAAGATCTGACAGGCCGTACCACAGCTAGAGCATTCCAGACCTACTTCTGTCGACCGCATGGGTACCCGGAGAGGGTGCTCACGGATCAGGGTCCGGCCTTTGAAGCAGAAATGTTCCAGAAGTTTTGCCAGTTGTACGGGTGCAAGAAAATCAGGACCACACCATACCATGCCCAAACCAATAGGATGTGTGAAAAGATGAATCACTTGGTCCTGGGTCTCCTCAAGACACTACCATTGGAAGAACGAAACCTGTGGCCGGAGAAGTTGCCTGACCTGGTAGACATTGCCTATGGTTCTACCAAGTGTACACCCGCGTATCTGATGAGAGCCCCACCGGGCCGGCTGCCGGTGGACCTGGAAATGGGCCTGGATGCTCCAGAGGCTCTTCCCTCCACTGCAAACTGGGATACCAAGCGGCAGGCGCAGTACCGACGGATCCAGGAATATGTGGAAAAGAACCTGCGTCAGAGCCGAGAAAGACAAGAGCAGCGCTTCAACAGACGGGCTTCAGCTGTTCCCTTTGAGCCTGGAGATGTAGTGTGAAACGGAAGAGGAGAACTCATAAGCTTGATGATCAGTGGGAAAGAACCCCGTATGTCATACAGCCCACTGGATGGGAGAACGAGAAGACTTATCTGATTAGTCGCGACCAGGGAAGGACCACGGCTACAGTTTCCAGGGACCACCTGAAGAGATGCCCATACTCCTTAAAATTGGCAAACGAAGTCCCTGTCCCCATACCGAACGGGGAGAAGAAAGAGGTGATCCACACAGTGATGGGTGACTTCCCAGTAGACTGGCCTATGCAGAACGGTGCGGTGATTATTCCGGTGATAATGTTCCCGCAACCCGTGGAAGAAATGGAAACGGAAGTAATCGCAAGTGAACCGCTTGAACCAGCGCCCAGGGATGCACCTATACCACGCCCCCGTAGGTCTCCACCTGCCATACCAGACAGACGGGAAGAGGAACCGGCTGTCTCCTCTGTCCCAGTGCCCTCTACTGATGACATTGGGCCCAGAAAGTCCACCCGCCCCAACCTAGGTAGGCCCCCGCTTAGGTATAGGGAAACTGCCATCTAGGGGTGCAGTATGTTGATTGTGTAAATATCTGAATGAATGAATGAGCACTAATCACCTGAGATTTTCACCTGATTTGCAACAGACAGTTGTTCCCCGTTGGGACCTACAGTATGGTAGCCCGTTGGCTATGAAGAGTCCGTCCCAGTTGGGACCCTAAGTTATGTGTTTTCCTTAAAAGCCCTTGCCCACATGAGAAACTGCTCATGAACATGGCCGAGAACTTGCAGGCCACCTACGAACTTGTGGGCTTGTAAATAATCCCGGGCTGGAGTCCCGTTAACCACCTCCGGAGAGGCAGGTTGGAGGAAGGACCCGCAGCAAAGCAGGCTGGGGTCCGGTCACCACCAGGACCGGTGACCATCCTCCGGGGTCAGGGGTCCCCCTGGACGTGGGGCCCCCTGAATGACAACCAGGTGCGAGACATCGTACCCGTTCCCGCTTGGGCAACCTGAACCAGGTTCCTGTTTCCAGACTGGGGAAAAGGGGTGCTGCCCGCTTCTTAGGGGCAGCATCAAGGTTTAGGTTGTCTGGGTGGGAAAGCGGAAGAACTGGGACCCGTCCGTTGTTATTAAAAATGTTTTTATTATCGTTGGTAACGTTTAAAGTAACATGCCTCCCGTAAGGGAAGATTTAAAATATGCATACCGTTTGTTTGTTTTTATATTTTTCAGAAAATAAAAACGGTGATGGACGGGCAGCCCGCGGATGGTCTGCGTTTTACCAAGGGGGAGTGTGACGCCCTGGACCCCCAGGGGTCACAGTATAACATCACACACACACACCCCCTCCCCTGGTTAGGTGACACCAGTCAAACAGAAACCCTTGTTGCCACCATCCAGGCTTGATGTCCACACCAGGTGGGGCGGAGCCAGGCGGTTGACCACACCCACCAAGGAGTTCACAGGCCTGTAGGCGGGAAAAGAAAGCAGATTATGTTAGACAGTGGAAGTGTGAGGAGTAAGAACTGTGTGTGTCTGGAGCACAGGCACGATCAGCAAGGTCGGCAGACGGTGGTGGCCGTCTGCAGGAGTTGGTGGAGGTCAGCAGAACTGTAGGACCGGGGTCGGGCGGTGGCCCGCTGGTACCGAACCGGGAAGCAGATTGAAGCCAAGCACCAAGGCAGGGTACTCAGACCCCGACTAGGCTAGGAGCCGCCGAAAAGATCAAATTCTCTGATTGCGGTCTGGATCTCAGGGGTTCATTCCCAACCAAGTCCTGTCAGAAGGCAACAGCCCAACTCGTCCGGATAAGAGCGACCGCCAAGGGCCAGAGATCCAAGGGCCAGCGCCTGCGGGCAAACAGGCTCTCCCGACACGTACACGCCGGGGAGCGGACTACCCGTAGGAAGCCATAGGAATCAAATACACATACATAGGTGCAGGAAATGACAGCCACCATCAACCCGTCCGGGGAGAGTGAGAACACCGCAGCCGGCTGTGGGCCCTGTCCATCCAGCCGTTTGGTTTACCAGAGACTCTGTCCTTCTGTGTCTGAGTGAGTACAACAGTGCCATCCGGCACCGCACTGCATCGTAACGTTGCACTCGCGGCCACGCTGCCTCCCCACACCAGCACCTGCACCTATACCCTCCTTCCTACCTCCACTCCCCAACCGAGGCCCTGGGACCAACAGCCCCTACCCACGGAGGGGTCAACACCTCAGCTGCTCTCCACCATCGCTCCCGGGATTCCCCGTCACCAGCAGCGGTGGTGCCCACCATCACCACAACCCATGGGTGGTGTCACGACCGACATCCCACCACAAACCTCCCCTTTTTACTCGTGGGCGAGGAGGCGCTGCTCGAGCCCCCGGGTCCGGCCCCGTGCTCGAGCCACCGAGGAGCAGAAGCACCAGACCCGAGCACCAGCGATTCCCAGGTGATCGGCGTTCCCAACCCCTCTGCCCGCGACATAGACACCCGTATTTTTGGTCCGAGTGCGATCTGACAATACATTGGATTGCACTCGGACCAATGTTATCCAATCAGACAGTGGTTATGTTCAATTTTGTCCTCGGACCAAGAGGTCTGAGAAAAAAAAATTGCAGAGTGCATGTGCCATAGTTGATGTTCATGCTGCCCCTACCAGTAATTCAGTCTAAAGCCTCATGCAGATGTGGCCACAAGTATGTAAATCACACATTTGTGGTCACATGACGGCCCCCTCTCACCGCACTGGAAAACCCTGACAGCTCGCTGTGTGCATGCTATGAGGTTTCACTAGTCTGCAGTCACAGGCCATTAAACAACTGCCGGATCGGCTTCATATAACCAAACGGTCAACAATCATTTAAAGGGAATCTGTCACCAGGTTTATGCCCTCTAATCTGAGAGCAGCATAACATAGGGGCAGAGATCCTGATTCCAACGATGTGTCACTTACTGGGCTGCTTAGTGTAGTTTTGATAAAATAACTGATTAATCAGCAGCAGATTATCATTACAGGACTACTTGGCCTGTTGCCAGGTAGTCCAGCATATTCAAGAGCATTTATCTGCAGCAGAGAAAACATTGATTTTATCAAAATGACAGCAAACCGTTCAGTAAGTGACACATCACTGGAAGCAGGATTTCTATCTCTACATTATGCTGGGCTCAGATGGGGGAGCAACACCTGGTGACAGATTCCCTTTAAAGGAGGCGATTCTCCAGTATAAATTCTCCCTTAGATCTAGGTACCTTATTGGCGATTTCTTCTCAGATTGTAATGGTCTCATCCCAATCTTCTTCATCTGGTCCAGACGCCATGATGATCTTGGACATCCACAACTCGTCTCCGCAGACTTCCTTCTTCTCTGGTTTTCCACAACATATCCTAACACGATGCCCTAAAAAATAACAGTGTCATTATTACACCTAAATAAAAAATATCCATACATACTGTGCACTAAATAACCCATATATTGTGCACCTGAAAAAATAATTCCCCTCTATGCTTCCTGACATAAAAGTGACCCCGCATTGTCCCCCTTATGATACATGGCCCCCACACTGTCCCATTCATATACTATGACCACTACACCATCCCTTCACCATGAATTATGGCCGCCACACTGTCTTTCCTTATGAAAAATCATCCCATCTTATTAACCCCTTCACCCCCGGACAATTTTCCGTGTTTGTTTTTTGCGCCATTCTTTGAAGAGCCGTAACATTTTTATTTTTCCGTCAATCTTGCCATATAAGGGATTCTTTTTTGAAGGACGTGTTGTACTTTTAAATGAAACCATGAGTTTTACCATATAATGTACTGGAAAACAGCAAAAAAATTCTTAGTGTGGAAAAATTGTAAAAGAAAGTGTGATTGCACGATTTTTTTTAAGATATTTTATTCACCGTGTTCACTATATGGTAAAACTGTGTCAGTGTGATTCCTTAGCTCAGTATGAGATTGTTGACACCAAACATGTATAGGTTTACTTTTATTTAAGGGGTTAAAAAAAAATCAAAAGTTTGTCCAAAAAAGTTGTGCATTTTTTGCGCCATTTTACAAAAACCGTAGCACTCTCAATTTTCGAGATCTGGGGCTCAGTGACAGCTTAATTTTTGCATCTTGAGCTGATGTTTTTAACGGTACCTTTTTTGCGCAGATGCTATGTTTTGATTGCCTGTTATTGCATTTTGCACAAAATTTGTGGTGACCTAAAAATGTAATTTTGACATTTGGCATTTTTTTGCTGCTACGCCGTTTACCAATCAGATTAATTGATTTTACATTTTGATAGATCGGCCATTTCTAAACGCGGTAATACCAAATGTGTGTATATTATTTTAACCCCATAATTTTTAATGGGCCGAATGGGGAGATGATTTGAAATTTTATGTTTTAAATTATTTTAAAACTTTTTTTAACTTTTTTTTATATATATATTTTACTAGTCACCCTGCTGCATTGCTCTGATCTGCAGAAAAGCTGCTCTCCTCTTACACACGGCGGTCTGCCAGGTGTAAGAGGAACTGACTCATGATAGCTACAGGAGTCATCACATGACTCTGTGCTACCATGGCGATCATCGGCTCTACGTGATCATGTCACGTGACTTCTGATTCTACCGGGTGAGTGAGAGCTTACCGCGGCTGGGATGTACAGTGCACTGTGACATTGACAGCACGGTGTAAGGGGTTAACAGGCATGGGTGGAGAGCGGATCCACTCATGCCTGATAGCCGCACATGTAAAGCTGTTCAACTCAGCTGACGTGCAGAACTCCCCGCTGGCTGCCCGCAGCAGCAGCCAGTGAGTATACCGACGTGAGGCAAGACCTATTCCCCACACACACTCTACAGTAAAAGTCCCTTACATTTCCAGCTCCACGGTGGAGCAATTACCTTATCCCTTATCTTCACCTCCTTTGTGGTGCTCTATCCCACAAACCCTGCTCCCCATACAGCCTTCACCCCCATATCACACACACATACTACACCCCATATGTCACACACCCTGCTCCCCATACAGCCTGCACCCCCCATATCACACACACTACACCCCCCCATATGTCACACACCCTGCCCCACATATCTCACACAGCCTCTACCCCAACATACCCCTCTCTAAAACACTCTGCAACCCTTCACATCCTTCTTTCACAGTCTGCAGCCCTCATATGCCACTCACCCTGCACCCCCCCCCCCCTCATGTCCCCTCTTTTCTCATTACCAGTCACGTGTCCAAATCTCCTTCAGAAATCACTATCTTCTGATGCTTTCTGCTCGGCAAACTTGTGGCTCCTCCCACACAGTCACATGGGCATGACATCATCGCAGGTCCTGTGCAGGAGCACTTCTGCTCTGCTGCAGCTCAGAAACGTCTGGTGGGCCTCTCCAGGTCAGGGACCCCTTTGCCCCCCTGCTGACCCCGGGCCCCCCTGACTCACAGGCCGGCCCCCTGGCGGTCGCATGGTCAGCCACTGACAGCGCAGTAGCCGGCTCTGAAGAGCGCTGCCGGGCCCTGAAAACCCTGCGGGCCCGGTCGCAGTGGCGACCTCTGCGACCGCGGTTGTTACGCCCCTGCTGAGATGGCACAGGTGGTGCATGGACCCTTGGACTCTGAGATGCCACAGGTGGTGTGTCATGTGCACAGTTGATTGACTTCTGGCAGTGGTCGAAACCCTATCTCTTACAACCTTTATGCGGATTATGGGCATATGCTCCTCTGCGCCGCTGCTTTCGCAATCCATGCCATCAGTTACCTCATCATTGACCAGGTCATCTTCAAATTCCTGAAGGTCAACATCTTTGGTAATGGAGGTTTCAGGCTGACCTGAGGGCAACTGTGTCTCATCATCCTCCAACACCTCCACCTGAGTGCCCAGCATGTCACAGCCAACAACATGGCTTTCTTCTGGCTTTGGGTGCTCAAAGATCTGTACATCACTGCACATCACGGCCTCACCTGCGTTGGTGGTGTTGCGCGGTGAAAGGCAAGAAAGGTCAAAGGGTCCCGTAAACAGTTCCTCAGAGTAACTTGCTTTGGGGTTATATGTTTACTTAAAATACTGATGTTCTGAAGAAGGATTGAGGCTGAGGATTCGATGGGCCAGCCTCTGGGCTACTCAAGTCTGTCTGTGTGGACCCTTGGGATTTGCTACTTGACAAGTAACTGGAGGCATTTTCTGCTAGCCAACTCGTTACCTGTTCGCACTGTTCAGGGTGCAAGAGTGGTTTCCCACGTGGACACGAAAATTGGGAAAGGAAGGCAGAGGTAGGAAAAGTAGGAACCTTTTTCTTTGGCTCGGTCACACTGCTTGGGCGACCATCACTGTCACTACCACCTCGTCCACGGCCCTTACCGCCTCTTTTTCCCATTTGTTTTGGTTTGATTATTTTAAGGTGAATACTGTAATGTGACGTTTTGTACAGGCAGTGGAACGATACTTGTCATGTAAAACTGTTGGAGGGTCTTCACCCCACTCCATTTTGCCATCAGCCACAGATCATCATGACGATTATCTGATGGCCTGGAAGCTTGAGGTATTTACGACTTGGGTGATGGTAGATCTACAGAAAACAAAAATGCAGAGAAAGACAGTCTTTTGTCCTATTGGCGGGAAAACTTGGAAGCAGTTTTTAAGCGCTACGTTAATGCTAGAAAAATGGAAAACATATTGCTAGAATCCTGGTGTCGTGCTGAACCAGCACACCGTCTCGCTTAACGGGGAGATCGCCGATATCACGACAAATTAGTATTGGCCAGTAAAATCGTGCTAGAGGCATTGTAGTGCTTGAAAAATCCTTCAGATCCAAAAAACGTGGCGCTGATCCCCAAATGTATTATATCAGAAGAATTTTTATTCGGCTACTATAAAATATTACATAAAATATTACAACGTGTTTCGGCTAAAAATCTTAAAAAAAAAGAGCCTTCTTCAGGTAAAATAACATGACAGTTGATCTCTCAGACCTCAGAAAGCAAGGGCTATTTTACCTGAAGAAGGCTATCTTTTTTTAAAACATTTTTAGCCAAAACGCGTTGTAATATTTTATGTAATATTTTATAGTAGCCGAATAAAAATTCTTCTGATATAATACATTTAGGGATCAGCGCCTCGTTTTTTGGATTTGAAGGATTTTTCAAGTTCTTCAATTTACCAGTTTCCTGTGGAGGTGATTTCACAGTGTATCAAATCCTAGTGAGCAGAAGATCAGCACAGAGATTGTAGAGATTTGTCACGCTCCCCGGGTCCCCTGCGCTGCCCCCCGGCTCACCTGCCTCGCTTCCCGGTTCCTCGTTCCGGTCACCGCCGCTCCCCGCTCTCCAGCATCCATTGCCGGCGCGTCCCCGGCGTCCTGGTCCCAGCTCCCGGCGCCCGTCGGCTTCTCAGCCTCAGCCCGGCCCTGCTGCTTCCTCCTCTCAGCTTCCTGCCCTGGCTTCTGGCACTCGGGCCGCGCGCATGCGCATTAGGGCGCGCGCGCGGTCATTGACCCTTTCTTAAAGGGCCAGCGTCCATTAACAGGAAATGATGCAAACAGGTACAGGGTATAAAGGGGTTTAATGTCCAAGTGGGCGGGGCCTGATCTTCGTGTTTCTCAAGCTAGGAGTCAGGTCTCCTTGTGTTCCTGAGATACTCACCTCTCTCTCTTCCTAGAGCCGAGCCTGCCTCGCCATCCGGTCCTGCCGAATCCCGAACCCCGAACGCTGCCTATCTGCCATCCTGACAGTCCGTACCATCTCGGATCCCTGCGGTGACCCGTCATCTCGCTCCAAAGGTTCCGGACCCCGCCTGACATCTTCTCGGCTTCCGAACCTGAGCTCCGTCACCCGGACCACCATCAGTGACTCCGTGGTCCCAACGACTTCTCCGTTATACTCTTGTGCACGGACTGTTCTGCTGCCTATAGTGCTCCAGCTACCGGACCCCTTACCATCATCAAGGAGTTCGGCCCAGTGGATCCACCTCCTGGGTCTGCCCGTCCACCTGGCCCTAACAAGATTGATCCTAAAGGGATCTTTGGGTTTGACCTAACTTGAAACAAGGTGAGTGCAATTTATGCACATTTCTTAATCATTTTTTATGCTTTTGAACTACTACATTTAGAGTGGCGCCGTGTGTGTCCCTTTTCATTTTAAACCTCTCAAGGTTTACCATCGTAGCTGGAGGCATTGTGTTTGATATCTATGTAAATGTAAAATCGAGATATAAATATATAATATCTTTCACCTGAGTGGCCCAGGGGCAAAGATATGTGGAAAACCAGAATTAAGAAACTTTTTGAGAAACTCGGCACAGCCCACCAGAGACTGTAAAATGATGTCCCAGAGAAGGGGGTTAGCTAAGGCATAAGACAGACAGCTCCTTTCTGGGGGGTGTCAGTCAGTTGGAGGGCATCAGAAAGAAACGGTGATGCTGGCTGATATAACATCTTCTCTCTTGGAGCCCCTCCTCTCCCTAAGTTTGGACGTCACTTCTATGGCACGAGCTTAGTAAGTTTCACGTTTATACCTTTTATTTTCAATGTAACTTTCTATACTGCATGTGTATTGTTCCCTTTTGTAAATTCTTGTATATATATATTTTTTTTTTTTTAAACACTGCCTATTTTTGGATTAAATATATAAAATGTAATACTGTCTTTCCTCATGCTTTATATACGAATCCAAAAACCCAAAGGGCCTTATGCTATCTGAAACGAGTCCCCAGCTATCCCGGAAAAGCTGGGTGGTGGCAGCATAATTGTTATTGCATAGAATTATTGGAGTGCTATCATTAAGGGTACCGAGGTATATATATATATTCCATTAGCGGGAATCGGAGATATACATTTACCCTTGCTGTGAGACCTCCAATATTTGGCATTATCAGCTCAGCAGCCTCATCTTATGCATTGTCCTGTAGTACCAAAAGTGGCCTGCAGACAAGGGGGGCGCTAGAGAGTAGTCGTGTTTGTGACAAACCAGGGAACAGCTGTGGGATATCTGAGTTACTGTTCATGACAAATTGGTGGCAAGCGGTGAGATATAGAGCATTAGTGATCTGGCTTGAGCAATCATCCCTTTCACTAAAAACTTGCAAAAGTTTTGAGGATCGAACTCAGTGTTTAAATATACCTGGAACAATACTGTACGTGTAGCAGTTACCCCCTACCTTCTCTCTTGTTTTTCTATCCTTTCTTTTATTTGGCAATAATGGATGCTGTGACAGAAGCCTGGTACAATCAGCAGAAGAAGGAGGTTCTTGCTGCACTCTGCAGATCCAAGTTGATTGATGCCCATGGCAAGAAGAGGCAGGACCTCATTAAAGAACTTTTGCAATGGGACTCAGAGCACATCCGTTCCCCCAGTGCTGAAGAAGAGGAGGCAAGCCAAGCCCAGGATGGTGCTGCTGCAGAGTCCCCACCATCAACTGCAAGCCAGAACAGTGACCGGGGCAGCATGGACTCCTACCTGCAGATGGCCCTACAGCAACTTGCTACAGTTGACCGGGCAGGACGGCTGAAGCTCATTCAGCAATATCAGGAGAGAGCTGAGCGAAAGGCCGAGCGAGAGGCCGAGCGAGAGGCCGAGCGAGAGGCTGAGAGGGCCGACCGAGAGCGTCAAGCCCAGAGAGACCCTGAGTTGAAGGTCATCCAAGCCCAGCAGCAGACATTTTCCTCACTCAATGGTGAGTCCAATAATGCCAGCAGCTTTAAGCCCCAACCGGAGCACTTTCCCATGGTGGAAAAGGACGGGGACTTGGACACCTTTCTGAGGGAATTTGAAAAGACCTGCTTGCAGTACCAGTTGCCCTCAGCACAATGGGCACTATACTTAACCCCAGGGCTGCGAGGCAAGGCCCTGGACACGTTTGCCAGTCTCTCTCAAGAGCAGAGTGGAGACTATGGGGCCATAAAGCAGGCCCTAATACGGAAGTATCAGCTGACTCCAGAGGTGTACCGAAAAAAATTCCGGACCCTCCAACGCGGACCTCATGACAGTTACAGTGACTTGGAGGGTGGGCTCCAGACCACCTTTGACCATTGGATCCAAGGACTGTCCGTTACAACCTTTGAGGGGCTAAGGGACCTCATGGTGAAGGACCAACTCCTACATGTCTGTCCTGTGGAGGTTCGACAGTTTGTTATGGGCCGAGGGCCCAAGGAGGCCTCAAAAGCAGCCCAGATTGCCCACGCCTATGAGGCCAACCGTGTATCGGGGGTGCGGAAGCCTTCCACCGCCAGCTGAAAAGGAGGTAAGATGACAACTACAACCACCCCTGCTCCTACCAGAGGACCTCCCGTAGGTCCTGTGTCATCCACCAGTGCCCGACCCACCTCTGACACTTTATTGGGGACTGATCTGGGGCGATTGGTTGCACAATTTCTCCCTGATGATCCTCCCGAATCCAATAAGTCATGTGATGCAAATATTGTTAAATCATGTGATGCAAATGTTGTTGATAAGTCATGTGACCGTAATGCGGATACCCAGAACGTGATTACAAATGTTGTGCACGGTAATAAAGTGGAGGTTTGTACAGGGAAACTCAGCCATGCCACGCTGCAGGGTGACGTGGCTGAGAACGACCCCAAGGTAGTGTCTGTGCTGACAGAGATGAAGGCAGACATGAGAACCACGAGGAAAGTGGTCAAACACAGCTGACCAGTGTCACAGCGGACAGTGACACAGCCGATGGCACTGATCCTAAGGTACTATGGGATAAGGAGCAAGTAGCACCCAGAGCCGGTCAGGCTGATGGGGAAGAGTTATCCCCCGGGGAGACAGCCTTCATCGGTGCTGTCACCCGCAGTCAGAGTGCCCAGAACGCAAATGAAACCTTGCCTTCTGACCCCTCTTCACCCAGAGGGATAACGGAACTGGTTACGGACCCAGAACAGGTCCCAGAGGGTCCCGGTGAGGTTGGAACCTTAACGTCACTTTTGGCTCCCTCTAGCCAAGAGTTCCAGGTGGCTCTACGAACTGATGCCAGTCTAGAGATGTTAAGGGACCTCGCAGAAAAGCCCTCCTCCGAGACCGATAAGGAGAGGGTATTCTGGGACCAGAAGAGGTTGTACCGGGAGACTGTTCCCTGTAACCCCCAACAGGAGTGGCTGAAGGAAAGACAGCTGGTGGTGCCTCACCGCTTTAGGAGTGAGTTGCTGCAGATTGCCCATGAGATCCCACTCGCCGGACACTTGGGGGTCAGAAAAACCAAGGCCCGGCTGTCTCACCACTTCTATTGGCCCAAAATGGGGACAGATGTTGCCAATTACTGCCGCTCCTGTATCACGTCAAAGAGTGGGAAAGTCAGAGCCTGCTCCCAAAGCTCCCCTGATCTCTGCCGGTGATAGAGGAGCCTTTCCAGAGGGTCGCTGTGGACATAGTCAGGCCTCTGGCCGTCCCCAGCAGCTCTGGAAAACGTTTCATCCTTACTGTGGTAGACTTTGCTACCCGGTATCCGGAGGCGGTGGCTCTGTCCTCAGGGCCGATAAGGTGGCAGATGCCCTCCTAGCCATATTCTCCTGAGTAGGATTTCCGAGGGAGATACTTACCGACCAGGGGACTCAGTTCATGTCTCGTCTAATGGAGGCTCTCTGTAAGAAAATGTAGGTGCAGCATCTGGTATCAAGCGCCTATCACCCACAGACCAATGGTTTGTGTGAGCGGTTTAATGGTACCCTTAAGCAGATGCTTAAGATGCTGGTTGAGTCACATGGACGCGACTGGGAGCGGTATCTCTCACACCTGCTGTTTGCCTACAGAGAGGTACCACAGGCATCAATGGGGTTTTCCCCCTTCAAGCTCCTGTATGGCAGACGAGTCTGGGGGCCTCTTGGTCTAGTAAGGGAATCCTGGGAAGAGAAATTGAATTCCCCAGAAGTGTCCATTGTGGAGTATGTCTTTTGGCTCCGTGACAAAATGCAATCAATGACATGGCTGGTGCACGAGAATATGGTGCAAGCCCAGGCCAGCCAGAAGTGATGGTACGACCAACATGCTCGAGAGCGGGTGTACGAAGTGGGTCAGAAGGTGTGGGTCCTAGTCCCAATGACCCAGAACAAGCTTCAGGCAGCCTGGGAGGGTCCATACCTTGTGCATCAGAGCCTCAATGATGTAAACTACGTGGTTACCATCGACCATGCCAGGAAGAGGCAAAAGGTCTTCAATGTCAACATGATTAAAGCTCACCATGACAGGGAAGCCTTTGCCCTTCCTGTGTGTAGTCTTTCTGAGGAAGGCGAAAGCGAAGTCTTGGTGGACTTGCTCGCCTCGGCCCGGGATGGAGGGTCTATCGAGGAGGCGGTATTCAACCCACAGCTATCCATGGACCAAAGGTCCCAGCTGAGGGAGATATTCCGGCCCTACCTGATGACCTTCATGAATGTCCCAGGGAAGACATTCCCTAGTCACCCACCAGGTGGACACAGGGAGTCATTCCCCAGTCAGTCAACAACCATACTGTGTCTCCCTAGAGGTACAAAAAGACATAAAAATGGAGATCGATGAAAAGCTAGTCCTGGGAGTCATCCAGAGGTCCAAAAGTGCATGGGCCTCGCCTGTAGTTTTGGTTCCAAAGAGGGACCGGAAAACCCGTTTTTGTGTGGACTACAGGAAGCTAAATGCAATAACAGCACCCGTTGCATACCCAATGCCACGCATCGATGAGCTACTGGATTGCTTAGCCGGGGCCCGGTACCTGACAATCATGGACCTGAGTCGAGGGTACTGGCAGATTCCTATGTCCAAGGAAGCACAAGACCTTCATCTTTGCTTATGAGACACACTTTACTATTGTCAAAATTGGAGGGAATAATGGTGTAGGGTTCATTCTCCCACTAATCATCTAATTTATGCGTTCTCCACTTTTTCTTGAGGACCTGTTCTCCAGGTGCTAAGGGAGTTGCTGGGGCTGTTTGATTGTAGTTCTTTCCTTGTCTCATTCTGGCTTGGGACAGGTTCTTTTCCACGCATTCCTGAACTTTGCTGTACTGTTGTTGTCGCTCTGTATCCCTATCTTCTATCTCTTGAATCACTTCAGGTGACACAGTTCCCATTTCAAAGTCTACAGGTAACCTGCCAGGTCTTGCTCGCATCAAGTAAGCAGGGCTGCAGTTGGTCGAGTTTACTGGGATATTATTGTACAAGTCCACTAGATCTGGTAACTTCTCTGGCCATTGGTTTCTTTCTTCCAGAGGTAAAGTCTTGAGCATATCAATAACCACATAGTTTATTTTCTCGCATAATCCATTGGTTTGGGGGTGGTACGGTGTTGTTCTTATTTTCTTACAGCCGTACATGTTACAGAACTCTTGGAACACTTCTGCCTCGAATGCAGGGCCTGGATCAGTCAGTACCCTTTCAGGATAACCGTGAGGTCGACAAAAGTATGCTTGAAATGCTCGAGCTGCTGTTCTGGCTGTCTACTACCACTACTACCAGGAAACGAGAGTAATGGTCCACAATGGTGAGGGCGTAAACATAGCCTGACCGGCTTGGTGTTAACTTCACGTGGTCCAGGGCCACCAACTCTAGGGGCTGTTTCGTGACAATTGGCTGTAGGGGAGACCTCTGGCTGGTATCATCCTTCCGCCTCAGGTTCCACGAACTACAGTCTCGGCACCACTTCTCGACTGCCTTTCTCATGTGCCCCCAGTAGAACCGATCGCGGAGTAGGATCTCCAACTTCTTCCACCCGAAGTGTCCTGCTCTATCATGGTAAGCTGCTAGGACCATTGGAGCATCCCTCTGTGGGACCACTATCTGCCAGACGAGTTAATTCGTTTGCCAGTTGACATATCTCTTGCATAGCTTGCCTTTGTAGAGAAACAGTTTTCCCCTCTCCTTCCACAGCTGTTGGGCTTCTTGTGGAGCATCGGGACCAAGATTGGTTTCGGCTTGTGCCAGCTTTTCTTTAACTAATCGGACGGCCGGGTCACTGTCCTGGGTTTCTTCCCATTTATGGTGGAGCAATGGGTTGATAGAAACCTTTTGCTGACTCAAGCGCTTTCTTCTTACAGCATGCTCACACTGAGAGACACCTTGTCCATGGAAAGCTGGTAACTATTTCTTCCAGTTCATCCAGGTCTTCTCCAGAATCGAGTAAGGGAGGCATTCTGGACAGCGCTTCCGCATTGTTATTCTTCTTGCCAGCCCGGTACTTGATGGTAAAGTCAAAGTTGGACAGTCGAGCCATCCATCGCTGTTCTAGTGTACCTAGCTTAGCTGTTGCAAGGTGAGTCAACGGATTGTTGTCCGTGAAGATTTTAATCTTGGCCGAGGCCAGATAGTGCTTGAAGCGGTCAGTCACTGCCCAGACGATCGCGAGGAACTCTTGCTTGAAGGAACTGTAGTTTTCTGGATTCCTTTCTGTGGGCGAAAGCTTCCTACTGGCGTAAGCTATCACCTTCTCTCTGCCTCCCTGCACCTGGGACAGAACTGCTCCCAATCCCACGTTGCTGGCGTCTGTGTACAGTACAAACGGCTGGCTGTAGTCAGGGTAGGCCAGAATTTCTTCTCCAGTGAGAGCCCTTTTCAGCCGGACAAAGGATGCTTCTATTTGGCTGTTCCATTCAAATGGAGGGCTTTGCTTCTTAGCCTTCTTTGGCTGGTCCACCAGGAGATCTTGAAGAGGCGCTGCTATCTTTGTGAAACCGTCAATGAACCTTCAGTAGTAGCCCACCAGCCGAAAGAACTGCCGCACCTCCTTTACCGTGGTGGGTCTTGGCCAGTCCTTGATTACTGTGACTTTCTCTGGATCAGGTGCCACACCTTCTGCGCTGACCACATGACCCAGGTACTGTACCTTTGGCTTCAAGAGGTGACATTTGGATGGCTTTATCTTCAGGCCATACTCTGATAAGGACTCAAACACTTATGCTAAGTGCCTCAGGTGGTCTTCAAAGGTCTTGGAGTGGACTATTACTAAATAGGTTAACTGAAGTGAGCACTAATATATATTCTGAGTGTAAGCCAAAAAAATTCATAGTACATAAGGATAAGGCTGCACATCAAAGTTAGATAATAGTACAATGCTATGAGCATACCGAAAAACATTGAAGCATACAATGAAAAATGCCACTTGCTAACTTGGAAGTGTGAATAATGAAATGCATACCTGCCATGAACATTAGGAAAAAGGAGATATTTAGCAATCGCATTGATCAATGTAACTGAGCCCCAAAACCTCGTCAAGGTATATCTCTATATTGGGGTCCCTAGCTCTATGACCCTAACTGTGTGTCATCTCATTGCAATTAAAAACTGCTATGTGTGGAGAGGGGTAACCAAGGACTTTCTTATATAGGAGATGGAAAAAAACATGGCCGAAAGGGGCGGAGCTGTGTTCACATTCAGAAAAAAAACTACATCATACTAAATAGGTTAACTGAAGTGAGCACTAATATATATTCTGAGTGCATGCCAAAAAAATTCATAGTACATAAGGATAAGGCTGCACATCAAAGTTAGATAATAGTATAATGCTATAAGCATACCGAAAAACATTGAAGCATACAATGAAAAATGCCACTTGCTAACTTGGAAGTGTGAATAATGAAATGCATACCTGCCATGAACATTAGGAAAAAGGAGATATTTAGCAATCGCATTGATCAATGTAACTGAGCCCCAAAACCTCGTCAAGGTATATCTCTATATTGGGGTCCCTAGCTCTATGACAATAACTGTGTGTCATCTCATTGCAATTAAAAACTGCTATGTGTGGAGAGGGGTAACCAAAGATTTTCTTATATAGGAGATGGAAAAAACATGGCCGAAAGGGGCGGAGCTGTGTTCACATTCAGAAAAAAAACTACATCATACTAAATAGGTTAACTGAAGTGAGCACTAATATATATTCTGAGTGCAAGCCAAAAAAATTCATAGTACATAAGGATAAGGCTGCACATCAAAGTTAGATAATAGTATAATGCTATAAGCATACCGAAAAACATTGAAGCATACAATGAAAAATGCCACTTGCTAACTTGGAAGTGTGAATAATGAAATGCATACCTGCCATGAATATTAGGAAAAAGGAGATATTTAGCAATTGCATTGATCAATGTAACTGAGCCCGAAAAACCTCGTCAAGGTATATCTCTATATTGGGGTCCCTAGCTCTATGACCCTAACTGTGTGTCATCTCATTGCATTTAAAAACTGCTATGTGTGGAGAGGGGTAACCAAGTGTTGGAGTAGACTATGACGTCATCCAGGTACAATAGCACGGTTTCAAAGTTGTAATGGCCCAAGCAGCACTCCATCAATCTCTGAAATGTTCCTGGGGCGTTGCAGAGCCCGAACGGCATACAATTGAACTCGCAGAGACCCATTGGTGTCGTGAATGCAGTCTTCTCCTTGTCTGCCTCTGCCACGGGAACCTGCCAATACCCACTGGTGAGATCCAAGGTGGAGAAATAGTTAGCTGATTTTAAAGCTGCTAATCACTCTTCTATTCTGGGTAGTGGATAAGCATCTTTATGTGTAATGCGGTTAATTTGCCTGTAGTCAATACACATTCTCATTGTACCATCTTTTTTCTTTACGAGCACTAGGGGAGCTGCCCAGGGGCTATAACTATCTCTAATAACCAAAGCCTCCTTCATTTCCCGTAACATTTCTTTGGCACGTTGATACTGTGCTGGGGGTACAGGGCGGTATCTCTCTTTAATGGGATGATGGTCACCAGTGGGGATTTGATGTTTAACCCCTTTTACCTGTCCAAAATCTAGGGGATGTTTGCTGAAGACCCGCTCGTATTCCTGTACCACCCGGTAAACCCCATGCTTTTGGTGTGAGGGGATTGAGTCGGTGCCCACATGTAATTTTTGGCACCAGTCCTCCAGCTGTCCCTTGGAGCCATTGTCTTCTGCCTGGTCGGATGGGATCAAGGGTTCCACTGCTTTGATGGTATTGTTACTGACAGTGTACAGTTTTGCTACAGTGTCATACCGGGGCAATTTGGCTTCCTCCTCCCCACAATTCAAGACGCAAATGGGCACTCTTCCCTTGCGTACGTCTGCTACCCCTCTGGCTATCAGGACTCCAGGCCTACTGTCTGAATACACAGGTTCCACCAGGTCTTGGTAAACTTGACCTTTGAGGCCTATTGCTGCCCGACACCATATCAATATTTCACTTCTTGGGGGTATTGCAATGGGAAAGGGGTCACTTACCCTCACACTGCCAATTTCTCCTCCGGCCAGCTCTACCTGCTGCCTCCTCATCAGGGCTCGGATTTCCCTCTGTAGGGCACGCTGCTGCCCGGAGCTGGCAGTTTCAGCCGCCTGCTGCAACAAAATTATCACTTCGGCAAGACAATTTTCCATTACATTTGTACCAATGGTTAGCAGTGGGTTAGATTCCTTGCGATCAATATCTACAATTATCATCCCCTGACATGGCAATTCTACCCGCCCCACTTTAATGGTTACTTCCTTATACCCAATTTGAGGCAAGGGCTGACCATTACTGGCCACAATTGTTAAATCATCATCTGGGCCATGGTCAATATCTGAATCAGCCCAATATCTTTTGTACAGTTTATAAGGGATGGTCGTTACCTGGGACCCCGTATCCAGGAGGGCAGTCAAAGGGATCCAATCCAGCACAATAGGAAGGACCGGTCATCCTCCCACATACTTGCTCCGACTGGGAGTTGAGTCGGGCTTTCTTACACCTGGGGGTTGGCTCCTGGCCCCAGGTTCGGCCCATTTAAAGGACAGTGTCTTGCGTAGTGCCACGTCTGGTTGCAGCGGCGGCATATCGGTTGTCCAGCTGGGTCGTACCGGCCTGTGTCTTTTCCTCTGGTCGGCGGAATCCTCCTCTGTCACATCCACGGGACGTCATCTGGACTGGAGGCCAACTCGATTCTTGCAGGCGATGGGGTCACTTGTAGAGACTGCACAGTCTTTGCAAGGGCAGCCACAGTCTTGGTCAGTTCCTGGACCTGTTGTCTGAGCTCAGCAGCGGGATCCTTATCCAGGGACTGCGCCTCGGCCCCTGCAGTGGCTCGGGTTGCAGGCCCTACCTCCGGGTATGTGATAGCAAGTGGCCGGAGGGGTACTGGGTCATTTGGTGTAGATTCCCTCAGTACCCGAATGGCCTGGTCCTTAAACTTTGCAAAGTCCAGAGCAGGGTTCTGCAGGACCATGATACGCAGCTGTGTCCTGTGGGCATCTGACAGGAGCCCTTCTATGAACTGCTCAGTTAGGAGTTTGTCTTCCTCACGTACACTCTCTGGGTCCACCTGTTTAATTGCTCTCAGGGCCTCTTGCAGGTTTAAGGCATAGTCCCGTATGCTGTCTGTGGCCCGTTGTTTGCACCCGAAGAATCTCATTTTTATTTCTGCTGCGGTGCGGGTGTAAAAAGTACTCTTTAACTTAGCCAGTATCTGGGTGACTGTCCCTTTATCAGTGTCAGGCCAGGACTTTACTTCACGCTGGGCTGCGCCAGCTAACTGTCCTATTATTATGCCCACTTTCTGGCTCTCAGTCAGGGCTGCACTAGCAGGACTGAAAGGACAGGAGCTGTTCTTAAACGTTCTGCGTTACCAACTGTGGTGGCGGCCTGCATCGACGCCCTATCCCTGCCTACCTCTGGCCTAAAGCTGCAATGGGTTCAACACATGGAGGTGTGCTCTTTCGGAGCATAATTAAAGACTGGGCACCTTCTTGTTGGCTATAGTTATATAGTTTTATAGTTTGCTATAAAATTTGCGTAGCAAAATGAGAAGTAGGGTATAATGCAGAGGTGCTAGAAATAGCTTGGCACCAGTGTGGCACAAATGGAGTACAACAGCCACTTTTTGGATGCCACTAACTGGCAGCACTCCTCTTTTAAATTAAAATGGCTTTACAAAAATGTGCAGGAGGTTGTAATGCAGAGGTGCTAAAAATAGCTTAGCACCTGTGTGGCACAAATGGAGTAGAACAGCCACTTTTTTGATGCCACTAACTGGCAGCATTCTTTGCTATTATTATAGCTTATTAAAAACAGAGGAGGAGGGTGCAATGCAGAGGTGCTAAAAATAGCTTGGCACCAGTGTGGCACAAATGGAGTACAACAGCCACTTTTTGGATGCCACTAACTGGCAGCATTTTTTGCTATTATTATAGCTTATTAAAAACAGAGCAGGAGGGTGTAATGCAGAGGTGCTTGAAATAGCTTGGCACCAGTGTGGCACAAATGGAGTACAACAGCTACTTTTTGGATGCCACTAAGTTTACTCAGTGTTTGCTAGTATAATGGCTTAGTAACAATGAGCTTGAGTGTGCAATGCAGAGGTGCTGCAAATATATTTGCACTAGTGGGACACTAATGGAAGTCCAACAGCCACTTTTAGGATGCCACTAAGTTTCCTCAGTGTTTGCTAGTATAATGGCTTAGTAACAATAAGCTTGAGTGTGCAAAGGGCAGGAGGGTACAGTGGCCGGGTTGTGGGTCAGTGTAGAGGAAAGGAAGCCTCACTTTCTATCCCTCCTAATGGTGAAATGCAGCAAGGAACTCCCTGACCTTAGCTACACAGACACTCTTATCTGTAGCTGTTAAAACCTCTTCCCACGGACCTGACTGTCACCTATGGCTCTTTGCCTACTGTTATTAGCCCTTACAAAGGCTGAAAGAAACTTCTATCCCTATTCTGTATAGCGCTGTGTGTAGAGCGTACACAGCACTATCGGAGACAGGAACTGCACCTGCGGTGACTGACACCCAGACGCAGAAGGCAGATAATGGCGTCCAGACGGGCAGATGCCCATATTTATAATGCAGGGACATGTGACATGGACATCCTATCACACATGCTGTTGCTTCTCTGGCTATAAGTCCACTTAGCTGTGTGTGTATCTGGGATTGGCTGACATGCTGGCCCGCCCCACTACACACGCGCTTAGGGAAGGAAGACAAGGGAAAAAAAAAATGGCGATCGCCATTATCCCAGCAGCAGTGATCTGAATGCGCAGTCCTCCGCAAACTATACGCTGAAATTTCATAACAGTGTGAGTCACAGAGTGACGTACACTATTACAGCGAAAAGCCAGCCAGTAATTAGCTTGGCTTTTTGCTGCTAGAACCGTTCTCGAACGTAACTAGAGCTATCGATCTTTTAGCAAAAAGCTCGAGTTCTAGTTCTATCTAGAACAGCCCCCAAAATCACTCGAACCACGAACTGGAGAACCACGAGCCGCGTTTAACTCTAGTTGTAATAGAGTTCATGGTCTTACCTTTATTTTCCTCCCTGTGGGTTCTTTAAGACCTTGTGCGCACTAGGCGTTTTTGCTGCGTTTTTAGCGGCGTTTTTTACCGCGTTTTTGTGCTGAAAACGCAGTGACATTGCTTCCCCAGCAATGTCTATGGGTTTTCATAAGTGCTGTCCGCACACAGCGTTTTTTTGTAGCTGCGTTCTTGTGGTGACCACAAAAATGCAGCATGTCAATTATTTCTGCATTTTTCACTGCGTTTTTCACCCATTGAGTTCAATGAGATGTTCAACAACGCAATGAAAAACGCATATAGCTGCGTTTCTATGACTAAAAACGCAGCTATAAATGCAAGGGGTGGGCAGTAAAGTGACTTGTACAGGAAGAGGATTCCTTCTGTTGGTAAACACAGAAGCATGAAACCTCCCGGTACCGTCAACGCTGCGTCCACAACCCGCCCGGTGCCATGTCAGCTCCGTGCGGCGCCATGTCTGGGCGGGAGGTGGAGGCAGCGGCGAAAACCAAAATGAACAGTAGAAAAAAAAAATATGTCATACTCATCTGTCTGCAGGGTTCCGGTGCCATGCCCGCTCCTGTCCCGATACCGCCGCTCTGGCTGTGTGCAGTCTCCCCGGGGCACGTACGAAGCTTGCAGGACCTGGCGGTGGATCACCTGATGCAGTCACCTGACGCATCAGCTGATTGTAATTCTCGTGGTGTCGCCGGCTTTTTCGCGCCCGGCCGGCTATCAGCTGATCCTGCCGTCAGGGAACTTCATCAGCTGATTACCGGCAGCTCCTGCAGCGATCGGACAGGATCAGACTCTCATCTGATCGCTCCAGGAGCTGCCGGTAATCAGCACAGATGTGAGTATTTATTTATTTTTTTTTTTTTGCACTGATGCATCAGCTGATTGTATAATCGGCTTTTATACAATCAGCTGATGTGTGATGTGATTCACGTAGTTTAACCTGACACATCATCTGATCGCTTTGCCTTCCAGCAAACCGATCAGATGATATTGGATCCGGATTGGACGGCGCGGGACCCTTGACCCAGGATTATTGCGGAGGGGGTTCTTTATTTCAATAAAGATGGAGTCACTAATTGTGTTGTGTTTTATTTCTAATAAAAATATTTTTCTGTGTGTTGTGTTTTTTTTTTTATCATTACTAGAAATTCATGGTGGCCATGTCTAATATTGGCGTGACACCATGAATTTCGGGCTTAGGGCCAGCTGCTAATATACAGCTAGCCCTAACTCCATAATTACCCAGCGAGCCACCCGGCATCAGGGCAGCTGGAAGAGTTGGATACAGCGTCAGAAGATGGCGCTTCTATGAAAGCGCCAGTTTCTGGGGTGGCTGCGGACTGCAATTCGCAGCGGGGGTGCCCAGAAAGCTTGGGCACTCTGCACTGCGGATTCCAATCCCCAGCTGCCTAGTTGTACCTGGCTGGACTCAAAAATTGCGCGAAGCCTATGCCATTTTTTTTTTTTTTTAATTATTTCTTGAAATTCATGAAATAAAAAAAAAATAAAAAAAAAAAAGGGCTTCCCTATATTTTTGATTCCCAGCCGGGTACAAATAGGCAGCTGGGGATTGGGGGCAGCCTGTACCTGCCTGCTGTACCTGGCTAGCATACAAAAATATAGCGAAGCCCATGTCATTTTTTTTTTCTTTTTGGGCAAAAAACTCCTGCATACAGTCCTGGATGGAGGATGCTGAGCCTTGTATTTCTGCAGCTGCTGTCTGCTCTCCTGCATAAACTAGTTCTGCAGCTGTCTGCTCTCCTGCATACAATGAACATTTTGAAGAAGGAAATGACATCAGACCTTTTTCTTTTTTTTTCATCAACAATCTTTAATGACATTGTGCACTGATTAAAAACGCAGCAAAAAAACGCACCAAATCGCGGTAAAAACGCATGCGTTTTTGTCACGTTCTTTAGCCGCGGGTGCGTTTTTTGAGACAAAAACGCACATAAAAACGCAGCGTGAAAAAAACGCCTAGTGCGCACATACCCTAATTCAGGGGACTCTGATATTTAGTAGCATCTGCCTAGTTGCAGTTCAGGCACCTATCTACCAGCAGCAGCCATGACATCACTGCACGGTGGAACCTGACTTCTGATAGACTAATAGATGGAGAAATACGCCTATCAGCTAGCCATATCGTAACACGAATCTTATAAAACCTTCCAAACCCTATTGGATTTAATGGGAGGCCAAACGTAAGGCAGATAAAACACCTTTAGGGGGGTCAAAAAGCTTCCAGACCAGCAAAAATATGTTTTACAGTGCAACACCACTGTTTTGGCATAGTCATTAGCTTGCTAGACTATTGACATAAGAAATATAGTGGTGGCTAAGTCTGCTAAGAGACAGGTGTTGAGCTGGTGTTCCCATACCCCTGCCGGTACAGACAAGACACATCTTAGAGACCTACCTTGGAGTCTTTGTTATTTAAAAACATTGTTGCAGGAAGACAGCAGCACAGCAGCAACAATTCCCCCACCCTTTCCCATAGTGTGTTTATACACCAGGGACGTACAGTCCACGCAACCCACAGGATGTGGGGTGGCATTTCCATTTTAAAAAGTGAGCACACAGCAACTGTGCCTTCTGCAGCACATCCAGGCCATAATAGTACCCTAGAAAGAAAGAGCCCTTTTCCCTCAACACCAAACGTTCCCATCCCATGCTTGTATCTTTGTCCCCACTTGTATATAGTTCAACAAAAATACTATAATGGCCCCCACATAGCCTTCCATATAGTATAAAAGGTCCCACATAACCCTTCATATATTAGAATGCAGCTCCATAGTCCTCCATATATTATAATGCATTTCCCATAGTTCTCCATGTATTATAATTCACCCCACAGTTCTCCATATATTATACTGCACCACATAGCCCTCCATATATTATAATTCCCCCCAGGCCTCCATGTATAATGCAGCTAGCCCCCCAGGCCTCCATGTATAATGCAGCCAGCCCCTCAGGCCTCCATGTATAATGCAGCCAGCCACCCATGTGCCATGTATAATGCTGGCAGCCCCCCATGTTCCACGTATAATGCAGCCAGCCCCCCATGTTCCATGTATAATGCAGCCAGCCACCCATGCTCCATGTATAATGCAAGTGACTCGCCCACCCCAGGGCTATGGGACACTCGGTGCCGGGCCGGACTAGTCCGGTGGTAGTCAGTGGTGGCTGGGCCCGGCTCCGTGGCCCTGGTGGGTGTCAGTAGAATATGTGGCTTACTTGTTAATGGTTGTGTTCGTGACGCCATCTGTGGTATGCGGCTAATAAGCCGCCGCTGCTGTATGAGGCCTCCGGGGGATGATATGGCAGCAGTGGTGGTACTGCTCCCCACAGGTGGAGCAATGCCCCGGGGCACAGTTAGTGCTTGTGAGTGTCTATGCAGATGAAATAACAGAGGCAACTCCAAGGGTGCAGTTCAAGTTCTTTACTCACAGTTCATGTCGGGGCAGCAGGACCCTTGGACTGCTGGAATCTCTGTCAGGGACCTCCGCCTTCTGGGTGATTCAAGGCGTGAAATCCGGTGCCCTTCTCTTAGTGTCTCCTTCTCTGCTGTCTTCGCTAGCCTTGCCTTAGTTAAGATGAACCTGGCTTGGCCTCCACTACAGCCTCCAGGCTGGGGGGTCACCTGTCGGCTGATTACCCCTTTTCTGAAGGTCTGCTATGGGTTCTGGCCCTGGGAGCTTGCAACGTCCCTGGGCCTCGGTTTTTACTGTTTGGAGATTGTCTTTGCACTCCTCCAGTCTCTAGGGACCGTCCCCTGTCGCAGCTTAATCACTCCACCGATGTCAATGTGGAACAGGCCCCCGCAGCCCGCAGCTACCCGTAGCTGCCTCTAGGCCCTCGGCTTCGGTACCTAACAAGGACTGCTCGTGGTACCTACAGGACTACCCGCGGCCCTGCGACCCTTTCTTTCTTTCTTTCTTTCTTTCCTTTCTCCTCTTCCTTGCCTGCCTCCGGCAGACCTCCTCCTCCCTCCTTTCTCTCGTTCTTCCCCTCCAACTACATGCTCACTCCTTACTCTCTCACTCCCTGAGGGAACTGACTAACCTTAACCTTCCCATCTCTGTCTGCTGTCCGATGGCTCCTCCCACCTCCCCAGTTGCTAAGCTGTAACCTATGGGAGCAGGGATGGGTCTTACGGCCCCTCCCAGCATGCAGCATGGGAGGGTTGCCTGCCACTTTCCCTGGTCCTGTGTGTCCCTAGCAATGGGTGTAGTGTGAATTTACCAGGGGACCGGAGTTCACCCTCTTCCTCCCCCAGAATGGGGCATCACACCTCTGATGGAGTGTAATGACCTGTGGCGACGGAAGCCTCAGGGGTGCCACACAAGCCTCCCCACGCTCCATGTATAATGCAAGCCCCCCCCATGCTCTATGTATAATGCTGGCAGCCCCCCATGCTCCATGTATACTTCTGGCAGCCACACCTTGCTCCATGTATACTTCTGGCAGCCCCCACTTCTGGCAGCCCCCCCATGCTCCATGTATACTTCTGGCAGCCCTCCCCCCATGCTCCATGTATACTTCTTGCAACCCTCTTCATGCTCCATGTATACTTCTAGCAGCCCCACATGCTCCATGTATACTTCTGGCAGCCCCACCATGCTCCATGTATACTTCTGGCAGCCCCCCATGCTCCATGTATACTTCTGGCAGCCCCCCCATGCTCCATGTATACTTCTGGCAGCCCCCCCGTGCTCCATGTATACTTCTGGCAGCCCCCCATGCTCCATGTATACTTCTGGCAGCCCCCCCCATGCTCCATGTATACTTCTGGCAGCCCCCCATGCTCCATGTATACTTCTGGCAGTCCACTCATGCTCCATTTATACTGCTGGCAGCCCCCCCATGCTCCCCCGGCCCCCGGGTATGCACTGATTTTTTTAAAAAAAACAAACAAAAACCAAACAAGTTCTTACCTCTCTCCTCCTTCCCCCGCTGCTGTCCTCGCGTGTCCTCGTTCCCCGCTGCTCCATTTTCAGCTCTCCTCCGTTCCCCTGCAGCTACGGTCGGCGTCCTCCCGCCCTGCGCTCTGTGCTCTGAGCACAGCGGACACACAGGATTGACGTCACCGTGCAGGCACAGAAGGAGAATGAAGGGGTGTGGTGCTGCACGGGCCACTCCACGCTTCTTCATTGTTGTTGTGCGCGATGTAGGGGGAGGGGGGCCAGATGCGGCTGTGGTGCCCCAGGATCTGGTTGCCACAACAGTGTTGCCCCTCCAAAGGGTTCATGCTGAGCCTGGAGGTAATTGGGGAAGTCTATTGGCTAGTAAGTACCAACATTCAACACCGTTTCTCCCTCAGGCCAGCAGAGGGAGCTCTAAACCTGGAGTTCCAGGGAACACTTCCTTAAGCTCTGACCTGAGGGAGGAGTTAAGTAGTCTGTTAGGGAAGTTCAAGGAAAGAGGAGCTCAGTAGACGGTCTTGTGAGCTGGAGTTTGGAGCTAGGCTAGCTCAACCCAGAAGAAGCAGGAGCCGTAGCGAGGCACGGAGAGAAGATTCTAGGGGAGAACTGGTCAGAACCGGTTCGCCTCAGAAGAACACAGTAAAAATTAGACATCGGAGTCTGTGGTTGCCAGGGTGTTAGATCCCCCAGTAACCGAATCCGAAGGGCAGGAGGACTGTAGGTCTCCTGGCCCCCAAAACAACCCGAAGGTACAGCTGCATCACCAGGGCCCGGTGTGGACCCCAGCAGGGAAGCATCAGAGAGGGCCTGCGTAGCCTATCCTAGGAGAAAGGGACGTACCACCGGTCCCAGCAGCAAGAGGGCCATTGCTAAACCCAGAGTGCAGGGTCCTGTAGAAGTAAAGGAAGAACAGGGAGTAGGCCTCAATACTCGACTGGCCAAGATCACCCCAGGTACTTCCAGGCCGACCGGATCCCCTTCACCACCTGTGACGGTCTCCCAGGACTGGAATGTTATAAAGTAAAAGAAAAGAAGGTAAAGAGACTGTTTGTGTCGGTTCTTTTCACTGTCCTGATTAGCCCTGCACCATTTCCAAAGCACCATGGAGTTTAATAAGCACCAACGGTTGCCCCGGGGTACCGCTCCACCTGTGGGGAGCAGAACCATCCCAGCTGCTAATCCATCAGCCCCGGAGGTCTCATCCAGCAGCGGCGGCACCATAGCCGCAATGCACAGGTGGCGTCACGAATATATATTTCAACAAACTTATCACCATCACCCCCACAATTGCCATATTAGTTGACCCCACCAGGGTCACGGAGTCGAGCCCCGCCACCACTGACTACCCCCGAACTAGTCCGGCCCGGCACCGGGTGTCCCAAAGCCCTAGGGTGGGCGAGTCAACCTTGGCGTCACGAACAGGATTTCGTGCCCGGACCCACCGGGCACTGTGCGACTGAAGAAACTGTGTGAAAATACTGTGTTTTACTGTTTGAAAACCGCCACCATTAGCCTTGCTGAGCGCAGGAAGAAGGGGGGCGTGCCCGAAAAAGAGCGCAAAGGGTGCACGCCATCAGAGCGGAGGTTCGTTAACCCCACGCAGCTCAGAAGAGATTTTGAAAAGGGAGCGGAGCCTGGTAAGGTCCACTAAGGGGGAAGGAAGATGTCCGACTCAGAGGGGGAACAGGTGGCTGTTGTAGCCCAAGACGCAGCAGCACCGGCAAATGTAATCCCAGTCGCCATCGCCCCAGCTCCCACTGCAGCGCCTGTGATGCCACTCACAATGCCTTACCTCCCGGGCGCGGACTGGGTACCGCAGTACTCCGGGGAGTCACATACCCTGAGCGACTTCAGAGAAAGGCTGCATAGCTTGTTTAAAGTGTATCCTCTAACTCAGGGGTCAGGAACCTTTTTGGCTAAGAGAGCCGTAAACGCCACATATTTTGAAATATAATTCCGCGAGAGCCGTACAATATGTTTAAAGGGCCATTGACAGATCAATCGCTCCAATGTTCACTTAGTACAGCAAGGAATGCTCCTCCCTGCTGTATAAAGCCACAACTGGACTGAAACAATGGTAATTAGCAGTAAAAAAATCAAATAAATAACTTACATTGTGAACTTGCGATGCATGACATCAGTCCAGCAGTCTGGCTTCTTCTTTTTCTTGCGCATGACTGGAAGTTGGCATTCTTCCCACCTGATGTTGAGAGAATGCCAGCTTTGAGGCATTCGCAGAAGAAAGAAGCTGGAATATTGGACATGTCACACAACGCATTGTCAGTTATGTCAATTATCTATTTTATTATTTTACAGCGAATTATTGTTTAGGTCCAGCGGTGGCTTAGTGCAGCAGAGAGGAACACTATATTTTAGTACACATGCACAGGAGATACACACACAAGCCATACACAGCACTCAACATGCCGTATACACAGTACATAAGGAGAAGAAAAAAAGCTCTGCAGGTAAACATATGCACACCAGGAATTAGATATACCAATAAACCTCACAATATGAAACTTTATTAAGTGCCAAACACAACAAACACAGCACACATACACACCATATACACAGCACACACTCACACACGCCGAATACACAGCACACGCACGCGCCATATACACAGCACACGCACGCGCCGTATACACAGCACACGCACGCGCCGTATACACAGCACACGCACGCGCCGTATGCACAGCACACACAGATATAAGTACCTGCTGCTTAGTTGCCCTGTAAGATCAGGTGCAGCACAAGTGATGGATGCAGCAGTTCAAGGGCTGGCTTCATTCTCCTCTTTTCTCTCCAAGAAAAGACCTTATAGACCTGAGCAGCAGAGCACAGAACTGGAGGGTGAGAGGCAGAACGCACGGCACTATACAGGCCCCTGCCCCATCACTCTGCTTCTGTCTGCAATTTCACAGGGGAGCATGTAGGAGCCAGAGGGAGGAAGTCCCACCCCAGTGCTGTCTGCCGGCAATAGACAAGATCAGCGGCTGCCCGAGCACTGCAGCCTCCGGGAATCTGCCCCAGTGCCCCGGGGGCCGCAGAAAAGGTCATCGCGGGCTGGATGTTCCCCACCCCTGCCTTAAAGGGACGGCAGGCACAGTTTCCTGCCGAGGACTGCGGTCCCCGGAACTCAGCCCAGGGACAGCAGAACTGAAGGCGAGTGGCCAAAATGCCGCCCCCCTGACATGTGCCGCCCGGGGCGGACTGCCCCCTCCGCCCCCCTTTGCTACGCCACTGCAGACCTGCGGGAGAGGCGGGGGGCGGCGGCCCCCCCACCCCTCCACCGGCCAGCCCACCGGGAGAAGTCCCGCCCCTCCCGCCTGTCAGTCCGGGCCTGATCAGCGTGCACCGCGGCCTGATGGAGCGCGGTGCATGCATCCTTCCCATAGACAGGTAGGAGCCCTGTCTGCGAGCCAGATACGGCCATCAAAAGAGCCATATCTGGCTCGCGAGCCATAGGTTCCCGACCCCTGCTCTAACTGAAGGCCAGAAAGTGGGCATAATAATAGGACAGTTAACTGGCGCAGCCCAGCGTGAAGTAAAGTCCTGGCCTGATACAGATAAAGAGACAGTTAACCAGATACTGGCCAAGTTGAAGAGTACCTTTGACACCCGCACTGCAGCAGAAATAAAAATGAAATTCTTTGGGTGCCAACAAAGGGCTAGAGACAGCATAAGGGACTATGCCTTAAACCTGCAGGAGGCGCTGAAAGCAGTTAAACAAGTGGACCCAGAGAGCGTGCGTGATGAAGACAAACTACTGACTGAGCAGTTTATAGAAGGACTCCTGTCAGACGCTCACAGGACACAGCTGCGTATCATGGTCCTGCAGAATCCTGCCCTGGACTTTGCAAAGTTTAAGGACCAGGCCATCCGGGTACTGAGAGAATCTACACCCGAGCCACTGCGGGGGCTGAGGCGCAGACCCTGGATAAGGATCCCGCTGCAGAGCTCAGACAACAGGTCCAAGAACTGACTAAGACTGTGGCTGCCCTTGCCAAAACTGTGCAGTCTCTACAAGTGAACCCATCTCCTGCAAGAATCGAGTTGGCCTCCAGTCCAGATGATGTCCCGTGGATGCGACAGAGGAGGATTCCGCCGACCCGAGGAAAAGACACAGACCGGTATGATTCAGCTGGACAACCGATCTGCCGCCGCTGCAGCCAGGCGGGCCACTACACAAGGCACTGTCCTTTAAACGGGCCAAACCTGGGGCCAGGAGCCAACCCCCAGGTGTAAGAAATCCCGGCTCGACTGCCTGGCGCAACAAGTATGTGGGGGGACGACCGGTCCTTCCTGTTGTGCTGGATGGGATCCCTTTGACTGCCCTCCTGGATACGGGGTCCCAGGTAACAACCATACCTTATATACTGTACAAAAGATACTGGGCTGATTCAGACATTACCCGCGGCCCAGATGATGATTTAATGATTGTAGCCAGTAATGGCCAGCCCGTGCCTCAGATTGGGTGCAAAGAAGTAACCATTAAAATGGGGTGGGTAGAATTGCCATCTCAGGGGATGATAATTGTGGATATTGATCGCAAAGAATCTAACCCACTGCTAACCATTGGTACAAATGTAATGGAAAATTGTCTTGCCGAAGTGATAATTTTGTTGCAGCAGGTGGCTGAAACTGCCAGCTCCGGGCAGCAGCGTGCCCTACAGAGGGAGATCAGAGCCCTGATGAGGAGGCAGCAGGTAGAGCTGGCCAGATGAGAAATTGGCAGTGTGAGGGTAAGTGACCACCTCCCCATTGCAATACGCCCAAGAAGTGAAATGTTGATATGGTGTCGGGCAGCATTAGGCCTCAAGGGTCAAGATTACCAGGCCCTGTGTATTCAGACAGTAGGCCTGGAGTCCTGATAGCCAGGGGGGTAGCGGACGTCCGCAAGGGAAGAGTACCCGTCCGCATCCTGAATTGTGGGGAGGAGGAAGACAAATTGCCCCGGTACGCCACCGTAGCTAAGCTGTACACTGTCAGTAATAATACCATAAGAACAATGGAACCCTTGATCCCGTCCGACCAGGCGGAAGACAATAGCTCCAAAGGACAGCTGGAGGACTGGTGCCAAAGATTACATGTGGGCACCGACTCCACCCCTTCACACCAAAAGCATGGAGTTTACCGGGTGGTACAGGAATACGAGCGGGTCTTCAGCAAACACCTTCTAGACTTTGGGCAGGTAAAAGGGGTTAAACATCAAATAGCCACTGGTGACCATCATCCCATTAAAGAGAGATACTGCCCTGTACCCCCAGCTCAATATCAGCGTGCCAAAGAGATGTTATGGGAAATGAAGGAGGCTGGGGTGATCAGAGATAGTTGTAGTCCCTGGGCAGCTCCACTAGTGCTCGTAAAGAAAACAGATGGCACAATGAGAATGTGCGTTGATTACAGACAAATTAACTGCATTACACATAAAAATGCTTATCCACTACCCAGAATAGAAGAGTCATTAGCAGCTCTAAAATCAGCTAACTATTTCTCCACCTTGGATCTCACCAGTGGGTATTGGCAGGTTCCCATGGCAGAGGCAGACAAGGAGAAGACTGCATTCACTATACCAGTGGGCCTCTGCGAGTTCAACTGTATGCCTTTCGGGCTCTGCAACGCCCCAGGGACATTTCAAAGATTGATGGAGTGCTGCTTGGGCCATTACAACTTTGAAACCGAGTTATTGTACCTGGATGACGTCATAGTCTACTTGAAGACCTATGAAGACCACTTGAGGCACTTGGCAGAAGTGTTTGAGTCCTTATCCGAGTATGGCCTGAAGATAAAGGCGTCCAAATGTCACCTCTTGAAGCCAAAGGTACAGTACCTGGGTCATGTAGTCAGTGCAGAAGGTGTAGCACCTGATCCAGAGAAAGTCACAGTAATCAAGGACTGGCCAAGACCCACCACGATAAAGGAGGTGCGGCAGTTTCTTGGGCTGGTGGGCTACTACCGAAGGTTCATTGACGGTTTCACCAAAATAGCAACGCCTCTTCAAGATCTCCTGGTGGGTCAGCCAAAGAAAGCTAAGAAGCAAAGTCCTCCATTCGAATGGAGCAGTCAAGTGGAAACATCCTTCGTCCGGTTGAAGATGGCTCTCACTGGGGAAGAAATTCTGGCCTACCCTGACTACGGCCAACCGTTTGTGCTATACACAGATGCCAGCAACGTGGGATTGGGAGCAGTTCTGTCCCAGGTACAGGGAGGCAGAGATAAAGTGATAGCCTATGCCAGTAGAAAGCTTCGTCCAACAGAAAGGAATCCAGAAAACTATAGTTCCTTTAAGCTGGAGTTCCTCGCTATTGTCTGGGCAGTGACAGAATGCTTCAAGCACTATCTGGCGTCGGACAAGTTTACCATCTCCACAGACAACAATCCGTTGACCCACCTGGCAGCCAAGCTAGGTGCGCTACAACAGCGATGGATGGCTTGACTGTCCAATTTTGACTTTACCATCAAGTACCGGGCTGGCCGAAAGAATAACAATGCTGATGCGCTGTCCAGAATGCCTCACTTACTCGACTCTGGAGAAGACCTGGATGAACTGGAAGAGATAGAGTTACCGGCTTTCCATCACCAAGATGTTTCCCAGTGTGAGCATGCTGTAAGAAAGAAGCGCTCGAGCCAGCATGAGGTCTCGGTCAACCCATTACTCCACCATAAATGGGAAGAAACCCAGAACAGTGACCCGACCGTCCGATTGGTCAAAGAAAAGCTAGCACAAGCTTAAATCCATCTTGGTCCAGGTGCTCCGCAAGAAGCCCAACAGCTGTGGAAGGAGAGGGGACGACTGTTTCTCTACAAAGGCAAGTTATGCAAGAGATATGTTAACTGGCGAACCAATGAACTCGTCTGGCAAATAGTGGTTCCACAGAGGGATGCCCCTATGGTCCTAGCCGCTTACCACGATAAAGCAGGACACTTCGGGTGGAAGAAGTTGGAGGTCCTACTCCGTGATTGGTTCTACTGGGTACACATGAGAAAGGCCATCGAGAAGTGGTACCGAGACTGTGGTCCGTGTAACCTGAGGCAAAAAGATGATACTAGCCAGAGGACGCCCTTGCAGCCAATTATCACGAAGCAGCCCCTTGAATTAGTGACCATGGACCACGTGAAACTAACACCAAGCCGGTCGGGCTATGTCTACGCCCTTACCATAGTGGACCATTACTCTCATTTCCTGGTAGTGGTGCCTGTGAAGGACCAAACAACCAGAACAGCAGCTAGGGCATTTCAAGCATACTTTTGTCGACCCCACGGTTATCCTGAAAGAGTACTGACTGATCAAGGCCCTGCATTCGAGGCGGAAGTGTTCCAAGAATTCTGTAACATGTACGGCTGTAAGAAAATAAGAACAACACCGTACCACCCTCAAACCAATGGATTGTGCGAGAAGATGAACCATGTGGTTATTGATTTGCTCAAGACTCTACCTCTAGAAGAAAGAAACCAATGGCCAGAGAAGTTGCCAGATCTAGTGGACTTGTACAATCATATACCGGTAAATTCCACCAACTGCAGCCACACTTACTTGATGCAAGCAAGACCTGGCAAGATACCTGTAGACTTTGAAATGGGAACTGTGTCACCCGAAGTGGTTCAACAGATAGAAGATTGGAATACAGAGCGACAACAACAATACCGCCAAGTTCAGGAATGTGTGGAAAGGAACCTGTCCCAAGCCAGAATGAGACAAGAAAAGAATTACAATCAAACAGCCCCAGCAACTCCCTTAGCACCTGGAGAACAGGTCCTCAAGAAAAAGCGGAGAATGCACAAATTAGATGACCAGTGGGAGAGCGAGCCCTACACAATTATTCCCTCAAATTTTGACAATAGCAAAGTTTGTCTCATAAGTAAAGAGGGAGGCAGTACTTATCAAGCAGTTTCAAGAGATCGTCTGAAGGTATGCCCTGAACGGTGTAAAACCCAAGAAGAAGTTCAAGAAAGCCCCTAACTTCAAGAAAAAGAGGAAGATATGATCCAAACAATACTTGGAAAATTCCCCAAAACATGGACCCAAATAAATAAGGCTCTAGTGGTACCAGTATTGACATTCCCGCAAGTGGTCGTACCAGCAACAGAAGAGGTTCTAGATCCACCTGAAGACATGTCGGTCCCAATCCCAGATGCCGCATCCGCAATGGAACCGCAGAATCAACCTCCTGCCAGTGGTGAATCTGTCATACCTATGGTGAATCTAAGAACCCGTAGGAGATTGCCAACCCTACCAGCTAGGCCAACCTGTAACATCGAGGTAGTACACACACCAGATAGCAAAGAATTACAACCCCTACTACGCAGGTCCCAACGTAGCACCCAGGGACAACCCCCTCCAAGGTATAGAAAATAAAAAATAGAATATCTATCAGAGTGTTAATAGTTATGTGAAAATGTCTGTCTGTAATGTTTTATTTTAAGTGATTGAGTATATGGACAACTGGGTCACTGGACTATGGGTGGACAAAACTTTAAGTGTATATAGTTAGCACCAGTGTGCTCACCACCCCAGAATAAAAACCCGTCCGGCGTGCATACAATGGGGTCAATTATGCTCTGACGCATGCCCAGAGCCTACGTTGGGGGTTTTATCATGGCGGGTCCCCCATGGAGCAGTGTAATGGACACCCGGCAGGGAGCCACACTGGACTCATAATAGTTGTTCTTTAATTTTTGTAACGTTTAAGAAATGTGCCTCCCATAAAGGGATGAAATGTTTTAATAATTTTCTGTTTATGTTCCTCAGTTTGGGAGTACTGGTTTTAACTAAGGGGGAGTGTGGCGCCCCAGGATCTGGTTGCCACAACAGTGTTGCCCCTCCAAAGGGTTAATGCTGAGCCTGGAGGTAATTGGGGAAGTCTATTGGCCAGTAAGTACCAACATTCAACACCGTTTCTCCCTCAGGCCAGCAGAGGGAGCTCTAAACCTGGAGTTCCAGGGAGCACTTCCTTAAGCTCTGACCTGAGGGAGGAGTTAAGTAGTTTGTTAGGGAAGTTCAAGGAGAGAGGAGCTGAGTAGACGGTCCTGTGAGCTGGGGTTTGGAGCTAGGCTAGCTCAACCCAGAAGAAGCAGGAGCCGTAGCGAGGGACGGAGAGAAGATTCTAGGAGAGAACTGGTCAGAACCAGTTCGCCTAAGAAGAACACAGTAAAAATTAGACATCGGAGTCTGTGGTTGCCACGGTGTTAGAATCCGAAGGGCAGGAGGACTGTAGGTCTCCTGGCCCCCAAAACAACTCGAAGGTACAGCTGCATCACCAGGGCCCGTTGTGGACCCCAGCAGGGAAGCATCAGAGAGGGCCTGCGTAGCCTATCCTAGGAGAAAGGGACGTACCACCGGTCCCAGCAGCAAGAGGGCCATTGCTAAACCCAGAGTGCAGGGTCCTGTAGAAGTAAAGGAAGAACAGGGAGTAGGCCTCAATACTTGACTGGCCAAGAAGATCATCCCAGGTACTTCCAGGCCGACCAGATCCCCTTCACCACTTGTGATGGTCTCCCAGGACTGGAATGTTATAAAGTAAAAGAAAAGAAGGTAAAGAGACTGTTTGTGTCGGTTCTTTTCACTGTCCTGATTAGCCCTGCACAATTTCCAAAGCACCATAGACTTTAATAAGCACCAACGGTTGCCCCGGGGTACCACTCCACCTGTGGGGAGCAGAACCATCCCAGCTGCTAATCCATCAGCCCCTGAGGTCTCATCCAGCAGCGGCGGCTCCATAGCCGCAATCCACAGGTGGCGTCACGAATATATATTTCCACAAACTTATCACCATCACCCCCACAATTGCCATATTAGTTGACCCCGCCAGGGTCACGGAGTCGGGCCCCGCCACCACTGACTATCCCCGGACTAGTCCGGCCCGGCACCGGGTGTCCCAAAGCCCTAGGGTGGGTGAGTCACTGCCGCCGCTGACAACGGGCAGGTGTCAGCGGCGGCGGCACTGGGTCATATAGCGGCCGCGTAGTCTGCGCCAGATCAGTGCAGCTCCTGTCACAGAAAGGAGCTGCTTGCTGATCTGCAGAGCGGGCCCCTAAGCTGCCGGGCCCGGTCACAGTCGCGACCTCTGCGACCGCGGTAGTTACGCCCCTGTACATATGTAATGTCACCCAGGCGTAGTGCCGCCACCAGGTTTGCACAGTTATTGTATATGGCGTTCCCTGGCTCCAGGTTCACTGGAGACAGCCATTGATCAAACTGGGTCTGGATAGTTGTCCACAACTCTGCAGCTGTGTGACTGCATTCTCCAATGCATATTAATTTAAGCACTGACTGATTGCGTTGACTTACACACATGATGTGGCCAAGCATTTTCATTTTAAAAAAAATCAAGAGATGAATGAGTGACAGGCGTAGGCTCTTGCTCCCAGAACCCTGGCACTACATCATTGCCTAGTCTGCACAGTCTGAGACTGGGGTGGCAAAGTCATTGGACATCCATGAGTTGTTTATCCGTATGAAAGTTAAGCGGTTTACTCTTTTGGGGACAGCCAAATGCGCTTATCCGTCAATACATTGCCAGCAGCACTGAAAACACGTTCTAAGAGAACACTGGCGGCGGGGCAGGCCAAAACTTCCAAGGTGTGACTAGCGAGCTCAGGCCACTCTTCCATTTTTGAACAACAAAATACAAAAAGGTCCAAGCCCCCCCTCATGGCATGGATATTGAACTCTAGATACTCCTGCACCATCCTCTCCAGTCTTTCACTATATGTCAGACTTCTACTCTTTTTACTCTTTTCTGCTGGTGCATGCAATGGTTCTGAGAAATGTGTGCCAAATCTAACAGAAATTGGTTCTGCCACTTGAACTGCTGCTCCTATTGTTACAGTGTTACCGACACAATGTCCCCGTGGTTGGAATTCTACAACTGCCGTGCACGCTGTGTACCTGCCGTCTTGTGGAAAACTACTGTTAAGATGGTCTACAACAGGGGTCTCAAACTCGCCAGGGTGTATGGGCCGCACAGAGAGAAAAAAATAATTTGGGGTGCCGCATTCTTTGCAGGACAAAGTGACATTTTTTTTGGTACCATATATTTTTTTTTTTTTTTGTACACACCTTTGGATCACTGATTTTGAACACTTGTTTATTATAACAAATGTGCACATTCTTTGTTTAAATAAATATATGTATATATATATATATATATATATATATAAATATATATCTATATATAAAAATTTTGATGGGAAAAAAATGTCATGCATTATTTTGAGGTATTTTTTAAATTTTATCCCTTTCTTGTAACTAATAGTGTTACAATTAGCACTATATAGAAATTTTGGCCAACATCTTTTAGTAACGGTCCCCCATCTTGTAGTATTGTGCTCCATCCTAGTCCCATCCTACAGTAATGTGCTCATCCTTGTCCCCATCTTATAGTAATGTTCCCCATCTTTGTCCCCAATCTGTAGTGATGTCCCCATCTTGTAATAATGTGTCTCATCCTTGTCCCTATCCTATAGTAATTTCCCCAGCCTTGTCCACATCCTGTAGTGATGTCCCCATCTTGTAGTAATGTGTCTCGTCCTTGTCCCCATCCTATAGTAATGTCCCCATCCTTGTCCCCATCCTGTAGTAATGTCCCCATCCAATAGTAATGTGCCTATCTTTGTCCCCATCCAATACTAAGGTCCCTATCCAATAGTAATGTCCCCAGCCTTATCCCTATCCTATAGTAATGTTTCCCATCCTTGTCCCCTTGTAGTAAAGTCCCTATCCTGTAGTACTATGCCCATCCTAGTCCCCATCCTATAGTAATGTGCCCACGTTGTCCCCATCCTATAGTAATGTCCCCATCCTACAGTAATGTGCCCACCTTTTCTCCATCGTATAGTATTGTCCCCATCCTACAATAATGTGCCCACCTTGTCCCCATCCTGTAGTAATGTCCCCATCCTACAGTAATGTCCACAGCCTTGTCCCCATCCTGTAGTAATGTCCCCATCCCATAGTAATGTACCCACCTTGTCCCCATCCTATAGTAATGTCCCCAGCCTTATCCCCATTCTATAGTAATGTCCCAGCTTTGTCCACATTCTATAGAAATGTCCCCATCCAATAGTATTGTGCCCATCCTTGTAATGTCCCCATCCTTTAGTAATGTCCCCATCCTATAGTAATGTCCCCATCCTATAGTAATGTCCCCAGCCTTGCCCCCATTCTATAGTAATGTACCCACCCTATAGTAATTTGCCCATTCTTGTAATGTCCCCATCCTTTAGTAATGTCCCCAGCCTTGTCCCCATCCTATAGTAATGTCCCCATCCTGTAGTAATGTCCCCATCCTGTAGTAATGGGTGGGGGGAGGGGCAGTGGCTATAACTTACCGATCACTCTCCTCAGCTTCCACAGACGCCAGAGTGAAGCTGACGGGAGCGGTCTCCGGTCCCAGATCCACAGTGATTGGAGAGATCGCTCACAAGGCCGGTCTCTCCAATCAGAGCTGGGGGCGGGTGAAACAGAGGTCACCCAGCTCCAGCCAATGATCAGTGCTATAACTGCACTGATCATGGCTGGATTTCAATGTTTTAGCCATTTTCAATGGCTTAAACATTACAGTGACTGTAATTGGCTGACGAACGCCGCTCAGCCAATCACAGCTTCTGTAGGTCCGGGGACGAGACACCACCCCTCCTGAGGTCAGACAGAGGTCCCCTCCTCCCCGAATCTAAGGTATTTGCAAAGTGATCGCAGCCACTGTGGCTGCGATTTCGCCATGACGTACTGCATACGTCATGGGTCCTTAAGTACCAGGGAGCCATGACGTACCCAGTACGTCATAGGTCGCTAAGGGGTTAATGTGCCGTCCTTCATATACACACACAAACACACACAAAAAAAACCCTGCCTCATCTCTGCTTCTTGCTGTCTGTAGGCCTGTGCTCCTGGTGACTATCGCGGCCGGTGCAGGGGCCGCAGCCCCTGTCAGCGATTTGTGTCAGACGATAGTTTTGCCGGCGCTGCACGTACAGATTCAAGCTCTCTGTGCACAATATTTCCAATGCAGCTTTCGAGGAATAGTTGTGCACAGAGAGTTGGACTCTGAGAGCGCAGCGCCGGCAAAACTATCATCTGACATAAAGCATAGACAGTTGCTGCGGGCAGTCCCTACCGCGATAATCATCAGGGGCACGGGCCTGGGGGCCGCACGAAGCAGCCTGAGGAGCCACATGCGGCCCGCGGGCCGCGTGTGTGAGACTTCTGGTCTACAAGCTTGTTTGAATACTCCAGCAACTTCACATCCCTTTTCGTGGGATCTAACAGAATGGCAATTCAGCACTATTTCTAATAGTAACAATACGGACATCATGTTGCAGATTTTGCAGCAATAATGTGTCAGCCAATTCCATGGTGTGGGCTGGAATTTTCATTCTCAAAAAATCAAGAGATGCATGCATGACAGGTATAGAGCTCTTGCTTTCACAACCCTGGCACTACAGACAAGACACAACTTGGAAACCCATATTGGAGTCTTTGATATTTAAAAACCTTTCAGGCAGACCACAGGACAGAGGAATCAATCCCCCCTCCCCATTTTCCCATAGTCTGTTTGCACACCAGCGAAGTATGGTCCATGCAATACAAATGATGTGCGATGGCATTTTCATTTTGAAAAGAGAGCACACAGCAACCGTGCCTTCTGCAACAGCACATCCAGGCCATAACAGTGCCCTAGAAATTACTGTACAACCAGGTTGCTCCATGCAGTGCATATGTGATGTCACCCAGGCGTAGTGCCGCCACCAGGCTTACACCGTTATTGCACATTTCCACAATCACTGTTATTTCCAGGCTCCAGGTTGAGTGGAGACAGCCATAGATCAAACTGAGCCTGGATAGTAATCCACAACTTCTGCCCTGTTGGCACCTGCATATAAATTTAAGCACTGCCTGATTGCATTAGCTTACACACAGGATGTGGGCTGGTGTGACGCCCTGGCCTATCAGGTCGTCACAGGGTATTGTGCAATCTGCCCTACTGTGCAATATCCATCTCCTCCTTGATTAGGGGTCCTCAACCAATGGTGTTGCGAACAGCAGCTAATTAAAATCCTAGGAACACTCTGCACCATACCCACCAGACACACGAGTGGACGGCCTGAGTGGAATAGGGTCGCCCACTTGGTGGGTTGGTTAAGGGGAGGTCAGGAGTAGAGTTGAGCGCGGTTCGCGGTTCGCGGTTCTCCAGTTCGCGGTTAGAGTGATTTTGGGGCTTTTCTAGATCGAACTAGAACTCGAGCTTTTTTGCTAAAATTCGATAGTTCTAGATACGTTCGAGAACGGTTCTAGCAGCAAAAAGCAGGGCTTTTTACAGCTACAGTGTGCAGGAGCCATCGCTGGCAGCCTGCCACAAGCTGGTAACCAAGATAAACATCGGGTATCCAACCAAAGCGCTTTGGTTAGTAACCCGTTGTTTATCCTAGTTACGTGCAGGAAGCCCATACTTCCCCGCTCAGCTCGCTCCGCCCCCTCCTGCTCGCGGCATGTACACATGTACACACACACACACACACACACTTTGCACACACACTCTGCACACATGGTCCCGCTCGGCTTACCTGCGGTGATGAAGTCCCGCCATCCCGACCTCAGCGCTGTCACTGTCCTCCATGGCCGCCGCTTGTCACATCACCTTCTCTCGCTTCCGACCCGAGACTGACTAGCGGTGACGTCACGGGCCTCTCGCGATACTTGGCTGTGAAGGCGGCGGTCATTGAACTCAGTGACAGGTGCTGTCAGTGTGCTGGAGATCAGCGCAGGTAATGTACCTCGCTGACAGCAGCACTTGTCATGCCCTGCAGTGACCTTGGCTGACCCATTGATGTTAGCTCAGGTCACTGCATTGCTCTCCCAGCCAATGGGGAACATTCTGCTCTTCATTGACTGGGACAGTGTGGATCGTCATGGCAACCCCTTGGATTACACCAGACCTGGATTTGTTTTTCTTTCTAATAAATTGGTTGAAGAGGGAATGTTTTGGGGAGTGTTTTTTCAAATAAAAATGTGTTTGTCGTCTATTTTTTTTTATTACTGACTGGGTTGGTGATGTCGGGTATCTGATAGACGCCTGACCTCACCAACCCCAGGGCTTGATGCCAGGTGACATTACACATCTGGTATTAACCCCATATATTACCCCGTTTGCCACCGCACCAGGGCGCGGGATGAGCTGGGGCGAAGCACCAGGATTGGCGCATCTAATGGATGCGCCACTTCTGGGGCGGCTGCGGCCTGCTATTTTTAGGCTGGGGAGAGTCCAATAACCATGAACCTCCCTAGTCTGAGAATATCAGAGCCCAGCTGTCTGCTTTACCTTGGCTGGTGATCCAATTTTGGGGGGACCCCTACGTGTTTTTTTTAAATTATTTATTTAATTTAAAATAACAGCGTGGGGTGCCCCAGTTTTGGATTACCAGCCAAGGTGAGGTTGCCAGCTGTGGTCTGCAGGCTGCAGCCGTCTGCTTTACCCTAGCTGGCTACAAAACTAGGGGGAACCCTACGTCATTTTTTTTTTCATTTTTTTGGCTAAATACAAAGCTAAGCACCCCTTAGTGCCACATGAAAGGCAACAAAGGGTGCAAAATTACAAAATGCAGGAGAGTGGGACATTATGTGTCTTTCTGCCATTATAATGACAGAAAAGACTGATATGAAGTGCACAAGCACAAGAAAATCACCAGAGCGCTCTACGCTGTGAAAAGCAGTAGAAAATGGCACTGGAGTGAACATGTGACCGCCTCATGTAGGATGAAGCTATGGATCCTGGGTAAATTTATGCATTTACCCTCCTTCAGTTTTTTTGCAGTACACAAAGAAAACGGAAGGCACACGGATGACAAACAGATGACATACGAACCGTCTACGGAATGGAAACGGATGCCACACGGATGCACCCGTGAAAAAAAACGGACTGTTTTTTGCAGACCGCAAAAATGGATTGGTCGTGTTAATGTAGCCTTATTCTGATCTGCCGTTTATAAACAGCAGGCAGAAATAAGTGAATAGCGCCCCCCAGCATCAGAAAATCTCCAGGGGTTTCAGGGCTAGCTGTGACCCTAGAGATCATGATTCAGGACGGTTTTTCCGGTCCCCGCTCACGTGATCACAGGTATACCCCGTACACCGATGATCATGTTACAGTAAATGACAGCGCCGGTAAAAAATTATTTATCTCCCATCTGGCATGAACAAACATGATAAATTTCCTCCCCGGTCCCCCGGTGTCGCCAAAGTGCCCCCCCCTGATGCCCTCCCAGAAATCCAAGATGGCCGCGCGCACAGCAGTGCGCCGGCCGCATTCACCCTACTCCTCTGATTTCTGTCGCATGTGCCATGACACATGCGACAGAAAACTCCTCCCTAGGCCCTGCCAGGTCACCCCCTATAACCCCACCGGTGTTCCCCGGTGTCCCACGGTACCTGTGCAGCGTTGATCCCCCGCAGCCCTCTCCTTCACAATAGACGCTGCCGCATGCACAGAGCTGCTGTCAGCTCAGCTTCCTGTGTTCAGACACAGTGAGTGGTGGTTATGCATCTGTAAGCTAAATGGGCGGCACGGTGGCTCAGTGGTTAGCACTGCAGTCTTGCAGCGCTGAGGTCCTGGGTTCAATTCTCACCAAGAACACCATCTGCAAGGAGTTTGTATGTTCTCCCCGTGTTTGCGTGGGTTTCCTCCGGGTACTCCGGTTTCCTCCCACACTCCAAAGACATACAGCGCTATGGAATTAATAACGCTATATAAATGAATAAATTATTATTATTACTGCAATGCCCTGCTCATGAAAAGGAACATAATTGATCAGGAGAGCTATACTACATTTCCAAATGGAGGGATTTGCTTTTATAGTTGCCCTGCTGAATGACTACCAAACATGAGAGTCCGTTATACGCCACAAGAAAACACATCTAAATAGCGAGCTCTGTTGTTAAGTATTAATTTAGCTGGATATCTGGACTTAAAGGGGTATTCCATCTCCAAGATCCTATCCCCAATATATAGTAGGTGGAATAGCAATAATATCAGCAAATACTAATATTTGGAAATGTAGAATAGTTCTCCTGATTAGGCATGCCCTTACCTCATGAGCAGGGCATTGCAGCTTTGGTAGCAACCATTACGACATGGACTCTGCTGCTGTGGACCCGGGGAGAGTGAGTGCAGATTCATTGCACCCACACTCCTCACATGAAGGGTCTGCACTTGTTAGGACCAGGATGACGGGTAGGCCCAGGAGGTGAATCCACTGGACTGAGCACCCCACCGAGGGCAAGGTGCCCGGTAGCCGAAGCACTACGGGTAGCAGGACAGTCCGTTCAGAGGAGTGGGTGTAGAAGTCCCTGGGACCACGGAGTCTCTGAAGGTAGTCCGGGTGACGGATCGTAGGTTCGGAGGCCGAGATGATGTCAGGCAGGGTCCGAAACCAGCGGAACGGGGAGGTCGGTCACCACACAGATCCAGGGATCGGAGACAGTAGGAACTGAGAAGATGGCGGACAGTCCGTTCGGGGTTCTGGAACCGTCAGGACCAGTTGGCGAGAAAGGAGAGGCTCTACAAGAGAGATATTTAAGTACGAGATAATGGCACAGGGAGACCTGACTCCTAGCTTAGCAAACATGAAGAACAGGCCCCGCCCACTTGGAAAGGAACCCCCTATATACCCTGCACCAGAATCTTCAATATCCTGTTGGAGGACGCTGGCCCTTTAAGAGAGGGTCAATGACCGCGCGCGCGCCCTAATGCGCATGCGCGAGGCCCGGGTGCCAGAAGCCAGAGCAGGGAGCGCTCAGCATCGCAGATGGGCGCCGGGACCGGGGACCGGGTTGCCTGGAGGATGCAGGTGAGGGAGCATGGAGGCCGTGGAGCGGGGGACGCCTGGCAAAGGAGCCGGGGAGCGTAGCAGGGGAGCCGGGGAGCATGGCAGGGGAGCCGGGGAGCGTGGCAGGGGAGCCGGGGAGCGTGACAGCACTCCTAGAAAATGGGGGATACGTTCCCTGAGTGTCTCCCCCCCATATTCTAGACGGTTCAGAGTCGTCGTGGGACCCCTTTTATTTTTTTTTTCTTACAATAAATTGGTAAAAGAGGGAATATTTTGGGGACTGTTTTTTCAAATAAATTTCTTTTGTCGATTTTTTTTGTTAGTACTGACAGTTTATGATGTTGGGTATCTAATAGACACCATGACATCACAAACTGCTGGGCTTGATGTCAGGTGACCTTACAGCTAGTATCAACCCGATTTATTACCCCGTTTGCCACTGCACCAGAGCACGGGATGAGCTGGGGTGAAGCGCCAGGATTGGCGCATCTAGTGGATGCGCCACGTCTGGGGTGCCTGCGGCCTGCTATTTTTAGGCTGTGAAGGCCCAATAACTATGGACCTTCCCACCCTGAGAATACCAGACCACAGCTGTCCGCTTTACCTTGGCTGGTGATCCAATTTGTGGGGGACCCTACTTTTTTTGTGTAATTATTAATATTTATAAAATAATTATAAAAAAAGAGCCTGGGAGGACCTCCACATTGGATCCCCAACCACGGTAAAGCTGCCAGCTGTGGTTTTCAGGCTACAGCCGTCTGCTTTACCCTAGCTGGCTATCAAAAATGGGGGGACCCATGTCTTGCTAAATTCTACTAAAAAGGGGGCTGAAAGCCCGTACTTACGAAGCGCTCACTGATATCCTAATCAGGCATGAATACTAATATTCTTTATAGCAAGATACTATTTATTTTAATAGCACATGAATAGTTAATGGTACATAGGCATTTAGAACTATAGTCATAGAATCTTATACAATAACAGAAATATGCATCAACATTACCGTTTGTTGTAGCAATCCTTTCACATCGGAGGGAACTCAATTTAATGATAAAGGAAACAACATGGCATCTTGCATCACAGGAGCAGTGCGTACACTTCAATGTCCTGGAAGGTTTCCCCTAACATTAAGCGAGTCCAGTGTATTTTTATAGGAAAATTTGTAGGTTGTGTTTAAATGGTCACCAGCATGTGACAGCTGAGTCATGTTCATGTAACTTAAAGAACAAGGAATAACGTTTGGAACACCATTCTAAGTCTGAACTGGGTGCAAAAACCTAAAAAAACATCACTATGGGGAGATAAGGTATGCACACCAGTGACTATGTAAGGGGAATACATGGAATAGCAGAAACTGCTGTGTGAATACTGACTTGAAAAATCCAATAGCTATATGTAAGAGTGAAAATGTGAAAAATGGAATCTGCATTACTGCCATGAACATATGAATCAAGAGAAATTTAGCTACTGAATTGATCAATGCAATAGAGCCCCAACACTACGCCAAAGTATTTCTCTACGTTGGGGTCCCTAGCTTGTGTGTGTCCTCTCATGCAGTTAAAAAACTTACCGTGTATGGGAAGCTGAGACCCAGGCTATTATGCGTATGATATGGATTGGCAATAGGTGTGGTTGGGGAGGGTTCACAAACGAAAAAACTACTAACAATAAGGAATAACGTTTGGAACACCATTATAAGTCTGAACTGGGTGCAAAAACCTAAAAAAACATCACTATGGGGAGATAAGGTATGCACACCAGTGACTATGTAAGGGGAATACATGGAATAGCAGAAACTGCTGTGTGAATACTGACTTGAAAAATCCAATAGCTATATGTAAGAGTGAAAATGTGAAAAATGGAATCTGCATTACTGCCATGAACATATGAATCAAGAGAAATTTAGCTACTGAATTGATCAATGCAATAGAGCCCCAACACTACGCCAAAGTATTTCTCTACGTTGGGGTCCCTAGCTTGTGTGTGTCCTCTCATGCAGTTAAAAAACTTACCGTGTATGGGAAGCTGAGACCCAGGCTATTAGGCGTATGATATGGATTGGCAATAGGTGTGGTTGGGGAGGGTTCACAAACGAAAAAACTACTAACAATAAGGAATAACGTTTGGAACACCATTCTAAGTCTGAACTGGGTGCAAAAACCTAAAAAAACATCACTATGGGGAGATAAGGTATGCACACCAGTGACTATGTAAGGGGAATACATGGAATAGCAGAAACTGCTGTGTGAATACTGACTTGAAAAATCCAATAGCTATATGTAAGAGTGAAAATGTGAAAAATGGAATATGCATTACTGCCATGAACATATGAATCAAGAGAAATTTAGCTACTGAATTGATCAATGCAATAGAGCCCCAACACTACGCCAAAGTATTTCTCTACGTTGGGGTCCCTAGCTTGTGTGTGTCCTCTCATGCAATTAAAAAACTTACCGTGTATGGGAAGCTGAGACCCAGGCTATTATGCGTATGATATGGATTGGCAATAGGTGTGGATGGGGAGGGTTCACAAACGAAAAAACTACTAACAATAAGGAATAATGTTTGGAACACCATTCTAAGTCTGAACTGGGTGCAAAAACCTAAAAAAACATCACTATGGGGAGATAAGGTATGCACACCAGTGACTATGTAAGGGGAATACATGGAATAGCAGAAACTGCTGTGTGAATACTGACTTGAAAAATCCAATAGCTATATGTAAGAGTGAAAATGTGAAAAATGGAATCTGCATTACTGCCATGAACATATGAATCAAGAGAAATTTAGCTACTGAATTGATCAATGCAATAGAGCCCCAACACTACGCCAAAGTATTTCTCTACGTTGGGGTCCCTAGCTTGTGTGTGTCCTCTCATGCAGTTAAAAAACTTACCGTGTATGGGAAGCTGAGACCCAGGCTATTATGCGTATGATATGGATTGGCAATAGGTGTGGTTGGGGAGGGTTCACAAACGAAAAAACTACTAACAATAAGGAATAACGTTTGGAACACCATTCTAAGTCTGAACTGGGTGCAAAAACCTTAAAAAACATCACTATGGGGAGATAAGGTATGCACACCAGTGACTATGTAAGGGGAATACATGGAATAGCAGAAACTGCTGTGTGAATACTGACTTGAAAAATCCAATAGCTATATGTAAGAGTGAAAATGTGAAAAATGGAATCTGCATTACTGCCATGAACATATGAATCAAGAGAAATTTAGCTACTGAATTGATCAATGCAATAGAGCCCCAACACTACGCCAAAGTATTTCTCTACGTTGGGGTCCCTAGCTTGTGTGTGTCCTCTCATGCAGTTAAAAAACTTACCGTGTATGGGAAGCTGAGACCCAGGCTATTATGCGTATGATATGGATTGGCAATAGGTGTGGTTGGGGAGGGTTCACAAACGAAAAAACTACTAACAATAAGGAATAACGTTTGGAACACCATTCTAAGTCTGAACTGGGTGCAAAAACCTAAAAAAACATCACTATGGGGAGATAAGGTATGCACACCAGTGACTATGTAAGGGGAATACATGGAATAGCAGAAACTGCTGTGTGAATACTGACTTGAAAAATCCAATAGCTATATGTAAGAGTGAAAATGTGAAAAATGGAATCTGCATTACTGCCATGAACATATGAATCAAGAGAAATTTAGCTACTGAATTGATCAATGCAATAGAGCCCCAACACTACGCCAAAGTATTTCTCTACGTTGGGGTCCCTAGCTTGTGTGTGTCCTCTCATGCAGTTAAAAAACTTACCGTGTATGGGAAGCTGAGACCCAGGCTATTATGCGTATGATATGGATTGGCAATAGGTGTGGTTGGGGAGGGTTCACAAACGAAAAAACTACTAACAATAAGGAATAACGTTTGGAACACCATTCTAAGTCTGAACTGGGTGCAAAAACCTAAAAAAAAACACTACGGGGAGATAAGGTATGCACACCAGTGACTATGTAAGGGGAATACATGGAATAGCAGAAACTGCTGTGTGAATACTGACTTGAAAAATCCAATAGCTATATGTAAGAGTGAAAATGTGAAAAATGGAATCTGCATTACTGCCATGAACATATGAATCAAGAGAAATTTAGCTACTGAATTGATCAATGCAATAGAGCCCCAACACTACGCCAAAGTATTTCTCTACGTTGGGGTCCCTAGCTTGTGTGTGTCCTCTCATGCAGTTAAAAAACTTACCGTGTATGGGAAGCTGAGACCCAGGCTATTATGCGTATGATATGGATTGGCAATAGGTGTGGTTGGGGAGGGTTCACAAACGAAAAAACTACTAACAATAAGGAATAACGTTTGGAACACCATTCTAAGTCTGAACTGGGTGCAAAAACCTTAAAAAACATCACTATGGGGAGATAAGGTATGCACACCAGTGACTATGTAAGGGGAATACATGGAATAGCAGAAACTGCTGTGTGAATACTGACTTGAAAAATCCAATAGCTATATGTAAGAGTGAAAATGTGAAAAATGGAATCTGCATTACTGCCATGAACATATGAATCAAGAGAAATTTAGCTACTGAATTGATCAATGCAATAGAGCCCCAACACTACGCCAAAGTATTTCTCTACGTTGGGGTCCCTAGCTTGTGTGTGTCCTCTCATGCAGTTAAAAAACTTACCGTGTATGGGAAGCTGAGACCCAGGCTATTATGCGTATGATATGGATTGGCAATAGGTGTGGTTGGGGAGGGTTCACAAACGAAAAAACTACTAACAATAAGGAATAACGTTTGGAACACCATTCTAAGTCTGAACTGGGTGCAAAAACCTAAAAAAACATCACTATGGGGAGATTACATAGTCACTGGTGTGCATACCTTATCTACCCATAGTGATGTTTTTTTAGGTTTTTGCACCCAGTTCAGACTTAGAATGGTGTTCCAAACGTTATTCCTTATTGTTAGTAGTTTTTTCGTTTGTGAACCCTCCCCAACCACACCTATTGCCAATCCATATCATACGCATAATAGCCTGGGTCTCAGCTTCCCATACACGGTAATTTTTTTAACTGCATGAGAGGACACACACAAGCTAGGGACCCCAACGTAGAGAAATACTTTGGCGTAGTGTTGGGGCTCTATTGCATTGATCAATTCAGTAGCTAAATTTCTCTTGATTCATATGTTCATGGCAGTAATGCAGATTCCATTTTTCACATTTTCACTCTTACATATAGCTATTGGATTTTTCAAGTCAGTATTCACACAGCAGTTTCTGCTATTCCATGTATTCCCCTTACATAGTCACTGGTGTGCATACCTTATCTCCCCATAGTGATGTTTTTTTAGGTTTTTGCACCCAGTTCAGACTTAGAATGGTGTTCCAAACGTTATTCCTTATTGTTAGTAGTTTTTTCGTTTGTGAACCCTCCCCAACCACACCTATTGCCAATCCATATCATACGCATAATAGCCTGGGTCTCAGCTTCCCATACACGGTAAGTTTTTTAACTGCATGAGAGGACACACACAAGCTAGGGACCCCAACGTAGAGAAATACTTTGGCGTAGTGTTGGGGCTCTATTGCATTGATCAATTCAGTAGCTAAATTTCTCTTGATTCATATGTTCATGGCAGTAATGCAGATTCCATTTTTCACATTTTCACTCTTACATATAGCTATTGGATTTTTCAAGTCAGTATTCACACAGCAGTTTCTGCTATTCCATGTATTCCCCTTACATAGTCACTGGTGTGCATACCTTATCTCCCCATAGTGATGTTTTTTTAGGTTTTTGCACCCAGTTCAGACTTAGAATGGTGTTCCAAACGTTATTCCTTATTGTTAGTAGTTTTTTCGTTTGTGAACCCTCCCCAACCACACCTATTGCCAATCCATATCATACGCATAATAGCCTGGGTCTCAGCTTCCCATACATGGTAAGTTTTTTAACTGCATGAGAGGACACACACAAGCTAGGGACCCCAACGTAGAGAAATACTTTGGCGTAGTGTTGGGGCTCTATTGCATTGATCAATTCAGTAGCTAAATTTCTCTTGATTCATATGTTCATGGCAGTAATGCAGATTCCATTTTTCACATTTTCACTCTTACATATAGCTATTGGATTTTTCAAGTCAGTATTCACACAGCAGTTTCTGCTATTCCATGTATTCCCCTTACATAGTCACTGGTGTGCATACCTTATCTCCCCGTAGTGATGTTTTTTTAGGTTTTTGCACCCAGTTCAGACTTAGAATGGTGTTCCAAACGTTATTCCTTATTGTTAGTAGTTTTTTCGTTTGTGAACCCTCCCCAACCACACCTATTGCCAATCCATATCATACGCATAATAGCCTGGGTCTCAGCTTCCCATACACGGTAAGTTTTTTAACTGCATGAGAGGACACACACAAGCTAGGGACCCCAACGTAGAGAAATATTTTGGCGTAGTGTTGGGGCTCTATTGCATTGATCAATTCAGTAGCTAAATTTCTCTTGATTCATATGTTCATGGCAGTAATGCAGATTCCATTTTTCACATTTTCACTCTTACATATAGCTATTGGATTTTTCAAGTCAGTATTCACACAGCAGTTTCTGCTATTCCATGTATTCCCCTTACATAGTCACTGGTGTGCATACCTTATCTCCCCATAGTGATGTTTTTTTAGGTTTTTGCACCCAGTTCAGACTTAGAATGGTGTTCCAAACGTTATTCCTTATTGTTAGTAGTTTTTTCGTTTGTGAACCCTCCCCAACCACACCTATTGCCAATCCATATCATACGCATAATAGCCTGGGTCTCAGCTTCCCATACACGGTAAGTTTTTTAACTGCATGAGAGGACACACACAAGCTAGGGACCCCAACGTAGAGAAATACTTTGGTGTAGTGTTGGGGCTCTATTGCATTGATCAATTCAGTAGCTAAATTTCTCTTGATTCATATGTTCATGGCAGTAATGCAGATTCCATTTTTCACATTTTCACTCTTACATATAGCTATTGGATTTTTCAAGTCAGTATTCACACAGCAGTTTCTGCTATTCCATGTATTCCCCTTACATAGTCACTGGTGTGCATACCTTATCTCCCCATAGTGATGTTTTTTTAGGTTTTTGCACCCAGTTCAGACTTAGAATGGTGTTCCAAACGTTATTCCTTATTGTTAGTAGTTTTTTCGTTTGTGAACTCTCCCCAACCACACCTATTGCCAATCCATATCATACGCATAATAGCCTGGGTCTCAGCTTCCCATACACGGTAAGTTTTTTAACTGCATGAGAGGACACACACAAGCTAGGGACCCCAACGTAGAGAAATACTTTGGCGTAGTGTTGGGGCTCTATTGCATTGATCAATTCAGTAGCTAAATTTCTCTTGATTCATATGTTCATGGCAGTAATGCAGATTCCATTTTTCACATTTTCACTCTTACATATAGCTATTGGATTTTTCAAGTCAGTATTCACACAGCAGTTTCTGCTATTCCATGTATTCCCCTTACATAGTCACTGGTGTGCATACCTTATCTCCCCATAGTGATTTTTTTTAGGTTTTTGCACCCAGTTCAGACTTAGAATGGTGTTCCAAACGTTATTCCTTATTGTTAGTAGTTTTTTCGTTTGTGAACTCTCCCCAACCACACCTATTGCCAATCCATATCATACGCATAATAGCCTGGGTCTCAGCTTCCCATACACGGTAAGTTTTTTAACTGCATGAGAGGACACACACAAGCTAGGGACCCCAACGTAGAGAAATACTTTGGCGTAGTGTTGGGGCTCTATTGCATTGATCAATTCAGTAGCTAAATTTCTCTTGATTCATATGTTCATGGCAGTAATGCAGATTCCATTTTTCACATTTTCACTCTTACATATAGCTATTGGATTTTTCAAGTCAGTATTCACACAGCAGTTTCTGCTATTCCATGTATTCCCCTTACATAGTCACTGGTGTGCATACCTTATCTCCCCATAGTGATGTTTTTTTAGGTTTTTCCACCCAGTTCAGACTTAGAATGGTGTTCCAAACGTTATTTCTTATTGTTAGTAGTTTTTTCGTTTGTGAACCCTCCCCAACCACACCTATTGCCAATCCATATCATACGCATAACAGCCTGGGTCTCAGCTTCCCATACATGGTAAGTTTTTTAACTGCATGAGAGGACACACACAAGCTAGGGACCCCAACGTAGAGAAATACTTTGGCGTAGTGTTGGGGCTCTATTGCATTGATCAATTCAGTAGCTAAATTTCTCTTGATTCATATGTGCATGGCAGTAATGCAGATTCCATTTTTCACATTTTCACTCTTACATATAGCTATTGGATTTTTCAAGTCAGTATTCACACAGCAGTTTCTGCTATTCCATGTATTCCCCTTACATAGTCACTGGTGTGCATACCTTATCTCCCCGTAGTGATTTTTTTAGGTTTTTGCACCCAGTTCAGACTTAGAATGGTGTTCCAAACGTTATTCCTTATTGTTAGTAGTTTTTTCGTTTGTGAACCCTCCCCAACCACACCTATTGCCAATCCATATCATACGCATAATAGCCTGGGTCTCAGCTTCCCATACACGGTAAGTTTTTTAACTGCATGAGAGGACACACACAAGCTAGGGACCCCAACGTAGAGAAATACTTTGGCGTAGTGTTGGGGCTCTATTGCATTGATCAATTCAGTAGCTAAATTTCTCTTGATTCATATGTTCATGGCAGTAATGCAGATTCCATTTTTCACATTTTCACTCTTACATATAGCTATTGGATTTTTCAAGTCAGTATTCACACAGCAGTTTCTGCTATTCCATGTATTCCCCTTACATAGTCACTGGTGTGCATACCTTATCTCCCCATAGTGATGTTTTTTTAGGTTTTTGCACCCAGTTCAGACTTAGAATGGTGTTCCAAACGTTATTCCTTATTGTTAGTAGTTTTTTCGTTTGTGAACCCTCCCCAACCACACCTATTGCCAATCCATATCATACGCATAATAGCCTGGGTCTCAGCTTCCCATACACGGTAAGTTTTTTAACTGCATGAGAGGACACACACAAGCTAGGGACCCCAACGTAGAGAAATACTTTGGCGTAGTGTTGGGGCTCTATTGCATTGATCAATTCAGTAGCTAAATTTCTCTTGATTCATATGTTCATGGCAGTAATGCAGATTCCATTTTTCACATTTTCACTCTTACATATAGCTATTGGATTTTTCAAGTCAGTATTCACACAGCAGTTTCTGCTATTCCATGTATTCCCCTTACATAGTCACTGGTGTGCATACCTTATCTCCCCATAGTGATGTTTTTTTAGGTTTTTGCACCCAGTTCAGACTTAGAATGGTGTTCCAAACGTTATTCCTTATTGTTAGTAGTTTTTTCGTTTGTGAACTCTCCCCAACCACACCTATTGCCAATCCATATCATACGCATAATAGCCTGGGTCTCAGCTTCCCATACACGGTAAGTTTTTTAACTGCATGAGAGGACACACACAAGCTAGGGACCCCAACGTAGAGAAATACTTTGGCGTAGTGTTGGGGCTCTATTGCATTGATCAATTCAGTAGCTAAATTTCTCTTGATTCATATGTTTATGGCAGTAATGCAGATTCCATTTTTCACATTTTCACTCTTACATATAGCTATTGGATTTTTCAAGTCAGTATTCACACAGCAGTTTCTGCTATTCCATGTATTCCCCTTACATAGTCACTGGTGTGCATACCTTATCTCCCCATAGTGATGTTTTTTTAGGTTTTTCCACCCAGTTCAGACTTAGAATGGTGTTCCAAACGTTATTCCTTATTGTTAGTAGTTTTTTCGTTTGTGAACTCTCCCCAACCACACCTATTGCCAATCCATATCATACGCATAATAGCCTGGGTCTCAGCTTCCCATACACGGTAAGTTTTTTAACTGCATGAGAGGACACACACAAGCTAGGGACCCCAACGTAGAGAAATACTTTGGCGTAGTGTTGGGGCTCTATTGCATTGATCAATTCAGTAGCTAAATTTCTCTTGATTCATATGTTCATGGCAGTAATGCAGATTCCATTTTTCACATTTTCACTCTTACATATAGCTATTGGATTTTTCAAGTCAGTATTCACACAGCAGTTTCTGCTATTCCATGTATTCCCCTTACATAGTCACTGGTGTGCATACCTTATCTCCCCATGTTCATGTAACTTGACCACAAACTGCTGTGGGCACCAGCAGCTTCCTGCACATTTACTTGTACATCCTGCCAGTTTACAACTGACCGACCACAGTTGACCATAGTGTTAGTGAAATATTGCAATGAGCCGTAAATTTCATATGCAAGCTTCCTTACACCTGTCTTTAAGCCAACCACAAGTTTCCGGTAAGTGGCACTGTAAATGTTACTTCCTCATTATCTGTTTGACATGTATTCTTTGGTCACCATAGAAATTGGTTATCCAGAGGACATCTCTTTGATACTGAATTATTGATAGGTCCAATAATATCTGGGATCACTCCTATCTTTTGATGATCCCTATCTAAATCACACTCAGTCTTCAGTCATATATCACAATCGGTCCTTGATCCCAGGGATTATTTTCCATCATCAGTATTCCACTAGAGGAAGATCACTCGGAAAACACCATACCATGACAAAGAAATATCGTTTGCCACAAATTTTGTTTTCTTGGTTTGTTTAGATAAACGTTGAATCACAAATATAATCACTTTCACTACTTTGTACAGTATATTAAAACTAAAAGCAATATTATCTGAAAAGCTCCCTTGAACATCATGTGTTTTGGCATTTGCTCGATATTCAAAGGAATCATTACACATTACATTTCCCGATATGTTACTACAAGTTTCACTAGACGCATTTATGAACATATTGGCATAAGGCCATAACATATCATGAATTGTCCTTTCCACTAAGCTGGGTTTAAAAGTATCTACAGTATTTATAGCTGTCCTAAAACTTATTTTTATATTCCCCATAGGGATGAATCCCAGGTTGGTCAGTCCAGTCTTATTTCTTGGTACCCCAATTCCTCCTTTAAAAGCCAGATATTGCAAATTGGTGACTGTTGCATTCAAATTGCCTTGCCACCATGGAAGATTGATCCATCTCACTACGGAAATGGGTACTGTAGTATTCTGTAGACGAACATTTCAAGTGTCTTTATCAGCAAGATGATCAGAACAACTTTTCCACTTTAAGATTTCCTCCATTGATACCGGGACATCCAGATAAGGGATATTGGTGGCTGTAAGCGAAGAATGTGTACAGATCCAGCAATCTGTGTTGAAAATATGATGATGCATCAGAAATTTATTCGCCATAGGTTCCTCCTGATGTAGACTTGTCCATCCAACGACCAAAGAGGCAAACATCAAACACAGGAATTTCTCCATCTCATCACCATCGAGCTCTTCCCAATAACCGATACCATGGATTCCGCTTATTTACCACACCTTCTGCAAATAAAGATACACTATTATTCTCGTAAATAACATTTTTCTTGTGGGACATATTCCCACTTCTCCACTCCTGGTCTCATTATCAGGAGAGTACGATCTTTTCCGACCGCTATTACCTCTGTCTCTGAGGGCGGTCCTTGGAGGTTTTGAATCCATATTTTTGCTCCTACATTTTTAATATTAGAGGATCCAAAACCTTTAGTACCCCGCATTGTTAATTCTGCCGGGGCAGTTCCTTCTCTTAATTCAGACAAGTTTATTGGAATTATCAACATCTGAGCCACCTTCTGGTGTTGCATCAAGATCAAAGGTTCATTTCCAAAATTTAGCATCAGTACCTTGATTTCTCCCTGATAATCTGCCTCTATTACCCCTCCCACCACTATGGCTCCTTTTAACACTAAACTAGAACGAGTGGCTATTTGACCATAATGATCCTTTGGTATCTGGCAACCCAATCCTGTTGAAATTGGTTTTACCTTACCTGGGGGTACCACGACAGTTTCCAATGTACTGAGGTCTAAACCTGCTGAATAAGGTGTCGCTCTTTCTGGTGTGCCCAAACAGCTGTACCTTGTCTTGTCAACTGTTGGACTGACTTGTCTGATGGTTGCTGCTTTATCTGCTTTTGAATTAAACAAACGTTCAAGTGAGTTAGTAGGGACATGAGCATCAACATGAAATACAGTGGTCTTGGTAGATTGAATAATCCCTTCAATGTCTTGCCACACTTCCCTGACCATCTCAAACGCATTTTGCTGTTCCTCTCCCCAGTGGAACTCATATTTTTTCCTCGTTACTTTGTACAAATGAGCCAACATTTGTCCCAAATGAGGGATATGTTGTCTCCAAAAATCAAACAATCCAATATAAGACTGAGTCTCCTGTTTGGATTTAGGGACCGGAAAATTAATAATTTTCTGTCTGGCATTGGGCAAGATCTCTCTGTGCCCCTTGTTCCACTGAATCCCTAGAAATGTTACCACCTGAGACGGTCCTTGAACCTTGGCATCACTGATTTCCCATCCTGTACTCCACATATGAGCAACCAGTTTTGTCAATTGATCTTTCACACTTTGCTCATCTTGTCCTAGTATCATTATATCATTGATATAATGTGAGATCTGCATTTCCTTATGACAAGACATAACCCCAACGGAGAATTTTCCTTCGGTTAGATTAAGAGTCATCCCTTTTAGGACATCAATTCCCAAAATACATTCTGGTATAGGAACTACCAGCACCGTATACTGCTTGATAGGTAAATTACCTATCTTCAAAGCTACCTGTGTCTGAACCCCAGTGATCACTTGACCACCTAGTCCAGCAATTTTTACTCGAGGTCCTTTTATTTTTTCTGGGTTTCCATGAATTAAAGTAGCCTCCGCCCCCGTGTCAATCAAAGCTGGGACTCTTTGAACATTTCCCCCTTTCCAATGTATGCTAAGATTGACGTAGGGACGTTCGTCCCTTTTTATCAATAGGGGGGCTTGGCTGGCTACCTATGGTAAATCACTTCCTTCTGAACTTTCATTTACACAGACTTCAGTCTGTGTATTAGCCCTTCCTTCCGTGACCTTTGTGGCCACGGCTACAGACAGTTCTTCCCATGGATAAACTGACTGAAAATCTTCCCAAGACACATTCTTTCTGGGTTTTTCCCCTTTTCCCTCTGATTTCTTTACCTTGGGGGTTTTTGAACCCCCTTCCACATTTGTAGTGGTCACTTTCTTTGTGGATAGAACTTTCTGTTTGTACAACTTCCATAATTCTCCTGTCTCCTTTCCATCAATCCTTTCCTTATTGATCCCGGCTTTAAGGAAAGCCTGGAACATGTCTTTGAGAGACACTTGTGTGACCTCCCCTACTGATTTCTCTTTCCAATCAGGATTGTTTGGCTTACTGTTACCAACATGGCCTCCAGGGGACGATTTATCCCACTGTCCCATATCCTGTAACTCCCTCATCCTCCCTAGAACTACACCGATTGATTCTCCAGTCAGCTCTACAGTTAAGGTTAAAATAACTGTTTTGTATGCTGGAGGAGCATGTTTAACCAGCCTATTTCTTATGCTGGCTTTCAATGGGTACTGGAGATAATCATCATCCATTCCCAAAAGAGGAAGAGCATTCCTCATTGCTTCTTCCTTCAGCCTTTCCATACCATCTTTTAAGGTATACCAAGGTTTATCATTGATAGGAAAGTCTGCTTCTGATGGATATTTGTCCAGAAAAGCATGGGCTAAGATCATGATTAAGTTTTGAGTACCATGCTCATTATGATCAACAAAATAATTTTTTATTGATCTCTGAATTACTGGGTCACGAGACATGGTGACAAATTTTGCCACGTCTCCGGCGTCAAAGTGCACTCCACCTCCTCCGAGATCGTGCACCCTGACCAACCAGGGAATTTCTCCTTCTCCTGGTTTTTGTCTAAACTGTGTTAAAATGCTATCAACTTCTCCCTGAGAGTAATCTTCAATGGTTACTCGATTTTTTACATGAGGAATTGTTCTCTCATTTGTGATGGCATTACCATCTTTGTCATATTGCAGATTCCCCTGACCATCCCGGACATGTTCCCGGATGATCTCATTCTCTGTCCTCTCTAGGCGCCTCCTTATGGGATTAGCCTGAATCTTCCCTTTATGGTAATCCTCCTCATCAGATGATGAAGATGAATCCCACACATCCCCATCCCAAGTATCGGGATCCCAGTTTATAGAAGCTGAGGCGATACTTTTATGTACTTTGGTTTTATTTACTTTTCCTCTTCTTTTCTTGTACTTATTTTGAGCACTTTTTATGGCAGCTTTTTCTGCCAAATTCTGATAATGTTCCAATTTATCCTTCAACAGTCTGGTATTACATTCCATAACTGTTTTCAGGCCACCTAATTCTATCATCTTTTTTTCCATCTGGGAACTTTTCTTCTGCATTTTTAGATTACGCTCATGCATTACACTATATGCACTTGCCAAAATCCAGATGTGCCGTGCTAAAGACACTACATCACCTGCTTTCACAGGGACACTACCGAATACATTCACAACATCAGTAGCTTCACTACCCTTAAGCTTATCCTGCCATTGTTCTGCCAATTCACAAGACGCTACATCACCTGCTTTCACAGGGGCACCACTGAGTACATTCACAACATCAGTAGCTTCACTACCCTTAAGCTTGTCCTGCCATTGTTCTACCAATCCACAAGACACTACATCACCTGTTTTCACAGGGGCACTACTGAGTACATTCACAACATCAGTAGCTTCACAACCCTTGAGCTTATTCTGCCATTGTTCTGCCAATCCACAATTGACCAATTCATGTGCTATAAGATTGTAGGGAGCCTCAATCCAGCTCGGGATCTCCACAACAACCTCCTTAACATTATCCTTACGTTTCTGAACATTTTGACACTATGCAAAAAGATTAAAAAAAATATCTGGAAATTTGCCAAATATATGTTTTTAATTAAAATTCGTTAATTACTTCTTATAGAAGTAATCCTGCCGACTACGCCAATTTATGTCTTGCTAAATTCTACTAAAAAGGGGGCTGAAAGCCCGTACTTACGAAGCGCTCACTGATATCGTAATCAGGCACGAATACTAATATTCTTTATAGCAAGATACTATTTATTTTAATAGCACATGAATAGTTAATGGTACATAGGCATTTAGAACTATAGTCATAGAATCTTATACAATAACAAAAATATGCAGCAACATTACCGTTTGTTGTAGCAATCCTTTCACATCGGAGGGAACTCGATTTAATGATAAAGGAAACAACATGGCATCTTGCATCACAGGAGCAGTGCGTACACTTCAATGTCCTGGAAGGTTTCCCCTAACATTAAGCGAGTCTGGTGTATTTTTATAGGAAAATTTGTAGGTTGTGTTTAAATGGTCACCAGCATGTGACAGCTGAGTCATGTTCATGTAACTTGACCACAAACTGCTGTGGGCACCAGCAGCTTCCTGCACATTTACTTGTACATCCTGCCAGTTGATAACTGACCGACCACAGTTGACCATAGTGTTAGTGAAATATTGCAATGAGCCGTAAATTTCATATGCAAGCTTCCTTACACCTGTCTTTAAGCCAACCACGAGTTTCCGGTAAGTGGCACTGTAAATGTTACTTCCTCATTATCTGTTTGACATGTATTCTTTGGTCATCATAGAAATTGGTTATCCAGAGGACATCTCTTTGATACTGAATTATTGATAGGTCAAATAATATCTGGGATCACTCCTATCTTTTGATGATCCCTATCTAAATCACATTCAGTTTTCAGTCATATATCACAACCCAACGTCATTTTTTTTTTAACTAATTTTTAAATAGAAAAAATTAATGGGCTTCCCTGTATTTTGATTGCCAACCAAGGTAACGGCAGGCAGATGGAGGTGGCAACCCATAGCTGTCTGCTTTATCTGCGCTGAGAATCAAAAATACCGCAGAGCGCTACGTCATTTTTTTTTAAAGATTTATTTTTACAGCACTGTGATGTCCAGCAATCAAAATACAGGGAAGCCCACTTTGTTTTTAGTTATTTAAATAAATAATTAAAAAAAATATATATGTACCTGGTTGTACCTGGCTGGACACAAAAATGGGGCGAAGCCTACGTCATTTGTTTTCTAATTATTTCATGAATTTCATGAAATAATAAAAAAAGGGCTTCCCTTTATTTTTGGTTCTCAGCCGGGTACAAATAGGCAACTGGGGGTTGGGGGCAGCCGTACCTGCCTGCTGTACCTGGCTAGCATACAAAAATATGGCGAAGCCCACAGAATTTTTTCAGGGGGCAAAAAACCTCTGCATACAGTCCTGGATGGAGTATGCTGAGCCTTGTAGTTCTGCAGCTGCTGTCTGTCTGTATGGAGAAGAGCAGACAGCAGCTGCAGAACTACAAGGCTCAGCATACTCCATCCAGGACTGTATGCAGAAGTTTTTTGCCCACCAAAAAAATGACGTGGGCTTCGCCATATTTTTGTATGCTAGCCAGGTACAGCAGGCAGCCACGGGCTGCCTCCAACCCCCAGTTGCCTATTTGTACCCGGCTGGGAACTAAAAATATAGGGAAGCCCGTTTTTTTTTAATTATTTCACTTATTTCATGAAATAATTAAAAAAAAACGACGTGAGCTTCGCTCCATTTTTGTGTCCAGCCGGGTACAACTAGGCAGCTGGGGATTGGAATCCGCAGCACAGGTTAGCCCGAGGTTTCTGGGCGCCTCTGCTGCGAATTGCAGTCCGCAGCCGCCCCAGAAAATGGCGCTTTCATAGAAGCGCCATCATCTGGCGCTGTATCCAACTCTTCCAACAGCCCTGGAGCCGGGTGGCTTGTTGGGTAATCATGAGTTAATACTGGCTTTGTTTTACTAGCTAGTATTAAGCCAGAGATTCTTAATGTCAGGCATGTTTGACCCAACCATTAAGAATCTCCAATAAAGGGTTAAAAAAAAGACACCACACAGAGAAAAAATACTTTAATAGAAATAAATACACAGACACATTAGAGACTCCATCTTTATTACCCCCTATTAGCCCTCCACGATCCATGGTCTTCTGTCTTTCTCGTTCAACAAATGCAGCTCTGCTACATCACTGCTGCATGAGGGAAGACGCTGCTTCCCGTGCAGAAATCACTCTGTGAAGGGTGCACGGAAAGCAGCGTGCAGCCTTCATGGAGTGAGAGATCAGTGCTGCTGGCTGCTGGCGGTGACAGACGCAATACCATAGCAACAGGGCTCCGATCATGTGATTCCCGGAGCCGCGGTTAGCGGTGACGTCACCGCTAACTGCGTTGCTATGGCAACGGTGATTTCCGTTAATGACCGGCTGTGTCAGCCGGTCCCTAACGGAACGGGGAGTCGACCGTATGCTACAGCATGTCGCCGGTACACGGCGATACACAAATGTGAACCGTGTACCGGAGAGATGCACTCGCAGGTCCTACATGACGCGTCATAGTCATGTGACCAGTCTGTAGCCAATGAGATAATAGCCAAGTGACTGGTCACATGGCTATTTTGACGTCACGATAGGTCCTGCATCTCTGCTGGCAGTGCCGGTCACCGGGAGGATTCAGCGATCATCGGATGGAATAGCGGCAGGAGACAGAGTGCAGGAGGGATCGCGGGGACCGGTAAGTGTTATGGCAATGTTTATTAACTGTATGTGTACATTTATAATGCATTGTTATGTGTTTGTGATTGCCTCCCATTATAGCCTATTGGTTCGAGTTCGGTTCGTCGAACGTTCGACGAACCGAACTCGAACGGGAGCTCTGTTCGGCGAACCGACTTCGAGCCGAACCGTGACCGGTTCGCTCATCTCTAGTCAGGAGTGTCAGGGGAGAGAGAAAGTTGGAGTGAGAGTCAGGAAGGGAGAGGAGGTCGGGAGCTGGGCTCCTTGGAAGTACTAGGTAGCAGACGGTTGTCTGGGCCTAGTAGGAGCTGGACCCCCGGTCACAGGGGATCGTGACAAGGGGCACGGTATTGTCGAGGAGGACAGCCAACAGCCTTGTACCATTACCGGGCTGGGACCAGGGCACAATGGGGTACATGGACTCTAGATCAGAGAGTAGCTTCAGGCAACCTGACGAGAATGGAGCCTTCAAGATCCGCTCTGCACCCACTCCAAAATCGGGGTACTAGCGCAAAGAGGGGGATAGGAGTTTCCACTAAAACGGTCCAGATAATCCCAAGCGTGAACCCGGAGAGCAAGCTCCCTCAGTTAGCCATACTGAGGAGCGGGACCCGACTAGTTTCAAGCTATAGGGGCCAATTAAGAAGAGAACAAGGTGCCAAGGGAAAGGTCACAGATCATCAGGCAACACCAGCGGGAACGGGACCCAAACGTGCTCCCTAAACTAGGTTAAACACCTAGCTGCCCACTCCATCGCCACCGGGTACTCTCCAGCTGCAGTGGTGGTACTCCATCTTAACACACACCTTGGATGGCGTCACGAACTTTAATCAAACAGCCCCATGTAAATATCCCCCTTTTTATTTGAGTGGCCACACGACCCCGACCCCGGGTCCGGACGCCCCTCGAGCCACCATGGATCCGGATCTGGATCCGAGCAGCCCGGCTTCTGACACCGGGGCGGCTCACTGGCACTTTCATTTAAAAAATCAAGAGATGGATGAGTGAAAGGTCAAGGACTCTTGCTCAAAGAACCTTGCCACTACACACAAGAAAGCTCACTAAAGGACATAATCAAAATAAGTTCACAGAAAAAACTCACCAGAAATAAAGCCACCAGCCCAAAAAATGGTCAAATAATGGCAAAAGCACATGCAAGATCCATACGGCCCCCCATGATAAAGGTTGGAATTTCACAGGTGCAGAATGCCTATAAAACAACCACCCACAGGCTAATATGTCAGGAGGAGGGGGTTGCCGGCATAAAACTGCACACTAATAGGATCTAATATAGGGCGTCAATCACACAGATACATGCAATGCACAGTGTCCAGGCAAAGCCTATTGATCACGCCCTTCTATTAGATCAGGCGGGCTGCCCAGCATCTTACGAGCTTATATATTCTGGCCAAAATATGACCAATACCTCACATTTATTATCATAATTTTTTATCATTTCATTATCGCACAATTATGCAGGATGCAGCCAGGCCCCTTGGAGGTCTTCCATTGTGCCAGTGCACCTTTTAGGCGCTGGGCAGCCTGCCTGATCTAATAGAAGGGCGTGATCAATAGGCTTTGCCTGGACAATGTGCATTGCATCTATCTGTGTGATTGACGCCCTATATTAGATCTCATTAGTGTGCGGTTTTATGCCGGCAACCCCCTTCCCACCCTCCTGACATATTAGGCTGTGGGTGGTTGTTTTATAGGCATTCTGCACCTGTGAAATTCCAACCTTTATCATGGGGGGCCGTATGCATCTTGCATGTGCTTTTGCCATTCTTTGACCATTTTTTTGGTTGGTGGCTTTATTTCTGGTGAGTTTTTCCAGTGAACTCACTACACACAAGACACAACTTGGAGACCCAGATAGGAGTCTTCATATTTAAAAGCCTTTCAGGCAGACAGCAGGACAGCAACATCAATTCCCCCCTCCCCATTTCCCCATAGTCTGTTTGCACACCAGGGAAGTATGGTCTATGCATCACGCAGAATGTGGGCTGGCATTTTGATTTAAAAAATCAAGAGATGAATGAGTGACAGGCAAAGGACTTTTGCTAAAAAAAAGCCTGCACACTACATATAAGACACAACTTGGAGACCCTGATTGGAGTCTTCATATTTAAAAACCTTTCAGGCAAACAGCAGGACAGTGGCATCAATTCCCCCTCCCCATTTCAACATAGTTTGTCATAGTCCGCCTGCAGGGACACTCGGTCACTCACCGCCGTAGCCGGCTCCCTCTATACTGCTCATCGCTCCTCCACATGGGTGCCTCCTCTGTCTCCCCCTAGAGTCTGCACATGTGTCACAGGACCTCTGGCACCGCTGCTAGGGAGTGCGCGCGTCGCTGCCCTTCTCTTAAAGAGCTAGCTCGCCACTCCTAGGAAGTGCCTCTCAGCCTATTGCTGAGAGGCACTGGGTATTTAAGGCACATTCCCACTAGGGGAGGTGCATGTTCAACACCATCAGTTTAGTCAGTTGCATCCTGTGTAGTTAGTTGTCAGCTCACCATGTCCCTCCCGTCTCATCCTGTCCTGTCCTATAACTGCCTGTACCTGCCTGTCCTATTCCTGTGTGTACCTGGTCCCAGCCTGTCCTATCTATTGGCACCTAGTTTAAATCATATCCTGTCCTGTACCTGGTCCCAACCCATCCTACCTATTGGCACCTGGTTACAGTCCTGTTCCGGCTTGTACGTGGTTCCAGCCTGTCCTGCCTATTGACACCTGGTTCCAGAAATGTTCATGCCTGTTCCTGGTCTCAACCCATCCTGCCTATTGGTACCTGGTTCGAGTCCTGTTCTGCTGCCCATACCTGGCTATCAGCCTGCCCTACCTACAGGCACCTGGTTGCAGTTCTGTTCATGCCTGTGTACCGCCCTGAGAGGGGCTCGGCCGCTCCGCTGCTCGGGCCGAGCCGCTCGAGGTCCGGGCTCGGGTTGTCGGTGGCATGAGCGCCTCCGGACCGGGGGCCACGTCGCTCTGTTAAGGGGAGGCAGTGGGGTGATGGTGTAGGACGAGGTTCGCAGCCGGGGGCCGTGTTGTCATCGTACGGGTCGTGACGCCACCCACAGGTTGTGGTGAAAGGATGCACCACCGCTGCAGCTGGAGTGAAGGGGGCTCCCGGGATCGGTGTTGAAGGCGCAGCCTGGATGTCAGCCCCTCCGTGGGTAGGGGCGCTGTGTCCCGGGGCCCGGCGGGATGGGCGATGATGTTGTCGGGGTGCAAGGTGCCGTACTGCAGTGTGGTGTTGTGCCCGGATGGCACTGGTGTACTATTAATTCACACTCAGAGTCACTGGTAAACCAAAGTTCGGGTATGGTCGGGTCCCTCAGCCGGCTGCTTGTGTTTCTTGTGAGGCTGATGGTGGCCCCTTTCCCTTGCACCTCTTGTTGTGGTTTTCGGCTCCCCTGCCTGGGCAGTGGTAGCCTGCTCCCCGGCGTTTAGCTGCCGGAGGAGCCCTCGGTTGCGCGCAGGCGCTGGCCCGTCGGATGTTTGGCCCTTGGCGGTGACTCTCACCCGGTATCGGTGGGCTTTTGCCTTCTTTCGGGACTTTGGGTGAGGATGAACCCGGGAGGTCCTGACTGCAATCAGTTAATTTGCCTATACTCAGTGGCTTCTAAGCTAGGACGGGGTCTGAGTACCCGGTTTCTGGTGCTCCGGTAAATGGTTGACTCCCCGGTTCAGGGCCGGCGGCCTCCAACCCTGGCCCGGTCCCTACGGTTCCGCCGGTTGCTGTACCAGTACTCCTGCAGGCGGCCACCACCGTCTGCCTGCCTGATGTTCCGGGGATCCCAGGCTCCAACCCGGGTCCCTGACAGCTCTGCTCCTCCACTTCACTTCACCTAACCACTCACTTTCACTGTACAACTAAATCTGTTTGTGTTTCCTGCCTCAGGACAGTAATCTCCTCGGTGGGCGTGTCTTTCCACCTGACTCCACCCACCTGGTGTGCCCTACTTGCCCTGAGGGAGGCATCAGGTCTCCCTTTCGGGTGACTGGTGTGTCCTCACAAAGGATGGGGGAGTATGTGTTGTGTGGTGGTTGTTGTTACCTGTGACCCCTGGGGTCCAGGGCGTCACATTCCCCCTTGGTTTAATGCAGACCGTCCGCGGGCTGCCCGACCAACTCCGGTTTACTTTTATTTTTCTTTTTAACTGTAAAAACGGGAAACACTGTTACAAGTATAATAACATTTTTACAAAATATAATATTTCTGCAGGTCTTCCCATAGCGGGAGGCATTTTACTTTAACGTTGCATAACTTTATTTAATAGAACGGGTCCATGTCTTTCTGCCTTTCCCACCCAAACAACCTAGCCTTGATGCTGCCCCTAAGAAATGGTCAGCACCCCTTTTCCCCTGTCCGGAAACAGGAACATGGCCAAATCGCCCAGGCGGGAACGGGTACGGTGCGGCGCACCCGGCAGTTGCTCAAGGGGCTCCCCGGAGGATGGTCACCGGTCCCGGTGGTGACTGGACTCCAGCCTGCTCTGCTGCGGGTCCTTCCTCAAATCTGCCTCTCCGGAGGCTAACAGGATGGGAAGGCATGTTCAAAGGGGCAGATAGAGCAATATTTCCAAGCCCAAAAGTTTTTAGATGGCCGGCAAGTCCACGGCCTTGTCCATGACACACAACAGGGCTAAACTGGGGTTTCACACAAGTCCCAACGAGAATGGGTCCTTTAAGTAGCAACAGCTACCAGCTTACTCCAGCTCTTCCTCCGACGCGGATTCAACCTCCGCCTCAAACATTTCCAGTATACAACAGGCATGGTGGGAAAGGGCCATCCGGTATTCATTCCCACCGCTTCGCGGGATGTAAGTGGCCGCCGGGGCACTGCCGTTGAGGAGACTCTCATCTGCCTCCTCTGATCCTGAGACTGGTTCTGTGTCAGGACCGGAGCCACTGCTTTCCGTCTCTGCGTGTATCAGGCATCACTCCCATCTGAGCCAGGCAGGCCGCTGGGGCCATCTTTCCCTTTGCAGCCAGCGGGTTGTCGTCAGCTGCCATAACCTCTGGGCCGGCTGCTCCTTCAGCCACCCCGACCTTCGGACTTTCCTGAATCGGCGCTTCGGGTCCCGCTGCCATGGCAGGGGGCAGTGGGCCAGGCAGACCAGCAGCGGCGGGTCCCACGGGCGACGGTGGAGACCGTATAGGGGCCAGGGGTAAACCGGGCCTCTCAGCCGCAGCGGCAGGTCCCGGAAGAGCATAGAGGCGTGGGTCACTCACCAGCTCCTCCAACTCGGCCTCCATCTCGTGCACCCGGGCGATCACAGCCAGCTCCTCCACCTCTGCAGTCCACTGCTCCATCAGAAGGCGTATCTGGCTCCGGTGGCGCTGACAAATCTCCGCTGTCCTGGCTCTTATCCACGCCGCGGTTCCGGACGCGGGCTCCGGGGTCTCGGGACTCTGGACTGGAGTTGCCATGCTGCTGCTAGGGTCCAGGAATGGAACGGATGCAGGGTCCTGGAGTCCCTGCCTTTTTATCTTCTCGGTCACATCAGGCAGCCTCCTCGCCCGCCTCCCCCCTGGTTTTCTTTCAGTACTTCTCTTTTGGGGGTGGCGCTTCACCTTCGCGTCTTCACTGCTCAGGGAAGACGACTTGAGCGGGAAACTTTCGCTCCAAGATGGCGGAACTTCAACTATTTTGGCAGGACACCGCTGACGGATACTTCTAAGGCGCACTTCCACAGGTAAGTGGAAAGTGGACTGTCCGAATCCTGTTCATGACGCCAGAAGAGTCGATGTGTACCGCCCTGAGAGGTGCTTGGCCGCTCTGCTGCTTGGGCTGAGCCGCTCGAGGTCCGGGCTCGGGTTGTCGGTGGCATGAGCGCCTCTGGACCGGGGGCCACGTCGCTCTGTTAAGGGGAGGCAGTGGGGTGGTGGTGTGGGACGAGGTTCACAGCCGGGGGCCGCGTTGTCATTGTACGGGTCGTGACGCCACCCACGGGTAGTGGTGAAGGGATGCACCACTGCTGCGGCTGGAGTGAAGGGGGCTCCCGGGATTGGTGTTGAAGGTGCAGCCTGGATGTCAGCCCCTCCGTGGGTAGGGGCGGTGTGTCTCGGGGCCCGGCGGGGCGGGCGATGATGTTGTCAGGGTGCAAGGTGCCGTACTGCGGTGTGGTGTTGTACCCGGATGGCACTGGTGTACTCACTATTAATTCACACTCAGTCACTGGTAAACCAAAGTTCGAGTATGGTCGGGTCCCGCAGCCAGCTGCTTGTGTCCCTTGTGAGGCTGATGGTGGCCCCTTTCCCTTGCACCTCTTGTTGTGGTTTTCGGCTCCCCTGCCTGCGCAGTGGTAGCCCGATCCCCGGCGTTTAGCTGCCGGAGGAGCCCTCAGTTGCCCGCAGGCGCTGGCCCGTCGGATGTTTGGCCCTTGGCGGTGGCTCTCACCCGGTATCGGTGGGCTTTTGACTTCTTTCGGGACTTTGGGTGAGGATGAACCTGTGAGGTGCAGACTGCAATCAGTTAATTTGCCTATACTCAGTGGCTTCTAAGCTAGGACGGGGTCTGAGTACCCGGTTTCTGGTGCTTCGGTAAATGGTTGACTCCCCGGTTCAGGGCCGGTGGGCTCCAACCCTGGCCCGGTCCCTACGGTTCCGCCGGTTGCTGTATCGGTACTCCTGCAGGCGGCCACCACCGTCTGCCTGCCTGACGTTACGGGGATCCCAGGCTCCAACCCGGGTCCCTGACAGCTCTGCTCCTCCACTTTACTTCACCTACCACTCACTGTCACTGTACAACTTAATCTGTTTGTATTTTCTGCCTCAGGACAGTAGTCTCCTCGGTGGGTGTGTCTTTCCGCCTGACTCCGCCCACCTGGTGTGCCCTACTTGCCCTGAGAGAGGCATCAAGTCTCCCTTTCGGGTGACTGGTGTGTCCTCACAAGGGATGGGGGTGTGTGTGTTGTGTGGTGGTTGTTGTTACCTGTGACCCCTGGGGTCCAGGGCGTCACACCTGCACCTGATCCAAGCCCTTTCTGCTTTGTTGGCACCTGCTCTCATTCCTGTTCCTGCTTGTACCTGCTACCAGTCTGTCCTGCCCTGCTGGGGCTAGAGACTCAGCACAGCCAGGATGGACAGGCAATCTACCCTGCTAGTGATTTTGCCTTCCTGTCCTGCCCTGCTGGAGCTAAGACTCTGTCTGTCCATCCTGCCTTTGCTGTCTGCCTTGAGCCACCCTCGTGGTCCCTGTCTGCACTCGACTAATGCGGGCATCACACAGTATGATCTATCGTGCGATCACACGAGCGATCGCACCCACCCCATCGTTTGTGCGTCACGGGCAAATCACTGCCCGTGTCGCATAAACTCGTTAAACCACCGTCACACGCACTTACTTACTGAGCGACCTGTGGGCGGCGAACATCCTCTTCCTGAAGGGGGAGGGACGTTCGACGTCACAGCAACGTCACACAGCGGCCGGCCAATAGAAGTGGAGGGGCAGAGATGAGAGGGCCGGAAACATCCTGCCCACCTCCTTCCTTCCGCATAGCCGGCAGGATGCAGGTAAGCTGTGTTGATTGTTCCCGGGGTGTCACACGGAGCGATGTGTGCTACCCCGGGTACGATGAACAACCAGCTGAAAGAAAAATAAACGATTTTTTAAAAATGAGCGATGTGTCACAGATAAACGATTTACACACGATTTGCAAACGTTTTGCGTTGCTCGTAGGTATCACACGAGACGACGTCGCAAACGATGCCAGATGTACGTCACAAAAACCGTGACCCCGACTATGCATCGCCCGCATAAGTCCTGTCTGCTCCTGTGTCCGTCTCTGTCTTGGGTGTCAGCTGCCACAGTCCCGGTCTTCTACACCACACAAGGTTAGGCTCGGGGTCCCAATGTGGTCCAGTGGGTCCACTTTTGATCGCCGAAGCACTATCTCCAGTGGCGAATGTTACTCTCTGCTACTACACAAAAGACACAATTTGGAGGCCCAGATTGGAGTCTTTATATTTAAAAACCTTTCAGCTTTCAGACAGACAGCGGGACAGCAAAACAGCGGCATCAACTCTCCCCTTCCCCATTTCCCCATAGTGTGTTTGCGCACCAGGGACGCATAGTCCATGTGTTGTGGACGGGGACCAGGCCGTTGCAGGGGATGCTCGGATCCAGGTTCGTTACTGCTGCTCGAGTGGTGGCCGGACCCGGGCTCGCACGGCCATCCGCTCTCACTACCATAGGAAGGGAGTATTTCCAGGGGATAGTTTTGTCGGTGACGCCACCCGTGGGTTGCAGTGAGAATTGATAGCACCGCCGCTGCCTGATGATGGGGCGCCCGGGGCTGATGGAGCGGGTCAGTAGGATGGAATCCCCTCCAAGGGGAGGGGAGGTGTTGTCCCGGGGCCCAGGTACACGGGAGCAATGGCTGCTGGAGGGGACGTGTCGGGTTGGACCGGGGGTAATTGGTGTACTCACAGTTCAAAGAATCGCACACAAGTCCAGTGGTAAACCAAATTGCCAGTGACAGGTCGCCTCTGGCGGGTGTATTCGGGTCCCACACCTGAGTGTAGCAAACAGGGGTCCCTTCCTCCTGCACTCAGTGCTTGTGTCTTCACTGGGACAACTCCACTTGGAACGGGGAAGTCCACTCCCGGTATTGTGTATGTTGGGAGCTGTGGCCCACGAAATCTGACCCTTGGGATTTCTGTGGGTTCTGATGGACACCCTATCCCCCGCGCTGGGCTGCTGTTTCGCTCTCTGGGCCTCTGTGGAACAAGGCCTGAAACCTTGTCCCTGGCTGGTCAATTAACAAGGGGGCTTGCAACCTTCCTTGTCCTTGGGTCCAGGTACCCCAAATGTGCACGGCCTCCGGATTCTCGCTGTCGGCACCAGCGGGCTACAACCCTGCCCCGGTCCACTTTAGGTCTCTCGCGACTGGATCTCTGTCGCCCGTGGTCCTGCTTGCCGTCTGCCACCTAGTCCGGTAGACCAGGGGCCCCAACCCCTGACTCCACTGCACTTCCACACTCCTCCACTGTCAACTGTCTGCACTGTTCTCTAGACTGTTCAGTTGTGTTCCCGCCCCTGACACCTCAGGACCTCCTGGTGGTCGCTCCCATGTGCCTGGTCCCCCCCACTGGTGTGTCTCTATTGCTATGAGGGGGTGACTAGGCTTTACTGGATGTGTGGTATAACCGGGTGTGGTTTTTGTGTTGGCATGCCAAGGAGGATGGAGCTTTGTACCAGTGAGATTTGTACTACCTGGTTTTGCCAGGGCGTCACACATGCAACACACAGGATGTGGGCTGGCATTTTTATTTAATAAATCAAGATATTAATGAGTGACACAAAGGACTCTTGCTCACAGAACCCTGCCACTACACAAAAGACACAATTTGGAGACCCAGATAAAGTCTTTATATTTAAAAACCTTTCAGGCAGACAGCAGGACAGCAAGACAGCGGCATCAATTCCCCCACCAATTTCCCCATAGTCTGTTTGCACACCAGGGAAGTATGATTCATGCAAAACACAAGTTATGGCCTCGGTGTATCACATGGGTCAAAAACACCAGGCATCGTCCCTTCCGTAACAGCTGACGGGTTCTCACTCACACCTACTGTAGCAGGTAAACAAGTGGAGGTTATGCGGTCAGAGACCTGTGTGAGAATAGTTTCCACAGTGACACAGGAGAAGGAAGAAGCAGCAGACATGGTTAATTTGGTTGGGTAGGCACAGTAGTAAGCTTTTTAGCTCAGTAACATTCCTACAGTAAGGCATGTTGCTTGCACATGTGCCAGTTCATGCGTGTAGTACTCAATTTATTTTAATTTTTGCCTCTACTGACTCATTGTTTATAATGTTGGCACATAAGGAAAGTTTGGTCATCCACTCAAAAAAGGCCCAGACTACGCAACCCTTCCTGCAAACTGGATACTCGCAATCGCTGCTGTCCACAACCAAAGTTGTGGCTGAGCATGCAGTGCTCCTCATGGTTGCATCATTACATGTTTGTATGGGAACTGCCAACGTAACCTCCTTGGCTTCCTCCTCCTTCTTATCTGCTGAGCTACACAGCTGCATACCTTTGGATTCACACCAAGTGGGATCTACAACTTCATTGTCAGGCTTTATGTTGTCCTACTCCTCCTCTTCCTGACCTAACATCACATAACAATACGCATGCACCTCAGGTACTCAGGTATCTGAGTCTCATCTTCATCACCTCCTCCCCAAGGGTTAACATCAGTTAACGATGGTGGGGATCCTGCTTGGTCCCTACTTCTTCTGGGCCAGGATTCAACTGACAAACATTTTGAGAATCGGTGCAGATGCTTTTCTTCTCTTGAGGGCTCATGTCCACTTGCGTACTGCTTCCGATGCGAGAGCATCGGAAGCGATATGCTAATGACCCTTTGCTGCATGTGTCAGCCGAGATTCATGCGACTGATGCGATCTTGCAATCGCATCACAGGAGCGGAGAAGATAGAGGCAGCACTTTCTCCCTATCTCCTTTACTGTCTATGCGTGCACCGCACTGCAGTCGCATAACATGCGAGTGCAGTGCGATGTTGGGGGTGCGTGAGCTGAGATTCGGTGCAAAACGCAGCATGCTGCGATTGCACCGTGAGCACGATTTGAGGCGAGAAAAAAAAAACAAAAGGACACTGCACCATAGATTAACACTGGTGTCAGTGCAATCCGATTTTTCTATCGGATCGCACTCACACATGAAATTCGCAAGTGGACATGAGCCCTTAGTCTGGGAATCTTAGGAGCAGAACTCTGATGCGAATGGGATACAATGTGTTAACAGCTCTGCAGACTCGTTTATGTGTGGTTCACCACAGTCATTTTGCCAGTTGAAGATTTGTGATGCAGGGGGAATCAAGTGTAATTGTGGTCGCACCTTTGGGGAATGAACTGTTTGTGATGTTGAGGTGCAAAAGGAGGAGAGGCCACTTGATGCAGTGCTTGCCATCTACTCTAGCGTATGCTGTATATCAGCTTAATTTGGACATTGAAACGATGTGCGGCTCCTAAAAAAATCTAGTAGAGTAGGCTGTCCAGTAACGGAACTGTTACGTCACCACCGGAGTCCGCTCCATCGACTTCTGCTCCGATCGCCAGGCAACGCCGTGTTCCTGCCGTGGATGGTGCTGGTGATGGGAGAGGAGTCAATGCCAGCAGCGCCGGTGGGCGCAGGCTCCGTTCATCCACTGGTGTGGGTTTTCTTGGGGATCTGCAGTGCCACTGCCTGACTGTAGTCTAATTTCCCCCAGCGATGCATATTTGGCGAAATTTGCATGTAATACAGTAAAAATCTGGTTACCCACATGCGGCTCCTTCAAGTGTGGTAAGAAACAATGTGGTACGTGCTCTCACATGTACAACACCAAAGAGAGTGTCAATTCTACTACTGGAAAACGTTATAAGATCAATTATTTCCTTAATTGCAGTTCAGACTACTGCGTTTATGCCATAACTTGCGAAAATTGCTGCAGGCAATATATACAGTGCCTACAAGTAGTATTCAACCCCCTGCAGATTTAGCAGGTTTGATAAGATGCAAATAAGTTAGAGCCTGCAAACTTCAAACAAGAGCAGGATTTATTAACAGATGCATAAATCTTACAAACCAACAAGTTATGTTGCTCAGTTAAATTTTAATAAATTTTCAACATAAAAGTGTGGGTCAATTATTATTCAACCCCTAGGTTTAATATTTTGTGGAATAACCCTTGTTTGCAATTACAGCTAATAATCGTCTTTTATAAGACCTGATCAGGCCGGCACAGGTCTCTGGAGTTATCTTGGCCCATTCCTCCATGCAGATCTTCTCCAAGTTATCTAGGTACTTTGGGTGTCTCATGTGGACTTTAATCTTGAGCTCCTTCCACAAGTTTTCAATTGGGTTAAGGTCAGGAAACTGACTAGGCCACTGCAACACCTTGATTTTTTCCCTCTTGAACCAGGCCTTGGTTTTCTTGGCTGTGTGCTTTGGGTCGTTGTCTTGTTGGAAGATGAAATGACGACCCATCTTAAGATCCTTGATGGAGGAGCGGAGGTTCTTGGCCAAAATCTCCAGGTAGGCCGTGCTATCCATCTTCCCTTGGATGCGGACCAGATGGCCAGGCCCCGTGGCTGAGAAACAGCCCCACAGCATGATGCTGCCACCACCATGCTTGACTGTAGGGATGGTATTTTTGGGGTCATATGCAGTGCCATCCAGTCTCCAAACGTCACGTGTGTGGTTGGCACCAAAGATCTCGATCTTGGTCTCATCAGACCAGAGAACCTTGAACCAGTCTGTCTCAGAGTCCTCCAAGTGATCATGAGCAAACTGTAGACGAGCCTTGACATGACGCTTTGAAAGTAAAGGTACCTTACGGGCTCGTTTGGAACGGAGACCATTGCGGCGGAGTGCGCTACTTATGGTATTGACTGAAACCAATGTCCCCACTGCCATGAGATCTTCCCGGAGCTCCTTCCTTGTTGTCCTTGGGTTAGCCTTGACTCTTCGGACAAGCCTGGTCTCGGCACGGGTGGAAACTTTCAAAGGCTGTCCAGGCCGTGGAAGGCTAACAGTAGTTCCATAAGCCTTCCACTTCTGGATGATGCTCCCAACAGTGGAGACAGGTAGGCCCAACTCCTTGGAAAGGGTTTTGTACCCCTTGCCAGCCTTGTGACCCTCCACGATCTTGTCTCTGATGCCCTTGGAATGCTCCTTTGTCTTTCCCATGTTGACCAAGTATGAGTGCTGTTCACAAGTTTGGGGAGGGTCTTAATTAGTCAGAAAAGGCTGGAAAAAGAGGAGATAATTAATCCAAACATGTGAAGCTCATTGTTCTTTGTGCCTGAAATACTTCTTAATACTTTAGGGGAACCAAACAGAATTCTTGTGGTTTGAGGGGTTGAATAATAAATGACCCTCTGAATAAACTTTTCACAATTTAAAAAAAAAATAAAAAAAGAAATAACATTCTTTTTTGCTGCAGTGCATTTCACACTTCCAGGCTGATCTACAGTCCAAATGTCACAATGCCAAGTTAATTCCGAATGTGTAAACCTGCTAAATCTGCAGGGGGTTGAATACTACTTGTAGGCACCGTAGGTTCTTCAAGCCGCACTTTAAGAAGACGCATTGGGGAACATTTGTATGATGTTTTAAATCCCACTTCTAGGAATCTATCAGGAGCATCGCAACATTTTTTATATACTCAAAATGGGGATGTGAGCTCCTTTCGGGTAAATGCTATAGAGCGAATCCCGTTCCCCAGAAGAGGCGGTGATCGCATTCACATGCTGCGGGATAGAGAAGCCAGGGGGATTTTGACATACAATACCTGCATGCCCACAGGCATGAACATCAAGAGTGACATTATGTACATATACTAATTATATTAATTGCACATTGATTGTGCTGAATATTGATTTTGATGAAGGCTGTTTTGATATTCTGGCTTTAAGCATATAAACATATTTACATGTATTTTATGAATTAATTTATAATTGATAATGGATATGTTTCTTCTGAAAATGTCCAGAATTTGTTGTTATTATTATTATTGATGGTGATATATTGTAAAAGCTGTGTTTTGATGGGTTAAAGTAGATTGTGGAGGCTTACTTGTGGTAATACTTGGGCTGTTACGGAAATGTCTTGATTAGATGAACCTGTGTCATTTTAACCGGATGTAGAACCCCAGGGAGTGACCAGGTATTTTTTCCTATATATGATGTGTTTCATTTGGTTAGCATATGTCTGTGACTAAGGGCCACATGGCCTGAAACGCGTAAGATGCTGTTTTTAATCTTGGATGTCCTTCTAAAGCATGTTAGTTTTAAAAATTCCGAATAAAATGAAGTTTTATTTATAAAAGAATTTTTCTTGGACGTTTTGCTGGATTGGAATATATTCCCACAGTCTCTTGCCTCCCAGCTGAGGTACCATCATTCAGCTACAGCCTATGGAAAGACACCACACACTTTTTAATTCCCCTCCTGTCTGCTGACCTCTGCCAGAGATAGTTCTGAGAATTCTGGCTCCTGTTTCGTCCTGTGATTTCGTGTGCTGGTTACCGCTTGTTTCCTGACTAACCTTCTGCCTGCTCTTTTTGTACCTCGCTGCCCGATCCGGTTTTGATCTCTGGTTGTTTCTGATTACGTCTTTGCCTGCCGATTCTGTCCATGTTCTGCTATTCCTGGTTTGACCCTGCCTGATGACTACTCTCTCAGATTGCAGCCTTCCACAGGTAGTGATCTCCAGGGCCCTGTGTAATTCCAAATCCCTGTATAGGGGTTAAAGGGTTTCAGGGTTCTGGGGTTCCTGCTTGGCGAGTGTCTTCCCCCTAGCCTGTCCATTACAGCCCGTCTGAGTCTGTGGATCCAGGCAGGTGTTACAGGAACTTGTTCTCACTTCTCTTGGGATAGGATGAGTCAGTATTTGCTCACTAGAGCCTATTCACTCTTCCACCACAACCTTGTCGGGATTTACCACTCAAGGTTGATGTATCTTCCCCCTTTCAAACTGATGTTTTGCAACTCTACGGCCTCACCTGTCAGACACCTGACACAATAGACAAGTTATTTATTTCATGCCTGAGTTAGCAATATTGTGAAAGCACTTAAAAGTACCAATAACTCCAAATAGGGTTCACTGCATAATTTTCAGCAGATATTGAAAAGTGCCCAGACCTTTTTAGCTATTTCCCTAACAAATTAACAGCAGGCAGTATTAATTAACAATAAGTACAAATGTGATTAACTGTGTAATTTTCAGCAGGCAGTAAAAAGTGCCAAAACTTTTTTACCTAGGTCATTAGCAAATTTACAATAGGCACTGTTTAAATTTGAAAACACATTTGTCATTTCTCTATTAACAATTTCCATGTCTTTTCAATGTTTTGTTTATTAATTTTTAAACACATATAACATAAGATTCTTATTGTAACATATACGTATGTCATCAGGATGTATTTCAGAGAAGAACAATAACTGCATACAATGCTTCAGACATTGGCCATCGTTAGTTTGGTACTGAAAAAAAAAATCTCGAGAATGGCCTTAGCATATAATTAGATCAGTTATCAACCAAATAGTCAATTCAATAAAACTACAGTTAGGTCCAGAAATATTTGGACAGTGACACAATTTTCGCGAGTTGGGCTCTGCATGCCACCACATTGGATTTGAAATGAAACCTCTAAAACAGAATTCAAGTGCAGATTGTAACGTTTAATTTGAAGGTTTGAACAAAAATATCTGATAGAAATTGTAGGAATTGTACACATTTCTTTACAAACACTCCACATTTTAGGAGGTCAAAAGTAATTGGACAAATAAACCAAACCCAAACAAAATATTTTTATTTTCAATATTTTGTTGCGAATCCTTTGGAGGCAATCACTGCCTTAAGTCTGGAAGCCATGGACATCACCAAACGCTGGGTTTCCTCCTTCTTAATGCTTTGCCAGGCCTTTACAGCCGCAGCCTTCAGGTCTTGCTTGTTTGTGGGTCTTTCCATCTTAAGTCTGGATTTGAGCAAGTGAAATGCATGCTCAATTGGGTTAAGATCTGGTGATTGACTTGGCCATTGCACAATGTTCCACTTTTTTGCACTCATGAACTCCTTGGTAGCTTTGGCTGTATGCTTGGGGTCATTGTCCATCTGTACTATGAAGCGCCATCCGATCAACTTTGCGGCATTTGGCTGAATCTGGGCTGAAAGTATACACTTCAGAATTCATCCGGCTACTCTTGTCTGCTGTTATGTCATCAATAAACACAAGTGACCCAGTGCCATTGAAAGCCATGCATGCCCATGCCATCACGTTGCCTCCACCATGTTTTACAGAGGATGTGGTGTGCCTTGGATCATGTGCCATTCCCTTTCTTCTCCAAACTTTTTTCTTCCCATCATTCTGGTACAGGTTGATCTTTGTCTCATCTGTCCATAGAATACTTTTCCAGAACTGAGCTGGCTTCATGAGGTGTTTTTCAGCAAATTTAACTCTGGCCTGTCTATTTTTGGAATTGATGAATGGTTTACATCTAGATGTGAACCCTTTGTATTTACTTTCATGGAGTCTTCTCTTTACTGTTGACTTAGAGACAGATACACCTACTTCACTGAGAGTGTTCTGGACTTCAGTTGATGTTGTGAACGGGTTCTTCTTCACCAAAGAAAGTATGCGGCGATCATCCACCACTGTTGTCATCCGTGGACGCCCAGGCCTTTTTGAGTTCCCAAGCTCACCAGTCAATTCCTTTTTTCTCAGAATGTACCCGACTGTTGATTTTGCTACTCCAAGCATGTCTGCTATCTCTCTGATGGATTTTTTCTTTTTTTTCAGCCTCAGGATGTTCTGCTTCACCTCAATTGAGAGTTCCTTAGACCGCATGTTGTCTGGTCACAGCAACAGCTTCCAAATGCAAAACCACACACCTGTAATCAACCCCAGACCTTTTAACTACTTCATTGATTACAGGTTAACGAGGGAGACGCCTTCAGAGTTAATTGCAGCCCTTAGAGTCCCTTGTCCAATTACTTTTGGTCCCTTGAAAAAGAGGAGGCTATGCATTACAAAGCTATGATTCCTAAACCCTTTCTCCGATTTGGATGTGAAAACTCTCATATTGCAGCTGGGAGTGTGCACTTTCATCCCATATTATATATATAATTGTATTTCTGAACATGTTTTTGTAAACAGCTAAAATAACAAAACTTGTGTCACTGTCCAAATATTTCTGGACCTAACTGTACATAGAAGACAAAGGGAAGAAGAAGAAGGAGTACGGAAGGGTGGGGTACGGGAATAAGAGATGGGTAGACTCAGAGCATTCAAGTGAGAAACAGGGTGCTTGGTGAGGACAGGTACCGCTTGTCCTCTGTTTACCTCACCCTTGTGCTTCCTCTTCTGCTGCAATTATTGAGAGAAATTCTGCGGATTTCCTAAAAGCCATCCAGGGGTTCCAAACCTTGTGGAAGGGGTCCGGGCTAAGTTGAGAGAGGGAGGCCAGTTCCTCCGTGCGAAATAAGAGGTCTATTTTTCCAAGTACCTGCTTTTTGGTCGGGGTGTTGGGTGTAAGCCAAAGTGTGGGGACTAAAAGCTTACCTGCTACCACCACAAAAGCCGCCAGTTTTGACAGAGAATTATTAGCCGGCCAGATCGGAAAGTTGAGTAGGATCATTTCTGGGGTGAGCTGGACTTTGATCATGGTTATGATTAAGGGCGTTAAGCCAGAAACGCGTTAACTACGACTATGCCATGTCTGTACTGCACTGAATAAATCACCTGGTCACTCAGCTGGATCGCTTTCTTTCATTTTCTCATTGCTGCGGCCAGGGCAGGGCCGGATCCGTGTCTGAGGTGCGGTGAGGTCAGACGTGGGTATGCTGGATTCCATTGCAAGTTATGAGCTGGACTTTACCGCCCACAAGAGACGAAACCAGCAGTGAGATGTCCCGCCAAAAGGAGCTAATTATTGGGCACCCCCACCATATGTGAATGTACGTACGTACCCTCCTCCGCACCACATCTCCAGCACAATGAGTAAGAGGATGGATACCATTGGTGCGACTGCACCGGCGTAGTGTATCACCTGGTTACCACTTTATATGAGTTTTCCTGAATTCTGATGCAGCGTGAAGGACCATGTGATCGCCTGTAAATAAGGTTGACCTGTGGGTCAGAAAAGGTGGTGCCCATGTCCCTCTCCCAGTTTCCCACAAAGGCCCTCTTCTTCGGTATACTATCGGAGATCAAAAGACTGTAAATTTGTGAAAGGACCTTTGTGGGAGACCTCAGTTGAGAACATAGTGCCTCAAATTTTGTAAGTGGCCTTGGTGGGCTGCTTTCTAGTTGCAGGCTGCGGACGAAGTTTTTTATTCTATTATAATGAAGAAAAGTTAAGTTTGCAAGTCCAGGGAAAGTACCCAATTTGTGGTATGTTAGTAAAGCACCATCTTTCATTAACTCATGTACAGGGATAGCGAGGTTAAGGGACCGATTATCAGTATTTAAATCAATGTGTAGTTGGCGGAGGCACAAAATATCTGAGATATGAGTTAAGGGAGACCCAGATGGAGCCAGTACCCTTGCTAGGTTTCTCCACTCCAGGAACGTCAGGATATTAGGTATTTTCCTTTTCCGGTCGAGTCCAGGAGGTAGAAGTAAGAAGGAACGAAGGAGGATTGGGGCCAAACAATCCTCTACACTAACCCATGCCTTCTCCCTGGGTCTCCGGATCCAGTCCAGTGCTCTGGTAGCTAGTACTGCTTGATAATATAAACAAATGTTTGGTGCCCCCATTCTTCCTCTATGTTTGGGTAAAGACAGAGTGCAGAAGTTTATGCGGGATCTATTGCAAATAAACTTTCTAATAAGTGAGTTGGCCTGTGCTAGGAATGAATCTGGGACCTGAATTGGTAGCATTTGAAATAAGTAAACGAATTTTGGAAGGATTATACTCTTTATCAAGTTCTTTCGCCTATCCACGACAAATATGGGGCCCTCCAGGAATTAATACACTTTGAAATCTTTGGTAGTAAGGGTTTGAAGTTGAGCTCAAAGAGATCTTTGGGATTCCGGGCAATCTTAATACCTAGGTATGTGATAAACTTTGTTGGCCAACGAAAAGGGAAGTTAGCTTTAAGGCTGGTAATTACAGTCATATAAAAAAGTTTGGTCACCCCTATTAATGTTAAACTTTTTTCTTTATAACAATTTGGGTTTTTGCAACAGCTATTTCAGTTTCATATATCTAATAACTGATGGACTGAGTAATATTTCTGGATTGAAATGAGGTTTATTGTACTAACAGAAAATGTGCAATCTGCATTTAAACAAAATTTGACTGGTGCAAAAGTATGGGCACCTCAACATAAAAGTGACATTAATATTTTGTAGATCCTCCTTTTGCAAAAAGAACAGCCTCTAGTCGCTTCCTGTAGCCTTTAATGAGTTCCTGGATCCTGGATTAAGGTATATTTGACCATTCCTGTTTACAAAACAATTCCAGTTCAGTTAAGTTTGATGGTCGCTGAGCATGGACAGCACGCTTCAAATCATCCCACAGATTTTCAATGATATTCAGGTCTGGGGACTGGGATGGCCATTCCAGAACATTGCAATTGTTCCTCTGCATGAATACCTGAGTAGATTTGGAGCGGTGTTTTGGATCATTGTCTTGCTGAAATATCCATCCCCTGCGTAACTTCAACTTCGTCACTGATTCTTGCACATTATTGTCAAGAATCTGCTGATACTGAGTTGAATCCATGCGACCCTCAACTTTAACAAGATTCCCAGTGCCGGCATTAGCCACACAGCCCCAAAGCATGATGGAACCTCTACCAAATTTTACTGTGGGTAGCAAGTGCTTTTCTTGGAATGCCGTGTTTTTTGCCTCCATGCATAACGCCTTTTTGTATGATCAAACAACTCAATCTTTGTTTCATCAGTCCACAGGACCTTCTTCCAAAATGTAACTGGCTTGTCCAAATGTGCTTTTGCATACCTCAGGCAACTCTTTTTGTGGCGTGCTTGCAGAAACGGCTTCTTTTGCATCACTCTCCCATACAGCTTCTCTTTGTGCAACATGCACTGTATTGTTGACCGATGCACATTGACAACATCTGCAGCAAGATGATGCTGCAGGTTTTTGGAGGTGGTCTGTGGATTGTCCTTAACTGTTCTCACCATTCATCTTCTCTGCCTTTCTGATATTTTTCTTGGCCTGCCAGTTCTGGGCTTAACAAGAACTGTACCTGTGTTCTTCCATTTCCTTACTATGTTCCTCACAGTGGAAACTGACAGTTTAAATCTCTGAGACAATTTTTGTATCCTTCCCCTGAACAACTATGTTGAATAATCTTTGTTTTCAGATCATTTGAGAGTTGTTTTGAGGAGCCCATGATGCCACTCTTCATAGGAGATTCAAATAGGAGAACAACTTGCAAGTGGCCACCTTTAAATACCTTTTCTCATGATTGGATACACCTGCCTATGAAGTTCAAAGCTCAATGAGGTTACAAAACCAATTTAGTGCTTTAGTAAGTCAGTAAAAAGTAGTTAGAAGTGTTCAAATCAAGAAATTGATAAGGGTGCCCATACTTTTGCACCGGTCAAATTTTGTTTAAATGAGGATTGCACATTTTCTGTTAGTACAATAAACCTCATTTCAATCCAGATATATTACTGAGTCGATTAGTTATTAGATATATGAAACTGAAATAGCTGTTGCAAAAACCCAAATTGTTATAAAGAAAAAAGTTTAATATTAATAGGGGTGCCCAAACTTTTTCATATGACTGTAAATGTCTAGGAATATTTAAACCGATGGCTTCCGACTTAGATGGATTTATTTTAAAATTAGATAAGGAGCCATATTCTTCCAGAATTGTCATGAGCGCTGGGAAGCCTTTGGTGGGTTGTGATAAGATGACAAGGAGGTCATCCGCAAAAGCTGCGGTTTTATGCGTTGTGCCGCCTACTTTTATTCCCTGAATATCCCTGCAGTTTTTAATAGCTTGTATCAGGGGCTCCATCACTAAGACAAAAAGAGTAGTTGACAGCGGGCACCCCTGCCTAGTCCCGTTCTGGATATCAAATGGGTCCGTTAAGGAATTGTTGAGTTTAATCCTTGCTGATGGGAAGGTGTACAATTGCATTATAGCCTGAACAAGGGGCTGGGGGAAAAGTAGGTGTGTGAGAGTCCCCCTAAGGAAAGTCCAGTCCACTCTGTCAAACGCTTTCTCAGCATCTGTGTCCAATAGGACTAAGGGGGTTTTGTTCAGATTACCATGCTGTAGGAGATGTAGAACACGTATAGCATTATCTTTGCCGTCCCTTCCCTTTACGAATCCTGTCTGGTCCGTGGAGATAAGATGGGGGAGGAACTCGGCCATTCTACTAGCAATCATCCTAGCAAAGATTTTTAAATTAACGTTCAGGAGAGAAATTGACCTATAATTGCTACAAAGTTCCGGGCCCTTCCCCTCTTTATGTATTAGCGAAATGTGAGCTTCTAAAATCTGTTTAGGGAACGGATGCCCAGCCATGACAGCATTGCACGTGTTAAGTAGATGAGGTGTTAATATTCTAGAGAATGATTTGTAGTAAGTTATTGGGAGGCCATCAGGCCCTGGCGCTTTCCCCTGAGGGGCTCTGGACAGGGTGGACTGGAGTTCCGTAAAGTTAAAGGGCCTAGAAAGAGCTGTTTGTTGGTTTAGGGTCAACTTGGGTAGCTGTAGTTTGGAAAGAAAATCATGGATTAGGGGGATTCTCTTTTCTTTTTCCTCGGATGTCTCGTTCGGTCGTATTTGATAAAGATCTGTATAGAATCTTAGAAATTTTGCAGAAATCCCAGAAGGGTCAGTGGTACGGCCACCCCCTGCTGTTTTAAGCGATTTAACAAAGGTGCGTGCTTGGCGTTTTTTGATTAGGGACATCATCAGTTTTGATGCCCTGTCCCCGTGTACATATAGCTTTTTTTTCCAGTTCATGTATAACTTGGCTGATTGCTTGTTAAGCAAATCTTTCAAGCTTTGCCTTTTAGCGGCTAACAGTTCCGCTACCGAACCCATCTGGGATTTCTTGTGTGATAGTTCCAGGGCTGCTATTTCTTCATACAATTTGTGAAGTGTATTTTTCCGTATTCTATTTAGATATGACGTGATGGAGATCATTTCCCCACTAATTACCACCTTGTGAGCTTCCCAAAGGGTGGGCGAAGAAGTCTCCGGGGTCTCATTTATTCTAAAGTAATTTTCCAGAGCGGCCTGTATGCGTTTCTTTTTATCAGGGGAAGATAGGATAGACTCATTGAGCCTCCAGGATCTAATATCTGAGTGTGATTTCTGGAGTGTAAGGGGAGTTGTGACGATCGAGTGATCCGATAGGACTGCTGGAAGGATATCAGATTTAAGCACTGCAGGTAAAAGGGACTTAGATATTAATATATAGTCGATTCTATGATAAGAATGGTGAGGATGTGAATAATAAGTGTAATCCCAGTCAGAGGGATGGATATATCGCCATGAGTCTAACAGAGACAACAATTGCAGAGAGTTTTTAAGCTGGACTAAATCTCTCAAAGATATGTGATACCTCTTTGCCGTGGAGTCCACCGAGGGGTCCATCGACAAATTCAATTCTCCACACAATAAGAGCAGTCCCTCTGAAAAGAGTCCAAACTTCTTGATAGTAGACAAAATCCACTTAATTTGTTTCCTATTTGGGGCATAAGTTCTTCCAATCGTAATCAAGGATCCGCTAGTTAGACCTTTAACAAAGATGTATCTGCCATCCGAGTCAGCTCTGTACTCGATTACCGAGAAAGGGATGTTTTTTGAGATGGCGATGGAAACTCCTCTGGAGCCTTTTTGCGGGGAAAGTGCGTGAAACCACTGGTTATAATGATTCCTATCAAAGTTGGGTAGTTTATCAGAAAAAAATGTGTCTCTTGAAGGGCTAAAATGTCAATACCTTCCCTGCGGAATCTATCTAGAGCTTGTGATCGTGAAATGGGGGAATTGAAACCATGTGTATTGTGGCTGGCTACTTTAATTACCCACCGAGGAGTTCACAGCCCTGGAGGCGGGAAAACCAGGCAGTTTAGCTCAGGCAGAGCTTGAGTGAGAAGCAAGAACAGATAGAGTTTGGAAGTGAAAGTAGAAGTGAAGTGGTAGAGGAGCAAAGGAGAGGAGCTGAAGAAAGGGAAAGTGACAGTTAAGACAGCCTGAAGCTGGTCCGGGTGTGTGCCCCGGACTGAGAGACAGCAAGGTCAGCAGACGGCAGTGACTGTCTGCAGGGGTGGCTGTTTGGAGGTTGCCGAAAGGACCGCGGACGGGTGGTGGCCCGGTGGTACCGGAGTGGTATACGAAGAACAGTCAGCACCAGTGGCAGGGGCCTTTCGGATCCCGGCAAGGCTAGGAGTCGCCGTGAATTTGCCAAATCCGTTAGTGAAGGGGACCTCTGGGTCTCCCAACAAGCAAGTCCCGATTGAAGGCAACAGTCCAACCATTACAGAGAGACACCGCCACCGCCAGGGCATCAGTTTCTCAGGGCCAGCGCCTGCGGGCAAAGTAGGGCTCCTCCGGCCCATATCCAAGCCGGGGAGCGGGTTACCGGTGGGAACCCATCGAAACCATCATCATCTTAGGTGCAGGAAAAGGGACCGTCACCGTCAACTACTGGGGAAAAGCAAGTGCAGCCGTCCGTGGGAACCGTCTTTCCAGCCGTGTGTTTTACCGAGAACTGTGTCATCGTCTCAGGTTGAGTGAGTACCACAGTGCCGCAAGGCACAGCGCTGCCCCCGCGTCCCTGCACCCCACCAAACCCTGCATCACCCACCTCATCACTGGGCCCCGGGACAACTACCCCCTACCCACGGAGGGAAGAACCAACAACTTAGCTGCTCCATACCATCACTCCCGGGATCCCCATACAGAGCAGCGGTGGTGTCAACAAATCACCACAACCGTGGGTGGCGTCACGGACAATAAACTATCCCAAAAACCAACCCCCTTTCACTCACGGGCGAGGAGCGCCGCTCGAGTCCCCGGGATCCGGCCCATCGCTCGAGCCACCGAGCAGCAGCAGCAGGCCGCAGCAGCGGCAGCCGGACCCAAGCAGTGGGAGAGCGCGGCGTCCCCTCCTCCGCCCGCGACAGTACCACCACTCAGTAATGCTGAAGATCCAATGTTACCCGATGGAAATTTAGTAGGGGCAGTGTAGGGTTATTTCTGGTAAGGAAACAGTAGATAGATCAGCATAGACACCCTTGCTGTCGGCTTATTTCTAACTGTCACCAATAGAAGTAGGCCCTCCACTTGGAGGTATTGTGTTCAGCCACACTGGCAGCAGGGGGGGGAGGACTGTTCTTTTGTATGTGTATCTTGAAACTCTTGGTGGTGGTGTTTTTCAGGCAGACTATAGTAAATTCTTGTGGAGAAACAGCAGTCAGATCGGCACCAACACTCTTTCTATTCCCCTCTGTACCTCTAGTGCTCAGGGGCACGACTCTTTATGGTGGATAAGGCTTCAGATAGTCAAGGGTTAACTCTTCAGATGTTATGAGGGCACTGGATGTTATCAGATCTCAGGGCATACTCTCTTCTCTGGGGGTCTTAGCTTTCCCTCTTCTCCCCTGACCAGGCCCTCCACATCTCCCTAGTACTGCTCCCTCCCCTCCAGGGGAACCAGTCTCAGACTACCCCACACCTGTGTGCGGCCCCTTTACTTCTTGTCAAAGCAGTGCGACTCGTGCTGCGGGGGTGAGGGTTAATTTGTAGCCCTAGTGGGTAACGGCGCTTTAGTGGGTGGCACTGGCTTTAGAGCCAGGGGATGTTTGCGTCCGAGGACCAGCCAGCTACCCGGCTGGATGTCACCCCCACGCTCGGGGGATTTTCACTCACCAGCCTCCTCTCTCTTGCCGTCTGCCTGTCACTTCACTGCCTACCTCCAGCCGGCTCCCTCTCAGGCCCGACAGTCACCAGGAGGCTCCCCTTCACTGCGTCCGGCTCGTGCTCCTCTCCGCTCCAGCGTCTCTCCTCCCTCCAGGCCGGGTAAGTGTCTGCCTCTCCTCCACTTTGGGGCTCCTGGGTCTCCCCTCCTCACTTGTGTTCTTCCCGGATCTTCAGGCCTCCGCTCCCCCTGGCACAAGATGGCGCCGGCTTCCTCCCGATCTCCCGCACTCTCCGTGGTTCTCACTGCCTGCTTCTGCCGTCGGTGTCCGGGGCTCAGCAATCCCTCCTCCGGGTTCCGCTCCCACTCCGGTATCACTCAGCGGTCTTCAGCTGTCGGCTCTCCTTCCTCTGGGTGGTTTTCACCGCGCTCCTGTTCTCGGCGTCTGCAGCGTGGTCACGGGTCTCCCTTGAGAATGATGTCAGCTGGGCTTCAGGTAGGGTCCCGTCTCACAATACTCGTCTCCTTGGGTCCGCTGGATCTCAGAGACGGTATATGGAAGCTTCGGTTGGAGGTAAGTCGGGCAGGGGCTCAGATGTCTCTGGATGTCTCAGAGCTCTGTCAGTTATGTCCTCCTGCATCGGTGGCCATTTTGGACTCAACAATTTCCATGTCTACCAAATTTTAGGTTTTTGCTTTGCAGGTTTTTTCTTTTGTTTCTTGGGGGGGTTGCACTTTCGTTAATTTTATGCGTCATTACTTAGTAACTTCCAGAACGAAACTATTTACTATGTACTTAGTAACAGTGATGATGGATCTGTTTTTTGATCCACAATATGTGAGTAAGTCTGTCGAGATTCCTGCATCTAATTGTTTATTCTATATTACAATGGTTTTCCTGCATGCAAGTGTGATGCCCTAGCCGGGCCAGGTATTCTCAGATAGGCCCCTGCACTACACCTTTCCCTCACAGGTGACATCAGCCAACCTTAAAACCCTAGTCACCCCCTCAGGGCTAGATGGACACACCAGGGGGTTAGGAGGCAGACGGCTCAGTGGAACCGAGGTGGACCGGGACAGGGTAGTGGCCCGCTGGTACCGACCCAGGGAACCGACTCGGAAACCGGAGCACACAGGGGGGTACTCGGACCCTGAAGCCGGGACCAGAAGCGACTGGAATCAGCTAATTAACCGATTGAGGCCAGGACTAGAGGTCCTGTCCCACCCAAAGTCTCTATTAGAAGACAACAGCTCACCAAGGGGGGATAAAAAGGCCACCACCACGGCTCAGAGATCCCACGGGCCAGCGTCTGCGGGCAAGGGCTCCTTAGGCCACATCCAGCTGGGAGCGGACTCCTGAAGTTGCAAGCACAGGCAGTCCACCATTACACAAAAGGTGCAGGAGAAAGACAGAGACCACCAGCTGGGTGGGGGAACCAGAATGCAGCCGGCTGCAGGCACCGACCACCATCACCTTGGTTTACCAGAGACTCGTGTGTTTTCTTCAATAGTGAGTACACCAGCATCCTGCGGTCGCCCATCTTCCTGCACCAAGAAAGCACCCAACGGGTCCCGGGGCCAGAAATCCCTTTCCCATGGAGGGGTTAACAACTTCCTGCACAACATCTCCCCCGAGTGCCCCGAAACTTCAGCGGTGGTGTCCAAACTCACCACATACCGTGGGTGGCGTCAAAAACCTTGTACGGCCCAGCCCGTACATATACATCCTACATCACCCCAACCCTTTTCTTTCGGAATGTCCGCGGGATCCCCCGGGTCCGGAGACCCTCGAGCCACCCACCGGAAGACCCGGACCCAAACAGCAGCAGGCTGCCGGCACAGGGGTGGCACACCCCGAAACTTGGCGCCACGAACAGGATACTTACCAATCCACTTACCTTGTGGAAGTGCGCCTTGTATTGAAGTCAGCGGTGATCCGTTGCAAAATTTCCAGAAACCGCCATCTTGCCGCCATCTTTTGGCGTGAAGATTCCCGCCCAGAGTTTCCTTCCCCGAGAAAAGGGTGCGAAAGTCGAAGCCCCGCCCCCTGGGAACACGGCCGGAAAGCAAGGCCGGACGTTGAAAAACGAAACTTACCGTCCTGAAAGAGCAGTGCCAGGAAAAGACCAAGGGGGGGCGGGTGAAGATTCTGCGACATGTGACCGAGCAGATAAAGGGCAGGGACTCCAGGACCCTGCCACCCTTCTGGTTCCTGGAGCCAGTGAGAGCAACATGGCCGGGTCATCCAACAAGCCCAGAGTGCAGGAGCTCGTGCCCGGAACAGCGGCATGGGTAGAAGCTCAGACCGCACGGATGTGTCGCCGGATCCAGGCGCAGGCGCGCTTTATGCTGGAGCAGTGGACGACCGAGATGGAGGAGCTGGCTGCGGCCGTGCAGGCACGTGAAGTGGGCGCAACCTTAGAGGAGCGGGTAAGCGACCCACGCCCCTATGTCCCAAGGGACCGGCCGATCAGGCTGAGGGACCCGGTCTGCCCCTGCCCTCCATACTGCCTCCCTCGCCGCCCGTACCGGTTACTGCTGACTCCCCGCTCGGTCCGCTGCCACCAACACCGACAGCGGAGTCTGTCCCACTGGCCCGCGAGGATCAGCCCGAAGAAGCTGCCAGCAGTCAGCCCGTCACCGCCCCAACACCTACCCCTGTTCCACACACCATCAGCATCCGGAAGGTGCCCCATCTTGCTCTGGACCCGCCACCGATCCCGGAGGAGGCTGCGTCCGAGACGACAAAGGCCCCGGCAGTCCGCCCGGCCATGGCAGAGGGGTCCCCGACCGGAAGCCGGCGCGACAAGAAACGATGGCCGCTCCCAGACTCCCGGCCTTGGCTGAGGTGCAGCGGAAATGTGCCTGCGGGGTAGCCGTACAAGCCATGTCACAGCGGGGCCCTCCACTGCCGAAGGTGGCGGTCGTAGCCGGCACGGAGGTGCTCTGGCTGGGCTCGGCCCCTGCGCAGGTTACTCTGGAGCAGGCCGCAAACGCTCCATATTGGGAGTGGGAGCAGCGCCAGCTGGGCTGAGAAATTGCGGTCCGTGAGAAAAGAAAAGCGGAAGTCCTATCCCGAACCATTTAGGAGAAGGACAATCTTAGGAATGCCACCTACCGGGTGAGGAGCCCGACACATGAAGGCCAAGTCCGGCACTTTGACCCCCAAAGAGGATGGGGTTTCATCTTTAAACCGGTCATAGAAGCAGAAATATTTGTCTCCCGGAGGGATGTTTGCCTGCACCTGCCCATCGGCCATCCCGACTGGGACCTGGAGCCCGGGGAGCTGGTAATGTACACCCGGCACTGCGGAGAGAGTGGGTGGTTTGCCCTGGATGTCCGGAGGAGGGTAGCCCGAAGAACCCCACAGTGCGGCCACCCCACTCCGCCTCCCTCCAGTCCCAAATACCCTGAAGATTTAGAATATTAAAGAGGTAGTGGTTCTGTCCTGGTTAATAAACATGTTGTGCAACGTTTAAGTAAAATGCCTCCCGTTAAAGGAAGAAACCAAAATATCCATGAATGTAAATATGTTATTATACTTGTATATGCCTTTCAAAACCTTTTATCTTTTTCAGTTAAACAAAATAAACCGGTGGTGGTCGGACAGCCCGCGGACGGTCTGTGTTTAATCAAGGGGGAGTGTGATGCCCTGGCCGGGCCAGGTAGTCACAGATATGCCCCTGCACTCCACCGCTCCCTCACAGGTGACATCAGCCAACCTTAAAACCCTAGTCACCCCCTCAGGGCTAGATGGACACACCAGGGGGCGGAACCAGGCAGTTGGAAGACGCCCACCAAGGAGTCTGGACAGCCCGGGGTGGGAAAGTAAACAGTTGAGTGCAGAGCAGTTGAGAATTCAAGTTGGAGAGGAGTGTGGGCTGGAGCTGTGTCCAGCTGCAGCAGAGGCGAATACCCGAAATTGAATGGCGCCAGGGTAGGGGCCCTGGTGCCACTGGTTAGGAGGCAGACGGCGGTCTCCGCCTGCAGGAGTCGGGAAGATGGCTCAGTGGAACCGAGGTGGACCGGGACAGGGTAGTGCCCCGCCGGTACCGACCCGGGGAACCGACTTGGAAACCGGAGCACACAGGGGGGTACTCGGACCCTGAAGCCGGGACCAGAAGCGACTGGAACCAGCTAATTAACCGATTGAGGCCAGGACTAGAGGTCCTGTCCCACCCAAAGTCCCTATTAGAAGACAACAGCCCACCGCCACCGAGGGGGATAAAAAGGCCACCGCCATGGCTCAGAGATCCCACGGGCCAGCGTCTGCGGGTAAGTGCTCCTTAAGCCACATCCAGCCGGGAGCGGACTCCTGAAGTTGCAAGCACAGGCAGTCCACCATTACACAAAGGTGCAGGAGAAAGATAGAGACCACCAGCTGGGTGGGGGAACCAGAACGCAGCCGGCTGTGAGCACCGACCACCATCACCTTGGTTTACCAGAAACTAGTGTGTTTCCTTCAATAGTGAGTACACCAGCACCCTGCAGTCGCCCATCTTCCTGCACCAACAAAGCACCCAACGGGTCCCAGAGCCACAATCCCTGCCCACAGAAGGGTTAACAACTTCCTGCACAACATCTCCCCTGGGTGCCCCGTAACTGCAGCGGTGGTGTCAAAACTCACCACATACCGTGGGTGGCGTCACAAACCTAGTACAGCCCAGCCCGTACATATACATCCTACATCCCCCCCAACCCTTTTCATTTGTAGTGTCCGTGGGTCCGGAGACCCTTGAGCCACCCACCGGAAGGCCCGGACCCGAGCAGCTGCAGGCTGCTGGCACAGGGGCGGCACACAAGCAACGTTTGTCTGTTGTATGTATTTTAGATTCCACTCCACATGGGTTTACAGAGACTGGGAATGCTCCAAGCATCACTAGGAGCCCAGGCTACAGGCTGTATACATTATGCGGGTTTAAGAAATTGATTGGACTGAATATATTCATTACTTGTCTTCTGGAGGAGACTTTAGTTCGTTTTCTGCATTGTCAGAGTTTACTTACAAGGAATTATGAATGGACATGTCATAAATAGGTGGCATCGTCATCCATTCTGAATGTGCAACTTTGCATCAGGCGGGATGACAAAAAACATAAGGAGAATTAAATAAGTTGTTCCGTGACATCAATGTATCTTATTAAATTCTTTATCAACTGGCAACGTGGAATATTGAAGATAGGGTATAGCCAGAGGATGCTACATAAACCATATTTATTCCTGCTATATACAGTATTTGAGGATAATTTGTGTATTTTATTTATCATTTGTACACTGCTTTCATCTGTTTACGAACGGCCCCGGAAGAACCTACTGTGGGGAGGGGAAACGCGTTGGGTCGACTAGGGGTATATAGTTTGACAATGGTACAACCTCCTCTTCTACATGGTATTCATCAACAATTTCAGAATTACATCCCAATGTAGAATCAAAGGTTATGCTAAAGTGTCGCCCTTAGGGACCTTGACTTTAGGACTCTTGACTACCATGTTTCCCCGAAAATAAGACGTCCCCCGAAAATAAGACATAGCAGGAGTTTTCAGGGATGCTTTAATATAAGACATCCCCTGAAAATAAGACATAGCTGCGGTCAATAATGAAGTGTCATGCAGTAGTGAAAGAGTTAAAGACACTGCAGGACACTTCATTATAGGCAGCGGGCACCCCCAGAAGAGAGAAGACAAAAGAGAGAAGACCCCCGATCATACTCACCAGACGCCGACCGGGAGCAGGTGAGCGCATCAAGGTCCTGCAGCAGCGGAACACACACACACACACACACACACATCAGATCACACTCACTCACTCTCACACACACATCAGATCGCACCACACACTCACATCCAGTGATATCGCTTGCTTCTCGGCGGCGATACTGTGCGGTGCAGTGACCTTCCAGGACCTGCTGGAGGATCACATGGCCGGAAGCATGTGGTATCTCCGGATGTTGTCAGTGTGTGAGCGTGTATGTGCGATATAGTCAGTGTGTGTTTGAGTGTATGCGATCGGATGTGTGCGTGTATGCTGTCTGATGTTTGAGTGTGTTCTGATGTGTGAGTGTGTGTGTGTGTGTGTGAGTGTATGTGATCGGATTTGTGAGTGTCGGCAGAGGAGCACGGCGTGGTGCAGAACAGCTGCTGGGACCGCCCACAGGAGGGCACAGGCAGAAGTAGGGTGTGTGAGTGTATGCGATCAGATGTGTGCGTGTATACTGTCTGATGTGTGACTGTGTGTGAACGTAAGCGATCGGATCTGTGAGTGTCGGCAGGACGCAGAGGAGCACGGCGTGCAGCACAGCTGCAGGGATCGTCGGGTGGGTGGGAAGAAGTGGGGTGGGTGTGTGTTTGTGTGTGAGTGAGTGAGTGTGATCTGATGTGTGTGTGTGTGTGTGTGTGTGTGTGTGAGATCTGATGTGTGTGTGTGAGATCTGATGTCAGCCAGACGGAGGGGAGCACAGCTGCAGGGAGATCACAGGGAGAAGTGTGTGTGTGTGTGTGTGAGATCTGATGTCAGCCAGACGCAGGGGAGGCATGCAGCGTACCTGATGGGAGATCACAGAAGGATCTGGGAGCCATACAGACGCCCTGGGCTGGTAAGTATGACGATCCTGGGATGGGGGGGGTCTGCTTTTTGTGGGGGGTAAACTTACCCCCAACCATGTCTCCTCGAGAATAAGACATAGTGCTTTTTTCAGGGCAAAAAAAAAAAATGAGACAGTGTCTTATTTTCGGGGGAAACAGGGTAGGAATGATCGAATACCCTATTATTCGCTTTGACGGATATCCGACGAATACCTCGCCGCTATTCGAGTATTCGCGAATATTTGACCCCCAATGTAAGTCTATGGGAAACCAGAATAATTTTACGTCGGACCTGTTGGTGACCTGTGGTGACTGAGGAAAAGGCTGAAATGGATGGGGAAAGGCTGAAACAGTATGTTTCATAGTTTCATAGTTTCATAGTTTTTAACGTTGAAGGGAGACTCTAAGGGGCACTTTGCACACTGCGACATCGCAGGCCGATGCTGCGATGCCGAGTGCGATAGTCCCCGCCCTCGTCGCAGCAGCGATATGTGGTGATAGCTGGCGTAGCGAAAATTATCGCTACGCCAGCTTCACACACACACTCACCTGCCGTGCGACGTCCCTGTGGTCGGCGACCCGCCTCCTTGTTAAGGGGGCGGGTCGTGCGCCGTCACTGCGACGTCACATGGCAGGCGGCCAATCGGAGCGGAGGGGCGGAGATGAGCAGGATGTAAACATCCTGCCCACCTCCTTCCTTCCGCATAACCTACGGAAGCCGCGGTGACGCCTGTAGGAGATGTTCCTCGCTCCTGCGGCTTCACACACAGCGATGTGTGCTGCCGCAGGAGCGAGGAACAACATCGGACCGTCGCGTCAGCGTATTTATGGATTACGCCGACGCTGCACCGATGATACGATTACGACGCTTTTGCACTCGTTAATCGTATCATCTAGGCTTTACACACTGCGATGTCGCATGCGATGCTGGATGTGCGTCACTTTCAATTTGACCCCACCGACATCGCACCTGCGATGTCGCAGTGTGCAAAGTGCCCCTAAGTCCATCTAGTTCAACCCGTAGCCTAACATGTTGATCCAGAGGAAGGCAAAAAAAGCCCAATGTGTCAAACAAGCTCCAATGGGGAAAAAAAATTCCTTCCTGACTCCACATACGGCAATCAGACTAGTTCCCTGGATCAACACCCTGTCATAAGATCTAATATACATAACTGGTAATATTAAATTTTTCAAGAAAGGCGTCCAGGCTCTGCTTAAATGTTAGTAGTGAATCACTCATTACAACATCATGCGGCAGAGAGTTCCATAGTCTCACTGCTCGTACAGTAAAGAATCCTCGTCTGTGATTATGATTAAACCTTCTTTCCTCAAGACGTAGCAGATGCCCCCGTGTTCCAGTCGCAGGCCTAGGTGTAAAGAGATCTTTGGAAAGGTCTCTGTATGTCCCCTCATATGTTTATACATTGTGATTATATCCCCCCTAAGCCTTTGTTTTTCCAAACTAAATAACCCCAAGTTTAATAACCTGTCTTGGTGTTGCAGCCCACACATTCCTCTAATACTCTTGGTCGCTCTTCTATCTACCTGTAAGATTATGCTATTTATAACCTTCTATACTTTTGCTATCAAGAAAAGCATCCATTCCTCTCTTAAATTCATTCAGTGAGTTGGCCATCACCACTTCCTCAGAAAGAGAGTTCCAGAGCCTCACTGCTCTTACCGTGAAGAACCCTCTTCTATGCTGATGTAGGAATTTTCTTTCCTCCAATCGAAGAGAATGCCCCCTTGTTCTTGTCATAGTCCTTGGTACAAACAGATCATGGGAGAGATCTCTATATGGCCCTCTGATATATCTGTACATGTTTATTAGGTCTCCCCTAAGTCTTCTCTTTTCTAGAGTAAATAGACCTAATTTTGATAACCTTTCCGTGTATTGTAATGCACCCACTCCATTTATTATTTTAGTAGCCCGCCTCTGAACTCTTTCAAGTTCAGTAATGTCTTTCTTGAGCACCGGCGACCAAAATTGCACACAATACTCCAAGTGTGGTCTGACGAGTGATTTGTACAGAGGGAGAATGATGTTTTCATCTCGTGCCCCCAGACCTCTTCTAATGCATCCTATCACCCTATTTGCTTTGGTGGCTGCTGCCTGACACTGGGCACTCCAATTTAGTTTCTTATTGACTAAGATGCATAAGTCTTTTTCCATGTCTGATTTCCCCAGCAGTTTCCCATTTAGTAAGTAATCGTAGCATCTGTTTCTCCTTCCCATGTGCATAACCTTACACTTATCTGTGTTAAACCTCATTTGCCATTTTTCAGCCCAATTCTCCAATTTACTCAAAACCATCTGTAGTTGCAAACTGTCCTCCTTTGTGTTAACTACCTTACATAGTTTGTATCATCTGCAAATACTGATATTTTACTCTGTAAACCATCCACCAGATCATTAATGAATATACTAAATAGTAGGGGGCCCAATACAGACCCCTGTGGCACCCCACTAGTAACCCTGGCCCAATCTGATTATGCGCCATTAATAACCACTCTTTGTTTTCTACCACTAAGCCAGCTACCTACACATCTACACACATTTTCCCCGAGCCCAAGCTTTCTTATTTTACTTAGCAGTCTTTTATGTGGGACAGTGTCAAATGCTTTACCGAAGTCGAGATAAATGACATCCAATGATTCTCCTCGGTCCATGTGAGAGCTTACATCCTCATAGAAGCTGATCAGGTTAGTTTGACAGGAGCGATCCTTCATAAATCCATGTTGATATGGAGTTAAACAATTATTAAAATTGAGACATTCCATAGTAGTATCCCTTAAAAACCCTTCAAACATTTTACCCACAACAGATGTTAATCTTACCGGCCTATAGTTTCCAGGTTCCCTTTTACACCCTTTTTTGAATATTGGTACCACAATTTGCTAGCCGCCAAACCAGTGGAACAGACCCAGTTTCTATAGAGTCTTTAAATAAAAGGAATAGAGGCCTGTCTATCACATTACTTAACTCCCTTAATACCCGAGAGTGAATGCCATCAGGGCCTGGTGATTTGTCAATTTTAATGTTACTAAGTCGGTTCTGCACTTCTTCCTGGGTAAGGCAGGTCATACTTAATGAAGCGTTTACATTATCACTTTGCATTTCCCGTGGCATATGCTTTTCCTGTGTGAACACAGTTGAGAAAAAAGTATTTAAAACATTTGCTTTTCGCACATCGCTTTCTATGATTTTACCCTCATTGTTCTTTAAAGGGCCAACACCATCAATTTTAATCTTTTTTCTGTTTATATAATTAAAGAATAGTTTGGGATTTGTTTTGCTTTCCTTAGCAATGAGTCTCTCAGTTTCTACTTTTGCTAAATGTATTTGTTTTTTACACATTTTATTTTTTTCTCTATATATTTTTAATGCTTCTTCGCTGCCTTCTTGTTTTAGCTTTTTAAATGCCTTTTTCTTATTATTCATTGCCCCTTTTACATCCTTATTTAGCCACATTGGTTTTCTCCTGTTCCTAGCCCTTTTATTTCCGTATGGTATGGCTCACTCGCAGTGGGTGTTTAATACAGATTTAAAAATTTCCCACTTATTTTCTGTGCTCCCATTTTTGAGGACATTGTCCCAATCAATTTGGCGAAGGTCTTCTCTAAGCTGATCAAACTTTGCTTTCCTGAAATTCAGTGTTTTTGTAACCCCCCTCCAAGGCACCTTACTAAAGGACAAGTGGAATTGTATTATATTGTGGTCACTATTCCCTAGGTGCCCATCCACTCGTACGTTTGTTATTCTATCTGGCCTGTTGCTTAAAATTAAGTCCAGAAGGGCTGCCCCTCTAGTTGGGCCCGGCACAAGTTGAGACAGATAAATATCCTTAGTTACTGACAGAAACCGGTTTCCTTTCTGAGATACGCAGGTTTCAGTTTCCCAGTCTATATCGGGGTAGTTGAAGTCCCCCATAATAATCACCTCATTGTGATTTGCTGCTTTGTCTATTTGTTTCAATAATACATTTTCAGTGGTTTCTGTTATATTTGGTGACTTATAACAAACCCCTATGAGGATTTTATTAGTTTTCCCTCCTTGCATCTCTACCCATAGAGACTCCACCTCTTCATTTCCCTCTTGAATATCTTCTCTTAGTCTGGGCTTTAAACTGGACTTTATATATAGACAGACTCCACCCCCTTTCCTTTTTTTACGATTCCTCCTAAACAATTCATATCCTTGCAGGTTAGCCGCCCAGTCATAGCTGTCATCTAACCATGTCTCAGTTATTCCTACTATGTCGTATTTTTCCTCATACATTACCAGCTCCAGTTCCTCCATCTTATTGGTCAGGCTTCTTGCATTGGTCCCTGCAGGAAAGACGTTTTGCTCCCCTTTTCTTAGCTTCCTTCTTAGTATCCTGTCTTGGGTCCTCTTTACGGCATCTAGTATCCTTGATTAGTTTGTCCTTCTGCTGCATGTTCTTGTTTGCTGTTTTTTCTCCCATCCCCTCTTCTTCTAGTTTAAAGCCCTCCTGATGAGTGTGGCAAGCCTTCTGGCGAACGTGTGTTTCCCAGGTTTTGTGAGGTGTATCCCGTCTCTTGCGAGAAGTCCATCGTAGAGGTAATTCACTCCATGGTCCAAGAATCCAAATCCTTGCTTCCTGCACCATCGTCGTAGCCAGTTGTTCAAATCTAGTATCCTATTCCATCTTCTGACACCATGGCCATCGACTGGGAGGATTGATGAGAAAACAACCTGTACGTTCCGTTCCTTTATTTTCTTCCCCAGAATTTCAAAGTCTTCACAAATAGTTGGTAGATCATTTCTTGCCGTGTCGTTTGTTCCTACATGTATCAATAGGAACGGGTATTCGTCCTTGGATCCTAGGATAGTTGGTATCCTGTTGGCCACATCCTTGATTTTTGCTCCCAGGAGACAGCATACTTCTCGTCCGGCCTGCAGATAGTTGCCTCTGCAGATAGTTGCCTCCGTGCCTCTTAGTAGTGAGTCGCCCATAACTATCACTCTTCTTTTCTTTCTGGACGCACTGCTTGTTGCTCCTGAGTGTTTTTGAGTGTCTTTTGTTTCTGCTTTTGTTGACAAAGTAACTTCTTTTGTTGATACTGTGTCTTCTCCTGTAGATATGGTATCATCCTGAGCTGTGCCATTTTCATTCTCCAGCATGAGGGCTTTATATTGGTTGCTAAGCTGTGTGGGTGGTGACGACCACTTGATACCCTGGCTTCTTTTGGTCACATGTGTCCTCTTTTCAGCCTCTGTATGTGTTCTGAAGCTTTTCTCACTTTCCATATCCTGAATGGCTGCTTCTGCCTCCTCCAAGAAGTCCTCATGTTCCTTAATTAGCTTCAAAGTTGCTATTCTTTCTTCCAGTCCCTGCACCTTTTCCTCTAAGAGGGCAACCAGTTTGCACTTTTGACAGGTGAAGTTGGATTTTTTGTGCGGTAGATCCGTAAACATGTAGCATGTGTTTCAGGTGACCATGTGGATTTTCTTCTCTTCCATATTGCTGATGTAGTGTATGATAGGCGAAAGTCTGACAGCGTGCGGTTTTTCGATGTCCTCAAACAGCGAGACCCGGCAAGTCCCAGCAATCGATCAGCTTACGGCGACTCTTCTCCTTTTCCCAGAATGCACTGGAAATATGCAAATGAGCTTCCTGGTTCTCCAATCCCTGGTTTTGCGATGTCCTCAAACAGCGAGACCCGGCAAGTCCCAGCAATCGATCTGCATACGGTGACTCTTCTCCTCTTCCCAGAATGCACTGGAAATATGCAAATGAGCTTCCTGCTTCTCCAATCCCACGCACAGCCTGTAGAAGGTGCCTGACTGCATTTATGGTGTCTTTGAATAACGTGGTCAGAGCAGCACACGGCGTTTACGTAGTCGCCAGATCAGCTCTCAAACCAATGTAAAAGAGGGGAAATTGCTAAGAATCAGTTTCTAGTGCCTAATCACTGTAATAAAACATCAAATCAAGCCCTGATCTCCAAAAAAAAACCACTTTAGCATATGTTCACATGTTTTATTTTTTATATTTTACTTCTTTTTCGATTAGAAAGGGCTGTAACTTATACATTATATTGGTGTGTGTCTCACACTTCCTTTTTTGGGACATATTTGACAGCACTTTAAAGGGTCAGCTACAATGTGCCCGTTATGATGCTGACCTTTCCCTCCTCCTTCTCCACTAGCACCACCGGCTCCAGTGGCCCTCTAAGGGCCACTGGCTGTCCTCAAATCTCAGACTTCTTAGGGCTCTCAGGTGGGCCCTGTAACATACATTGGGGAGGAATGGCAGTCCTTTGTAGTTTTCTGCGTCCCCTATATCATTAGTGTGAAAGTTGGAATACGTACCCCATTTTTACAGTGCTATTGCCAATGTGGCCGTTAGGATATTGGCCTTGCCCTCCTCCTCCTCCACCAACACCACCAGCTCCAGTGGCCCTCTATTCAAATTCTTTTCAAAATGATTCAGAAATGTATGTTTTATGAACAAACGAACGCCATGCTGGGACATCGAAGCTGATGTCATTGATGATGATTGCATCTGACCAAAAGCAGGTTGCCTGCTGCCTAGACTGCAGTTTGTGAAGCATGCAGCACCGTGAAAGTGGCAGTTGTTTCACTCTGGAACTCAGGCTTTATTCCAAGGATTTAAAAAAATTCAGTTTCCCCCAGGGGGGAATGGTTCAAAGACCATGTAGCACAGCATCAGAAGTTACTCCCAACAGCTTATTTTAAAAAAATTGGTAGCATAAGCAACAGGGCATAACATGCCAAGGAGTTTAATACATTCATTTTCTCACACCGCAAAAAGGTCGCAGAAAGCCTCTATTCCCACAAGCCGATATGGCAAAATCTTAAGGGCTATCAATCGTGCAATGTGTGCAGTAAGGGGCACTTTGCACACTACGACATCGCAAGCCGATGCTGCGATGCCGAGCGCGATAGTCCCCGCCCCCCGTCGCAACTGCAATATCCTTGTGATAGCTGCCGTAGCGAACATTATCGCTACGGCAGTTTCACATGGACTCACCTGTCCTGCGACCGTCGCTCTGGACGGCGACCCACCTCCTTATTAAGGGGGCGGGTCGTGCGGCGTCACTGCGACGTCACACGGCAGGTGGCCAATAGGAGCGGAGGGGCGGAGATGAGCGGGATGTAAACATCCCGCCCACCTCCTTCCTTCCGCATATCCTACGGAAGCTGCAGTGACGCCGGTAGGAGATGTTCCTCGCTCCTGCGGCTTCACACACAGCGTTGTGTGCTGCCGCAGGAGCGAGGAACAACATCGGACCGTCGCGTCAGCGTAATCATGGATTACACCGACGCTGCACCGATGATACGATTACGACGCTTTTGCGCTCGTTAATCGTATCATCGAGCCTTTACACACTACGATGTCGCATGCGATGCCGGAAGTACGTCATTTTCAATTTGACCCCACCGACATCGCACCTGCGATGTCGTAGTGTGCAAAGCCCGCCTTAGAGTTTCTGCCCTTGGGTGCTTAACGGGGTATTTTCGCTTCGGTTTGAAAGTCTGTGGTATGGACAACTGAACGGAACGCTGTGACACCGAAGCTGATGACGTTGATGATTGAGTTTGGCCAACATCAGGTTGGCAGAAGGAGGCATCAGCTCCATCTTCTTGCACCCCAGTTTGGGAAGCAGGCAGCCCAGAGGAAGTGGCAGTTGTTTCACTCTGGAACTCAGTCTTTATTCCAAGGATTTAAAAAAAATTCAGTTTCCCCAGAGGGGAATGGTTCAAAGGCCATGTAGCACAGCATCAGAAGTTACTCCCAACAGCTTATTTAAAAAAAAAAAAATGGTAGGATGAGCAACAGGGCATAACATGCCAAGGAGTTTAATACATTCACTTTCTCCAGGGGATAATGGTTCAGACACCATGTAGCTAAGCATCATAAGGTACTCCTAACAGCTTATTTTAAAAAAAATTGGTAGCATAAGTGTGACGCCCTGGATTAGCATTTACACCTGTCCCCTAAAAAGGAGTCATCAGCCAACCACAAAAACCCTAGTCACCTTCCTCGGTGCTTAATGGACACACCAGGGGGCGGAGCCAGGCAGTTGGCATGCTCACTGAGGAGTTCAGAGGGCCTGAGGCAGGAAACACAGTTGAGATCAGTTTTAGAGTTGAGGGGTGAGGAGGTGAGGCTTGTGAGATAGGCCGGTGACAGTCTGACAGGTGTGAGGGTCGTAGCCCGAACACCTTGGCTAGGAGGCAAGCGGTGGCCTCAGCCTGCAGGAGTCGGGAAGATGGCTCGGTGGAACCGTGGTGGACTGGGACAGGGTAGTGGAACGCAGGTACCGACCTGGGGAACCGACTCGGAAACCGGAGCACACAGGGGGGTACTCAGATCCTGAAACGAGGTCCAGAATCCTCTGGACTGAGTTAATTAACTGATTGTGGTCTGGACTATAGGTCCTTTCCCACCCAGGTCCCGACTGAAGATAACAGCCCACCGAGGGGGATAGAAAGCCACCGCACAGGCAGAGAGTTCCCACGGGCCAGCATCTGCGGGCAAACGGGCTCTCCCGACAAACAAAGCCGGAGAGCGGACTCCCGTTGCTGAAGCGCAGGCAGTCTACATCTACACAACATGGTGCAGGAGAAAGGCAGAGACCACCATCCGGGTGGGGGACCCATCCACAGCCGGCTGAGGGCACCGACCACCATCAACTTGGTTTAGAAGTGACTTGTGTGTGTCAATAACAGTGAGTACAACAGTGCCCTCCGACTGCGCACATTGCCCTGCACCAGCCAGCTATGCCAACGGGTCCCGGGGCCATCATCCCTGCCCACGGAGGGGTTAACATCTGGCTGCACTACCATCTCCCCTGGGTACCCCGTAACTGCAGCGGTGGTGTCTACCTTCACCACATCCCGTGGGTGGCGTCACGAACTCAAGCGTGGCTTCGGCCATGCACCTGCCTAACCCCCCACCGAAAGCGCCAGCAACCCCTCTCAGAGCGAAGTGACCCCGGGTCCGGAGGCGCTCGAGCCACCCACCAACGAGCCCGGATCCGAGCGGCTCGGCTGCAGCCAAGCGCGGGGTGGTACACATCGACTCTTCTGGCATCACGAACAGGATACTTACCTATTCACTTACCTAGTGAAGTGCGCCTTGAATTAAAGTCAGCGGTTATCCGTTGCAAAGTTTTCAGAATCCGCCATCTTGCCGCCATCTTTTGGTGCGAAGATTCCCGCCAGAGTCTTCTTCCCCGCAGAAAGGGCGCGAAAGCCAAAGCCCCGCCCCCTGGGAACACGGCCGTGCAGCAAAGCGCGCGGTCAGAAAACGAAACTAGAGGGAAAAAGAAGCGAGTGCCACAAAAAGGCCAAGGGGGAGAAGCAGGAAGATGTCCGCGCCTAACCCCGACGGCGGAGTGGCGCTTGCTGCTGGAGCGGCGGCGCCCTCAGGTGTGCCCGACGATGGGAAAGTGGTGGCGCTCGCTCCGGTCGCAGGAGCGGGGGAGGCCGTGGCTCCGACGGTCACCCAGGTAATGCCAATCTCCTTGCCCTACGTGCCCGGTGCTGCCTGGCTACTCCAGTACGATGGGAAGCCTGACGCCTTGCAGGTGTTCCAGAAAAAGATATACACGATTCTCGATTTGTATGCCATGACTGGCAAGCAGCGTGCAGCGGTAGTGCTAGGGCAGCTGACCGACGCGGCCGAGCAAGAGGTGGAGACTTGGGCAGACGCGGACCGGGCCTCGGTATCCGCCATTTTTGATAAACTCCAGGTCGCCTTCGAGACCCGCATTGAAGCGAAGTTACGGATGCCGTTTTACCATTGTCGGCAGCGACCAAAGGACAGTATAAGAGACTATGCCTGGCGGCTGCAAACAGCCTTGCGTACTCTAAATCGGGTGGACCTCATCAATGAGACTGATAGCAACAAGATGCTAGTGGAGCAGTTCCTGCAGGGACTGGGGTCCGCCGAAGATCGTAAACAACTGCGGCTGTGGTCTTTGGAGCACGCCGACCTGGACTTTGCAGTGCTGAAGGAGCGGGCCATCAAGGCCCTACAAACATCAGAAGCCGGCGCCCCCAATCCGCCATCTTGGCCGGTTGATACCTCTCCCGTTTTGGTAGCGCCCCCTTTGCTGGCCCTGCCGGCCTCTGCTGCAGCCACTAGAGCTCCGGAAGATCTGACATCGCAAGTCCGGCGCCTGAATGAGGACGTCACCCAAATCCTCGCCGCTCTCCAGCTACCGACGAGAGTCAAGCCCGCGGAGAAGATCCAGCTCGCCGACAGCCCAGAGGACGTCCTTTGGATGCTGCGGATGAGGAACAGTGACCCACGGTATGGACCGCCTGTCTGCTATAAGTGTAACAAGACCGGCTATTACTCCAGACGGTGTCCGTTAAACGAGCAACCCCTGAGGCCAAGGGCCAATCCTCAGGAGTAGATCCTCAAGGCCCAGCTGATTGGCGGGATCGGTACGTTGGAGGCCGCCCCATCATCTCCCTGGCGGTGGATGGTGTCCCGACCATGGCCCTGCTTGACACCGGATCACAAGTAATGACTATGCCTTACTCGTTGTACCAGCGATATTGGGTTGATAGTGAACTCGCCCCTTTGGATAATGGCTTAACTATCATTGCGGCCAATGGGCTCCCTATGATCCAGGTGGGGTTCAAGGAGGTGACCCTGACTGTGGGACGAACAGAGCTGAGACGTCAAGGGATGATTGTGGTGCTGAATGATTTCAGTGACCGTAACCCAAAGGTGGTATTCAGGACCAACGTAATTGAGCACTGCATGGGGGAGGTGTTGAGCCTGTTGCAACAATTGTCTGCTACTGCGGGAGGGGGTCAGCAGAGGGCACTGCAGCGTGAGATCCATGCCCTCCTGCAGCGACAGCAAGTGAACATGACAGGTGGAGAGATTGGTGGTTTGCGGGTGATGGACACCGCGCCTTTGGTGGTGCCACCGCGGAGTGAGATGATGATTTGGTGTAGGGCAGCAGTAGGACCCCAAGGACAGGATTACCCGGCAATGGTAGAGCCCTTGCCTTCGGAGCTCTGGCCCACAGTAATGGCAGCCAGGGGGTGATTGATGTCAAAAAGGGGAGAGTGCCCGTGTGAGTGCTGAATTGTGAAGAGGAAGAGGTCAGGCTCCCCCGCTATAGCACCATAGCCAAGTTGTTAACCGTAGACGCACATGCTATCCACGAAACAACCCCCACAACCACTACACCACACTCAGGCAGTGACCTTCCACCCGAACAATTAGTGGAGTGGTGCCGGGAGTTGCATGTCGGCACCGAGGCTACACCCATGCACCACAAGGAAGGGGTATACAGGGTAGTGCAGGAGTACGGTCAGGTTTTCAGCAAGCCCCCGCTAGATTTTTGGAGAGTTAAAGGGGTTCAACACAATATCCCCACAGGTATGCATCCACCCATTAAAGAGAGGTACAGGCCAATCCCACCTGCACACTACCAGTGCACCAAAGACATGTTGAGGAACATGAAGGAGGAAGGGGTCATCCGGGATAGTTGTAGTCCCTGGGCAGCTCCATTGGTGCTGGTGAGGAAGAAGGATGGTACCATGAGAATGTGTGTGGATTACCTTATCAACCAGATAACGCATAAAGATGTCTACCCTCTTCCCCGCATTGAAGAGTCGCTCGCTGCGCTGAAGACTGCTAATTATTTTTCTACCCTTGACGTTACTAGTGGCTACTGGCAGGTGGTGGTTGCACGGGAAGACCACGAGAAGACTGCGTTTGCTACCCCCATGGGACTCTGCAAGTTCAACAGTATGCCGTTCGGGCTGTGCAATGCCCCGGGTACCTTCCAGAGGCTCATGGAGTGCTGTTTGGGGCATCTCAACTTCGAGACTGTTCTGCTGTACTTGGGCGACGTGAATGTGTATTCCAAGATGTATGAAGCCCACCTGGAGCACCTGGCAGAAGTGTTTGCGGCCCTCGCCAAGTACAGGATGAAGTTAAAGCCCTCTAAGTGCCATCTGTTGAAACCTAAAGTGCAGTACCTCGGGCACGTGGTGAGTGCAGAAGGTGTAGCCCCGGATCCTGAGAAGATTACCGCTATCCAGAGCTGGCCGCAACCAACCACGGTGAAGGAGGTGAGGCAGTTCCTGGGCCTAGTGGTCTGCTACTGCCGTTTTATCAAGGGGTACACGAAGATGGCCACGCCCATGCAAGACCTCCTCGTGGGACAGACCAAGGATGGTAGATCTCTTGGACCCCCGTTTGTCTGGGGTGAGAAGCACGAGGAGTCCTTCCAGCAGGTGAAGTCAAGACAGGGGAAGAAATCTTGGCTTATCCTGATTACGGCCTCCCGTTGATCCTTTACACCGACGCCAGCAATGTGGGCCTGGGTGCGGTCCTGTCCCAGGTACAAAATGGAAAGGAGAAGGTGATCGCCTTCGCCAGCAGAAAGCTCCGGCCAACAGAGAGGAACCCCGAGAATTACAGCTCCTTCAAAGCTCTAGTTCTTGGTCCTCGTGTGGGCGATAACCGAAAGGTTTAAACATTACGTTGCGGCGGCGAAGTTCACTGCCTACACGGACAACAACCCGTTAACACATCTGGACATGGCTAAGCTGGGTGCCCTGGAGCAGCGGTGGATGGCTCGACTGTCCAATTATGACTTCACCATCAAGTACAGGGCTGGCCGCAAGAACACCAACGCAGATGCGCTGTCTCGGATGCCACACTTGCCCGATGAAGGGATGGAGGATGACAGCCTGGAGGAGATCGAGCTACCCGCATTCCATTGGCCACAGGGTGAGAAGCCCTACGTTAGCCAACAGCAGGCGAACCTTGACCCGCTGCCCAGCCAGGGGTGGCAAGAAGCCCAGGATCAGGAACCTGCAGTTCAGCTGGTCAAAACACTGATTGCCCAGGGTTCTTCCAGGATGAACCCCATAGCCCCCTCCGAAGCTCAGCGGTTGTGGAAAGAGAGAGACCATCTGTACCTGCATCAGGGGAAGCTGTATAGGGGGATGATCAACCCGAAGACCCATGAGAGAGTTCGCCAGCTGGTGGGGCCCCAGGCATGCGTACCCAAGGTCCTGCAGGCCTACCATGATGGCACAGGACACTTCGGCTGGAAGAAGCTGGAGATGCTGCTGAGGGAGCGGTTTTACTGGAGTGGGATGCGAGAGTCCGTGGAGGCCTGGTGCCGAGAGTGTGCTCCCTGTACGCTGAGGAGACCGGACGAAGCCAGCCAGAAGGCCCTGCTACAGCCGATTGTCACCCACCAGCCACTAGAGTTGGTCGCCTTGGACCATGTCAAGCTCACGCACAGCCAAAGCGGGTACACCTATGCCCTGACCATTGTCGACCACTACTCAAGATTCATGGTGGTTGTTCCCGTTAAAGACTTGACAGGCGGCACCACAGCCAGAGCTTTCCAGGCCTACTTTTGCCGGCCGCATGTCTACACCGAGAAGGTACTCACAGATCAGAGCCCGGCCTTTGAAGCAGAGGTGTTCCAGGAGTTCTGCCACTTGTACGGGTGCAAGAAGATCCGGACCACGCCCTACCATGCCCAAACTAATAAGATGTGCGAGAAAATGAACCATTTGGTCCTTAACCTCCTCAAGACATTACCCCTGGAAGAACGGAATCTGTGGCCGGAGAAACTGCCTGATTTGGTAGACATGTACAATAACATCCCCTGCAGCTCCACCAAGTGCACCCCCACGTATCTGATGAGAGCCCGGCCGGGGCGGCTGCCAGTAGATCTTGAAATGGACATAGAAGTGCCCGAAACTCTTCCTCCCCCTTGCAATTGGGATGCCAAGCCACAGGCACAGTACTGACGGATCTAAGAGTACGTGGAAAGGAATCTGCCTCAAAATCGAGAAAAGCAAGAGCAGCGCTTCAACAAGCGGGCTCAGGCTGCCCCTTTTGGACCCGGGGTTGTGGTGCTGAAGCGCAAAAGGAGAACACATAAGCTTGACGATCAGTGGGAAAGGACCCCCTACGTCATACAGCCAACTGGATGGGAGAACGAGAAGACCTACTTGATTAGTCACGACCAGGGGAAAACTACGGCCACTGTTTCTAGGGATCACCTGAAGAGATGCCCGGGTCCCCTGAGACTGGTAGCTGAGGTCCCTGTGCCCACGCCGAGCACGGAGGAGAAAAAAGGGGTGATCCATACAGTAATGGGTGATTTTCCAGCTGACTGGCCTACACAGAATGGTGCGGTGATTGTTCCTGTGATAATGTTCCCACAACCAGTGGAAGAAATGGAGCCAGAGATGCCCGCCAGAGAGCCACCCGAGCAAGCGCCCAGGGATGCACCTACACCACACCCCCGCGGGTCTCTACCCGCCATACCTGACACCCGGGAAGAGGGACCGGCTGTTCCCTTTCCCCTATTGCGCCCACCAGAAAGTGTTGGGCCTAGGAGGTCCACGAGCCCTAATCTAGGTCAGCCCCAGCTTAGATACAGGGAAACTGCCATCTAGGGGTACAACATGTTGATTGGCGGCATTCATTCATACATCTATTTACACAATCACCCGAGACTCTCACCTGATTCTAAGACAGTTGAGCAAGGTAGCGGTTCCCGGCTACCATACTGCCCGTCCCCATTGGGACTTTGTTTGATTCCCGTTGTTTACCCCGTTTAAATGAAGATGGCCGAGAACTTGCAGGCCACCCAATAACTTTTGGGTTTGTAAATAGTCCCGGACCACCTTTCCCGTCCTACAGTCTCCGGAGAGGCTGGTTGGACGAAGGGCCTAAGGCAGAGGAGGCCGAGGTCCCATCACCATGCAGACCGGTGACAACCCTCTGGGTCAGGGGTCTCCTGGACGTGGGGCCTCTGAAAGACTGCCGGGTAAGGAACTTTTTACCCGGCCCATGTGGGCAATACCCGGACCTGAACCAGATTCCTGGACTGGGGAAAACGGGTGCTGACCTGTTTTTAGAAGCAGCATCAAGGTTTAGGTTTGCTTGGGTGGGCAAATGGAAGGACCCGGTCCCGTCCCGTTCCCGGTTTAATAAAAATGTTGCGTAACGTTTAAGCAAAATGCCTCCCGTCAAGGGATGAATCCTGAATCTTCATAATGTAAATATAATGTTATATTTGTTAATGTTTTAAAAACTTTTATCTTTTTTAGTTACAAAATAAACAGTGGTGGTCGGACAACCCGCGGACGGTCTGTGGTTAACCAAAGGGGAGTGTGACGCCCTGGACTAGCCAGGTAGTCACAGTTAGACCCCCTTATTACACCTGTCCCCTAAAAAGGAGTCATCAGCCAACCACAAAAACCCTAGTCACCTCCCTCGGTGCTTGATGCACACACCAGGGGGGCGGAGCCAGGCGGTTGGCACGCCCACCGAGGAGTTCAGAGGGCCTGAGGCAGGAAACACAGTTGACATCAGTTTTAGAGTTGAGGAGTGAGGAGGTGAGGCCTGTGAGACAGGCTGGTGACAGTCTGACAGGTGTGAGGGTCGTAGCCCGAACACCTTGGCTAGGAGGCAAGCGGTGGCCTCAGCCTGCATGAGCCGGGAAGACGGCTCGATGGAACCGTGGTAGACCTGGACAGGGTAGTGGCCCGCCGGTACCGACCCGGGGAACCGACTTCGGAAACCGGAGCACACAGGGGGGTACTCAGACCCTGAAACGGGGTCCAGAATCCAATGGACTGAGTTAATTAACTGATTGCGGTCTGGACTATAGGTCCTTTCCCACCCAAGTCCCGACTGAAGAGAACAGCCCACCGAGGGGGATAGAAGGCCACCGCACAGGCAGAGAGATCCCACGGGCCAGCGTCTGCGGGGAAACAGGCTCTCCCGACATACACAAAGCCGGGGTGTGGACTCCCGTCGCTGAAGCGCAGGCAGTCTACATCTACACAACACGGTGCAGGAGAAAGGCAGAGACCACCATCCAAGTGGGGCCCCGACCGCAGCCGGCTGAGGGCACCGACTACCATCAACTTGGTTTACCAGTGACTTATGTGTGTCAATAACAGTGAGTACAACAGTGCCCTCAGGCCGCGCACATCGCCCTGCACCAGCCAGGTATGCCCAACGGGTCCCGGGGCCATCATCTCTGCCCACGGAGTGCTTAACATCTGGCTGCACTACCATCTCCCTGTAACTGCAGCGGTGGTGTCTACCTTCACCACGTCCCATGGGTGGCATCACGAACTCAAGCACGGCTCCAGCCGTGCACCTACCTAACCCCCCACCGAAAGCACCAGCATCCCCTTTCAGAGCGAAGTGACCCCGGGTCCGGAGGCGCTCGAACCACCCACCAACGAGCCCGGATCTGAGCGGCTCGGCTGCAGACAAGCGCGGGGCGGTACACAAGCAACAGGGCATAACATGCCAAGGAGTTTAATACATTCATGTTCTCACACCGTCAAAAGGTCGCAGAAAGCCTCTATTCCCACAAGCTGATACGGCAAAATCTTAAGGGCTATCAATCTTGCAATGTATGCAGTTATAGTTTCTGCCCTTGGGTGCGTAACGGGGTATTTTCGCTTCTTTTTGAAGGTCTGTGGTATGGACAACTGAACAGAACGCTGAGACACCGAAGCTGATGTCATTGATGATTGAGTTTGGCCAACATCAGGTTGGGAGAAGGAGGCATCAGTGTCATCTTCTTGCACAACAGTTTGGGAAGCAGGCAGCCCAGAGGAAGTGGCAGTTGTTTCACTCTGAAACTCAGGCTTTATTCCAAGGATTTTAAAAAATTCAGTTTCCCCAGGGGCAATGGTTCAAAGGCCATGTAGCTAAGCATCACAAGGTACTCCTAACAGCTTATTTTAAAAAAATTGTAGCTTAAGCAACAGGGTATAACATGCCAAGGAGGTTAATTCATTCAGTGTCCCCAGGGGATAATGGTTCAGACACTATGGAGCACTGCATCAGTAGGTACTCCCAACAGCTCCCAAGAGCTTATTTTAAAAAAAAATGTTTGGATAAGCAACAGGGCATAACATGCCAAGAAGCTTAAAAAAATTCTGGTTTTGCAGGGGGCCATGAGTAACACACCGTGGAGCATAGCATCAATAAAGAACACAAATAGAGACTGCCTGACCTATTGTTCTAGACAGTGTAGCCTCGACAGTGGTTGTGCCAGTGCATAATGTACAAAGGCTTGAAACATATTGCCCTGGATGATTGGGCCAAATAATTACATGGCAGCAGCATAACAAGTTACATTAGTCATGCAGTGTCATTAGATGATAGAAGACAAAATAGTCTTGAATGAGAAACAAAATAACTTATTTGAACTTAAAGGGGTGGTTCACCCATATTTTTTATTGTCTAGATCGATATTATATTGAGAAACAATGTTTCTCTCAAATACCTTATGTTGTCAATAGTGCCTGTGAGAGGCGCTATTGCAGACCGCTGCTCCCCGTCCAGTGACGTACCCGTCCAATGCTGCCACATCACATCCGTGCGGCCGGCTGCATTCTGAGCCCATCTTCTCCCTGCTCCTCCTCCCTCCTCCCTCACAGCGCGTCTCTTGCTTGCAGCGTTCTGCGAGGAGGGAGGAGCGAGGGGTGAGCAGGAGATGTGCCGTGCTAGGAGGGAGGAGGGAGGAGGGAGGGGGGAGCAGGAGACGCGTCGTGCTGTGCTAGGAGGGAGGAGGAGGGGGGAGCAAATGGGTTGTGACAGCAGTGAAACACCGCTCACAGCTCAGAGTCTGGAAGACTGTAGCCGGCCGCACGGATGTGACGTGGCAGCATTGGACGGGTACGTCACTGGACGGGGAGCAGCGGTCTGCAATAGCGCCTCTCACAGGCACTATTGACAACATAAGGTATTTGAGAGAAACATTGTTTCTCAATATAATATTGATCTAGACAATAAAAAATATGGGTGAACCACCCCTTTAAGAAATCCAAATTTTGAGGCTACACTTATTATTAGGTATTGTTAACAGGTGGCCTGAGATACTCTGGGGCAATCCATCTATGGTTCATTTTGATCATCGTCAAATGGTCTGCACTTTCCATGGATAGTCATGTGAGAGTATCTGTTATTATTGACCCCGCTGAGCTGAAAACACGCTCAGACAACACACTCGCAGCAGAGCAAACTAGCACTTCCAAAACATAAAAGGTGAGGTCTGGCCCAGTGTTGAGCTTGGAAACCTAATAGTTAAAGGGAACAGTAGACTCGGAAAGAGCGCTGATACGGTCACCTACATAGTCCCTCACCATCTTACTTAACTGTTCCCTCCTTGTAATCGTTCCCCCAAACGGTATCTGATTCGCAGTTGACGGTTTGTGGAAAATGGACCAGTTTTGGCACATTTAGTCCCCCGACTGTGTTGCTGCTACTATGCATAGCCCTCTCTTGTAATCCTGTTGCGTGAGATGATACGCTACCTCTGACGCCAGCATGATCTGAGGGTAATCGTTTCATCAACTGCTCCACTACAGCCCTCTTGAATGTTTCCGTAGTACAATCCTTGTTTGCCTCCACAAGTAGTGAAGCAAATTTATCTTTGTAGCGTGGGTCAAGGAAGGTACATAACCATTATTTGTTGTCTACCATAATGTGGACTAGCCGACAGTCATGAAAAAGGCAGTGTGACAGGAACTGTGCCACGTGTCCCAGACTCCGAAATGGAAACCTTTGTGTGTCACTGCTAAGAATACATTCTGTCTCCCTAAACCTCCTCTCCTCCTCAGTCTCTCTCTCCTCCTCATGCCATCCATGCTGGACAGCAGCCCTGAAGTTTGGGTTGTCAATCCCTTCGTTACCAACTTCAAAGCATTCCTGTTCTTCATCATCTTCCTCATCCTCATGATGCTGAGCAAAGGTGGTCTGAGCTTGTTGGCCGAAGTTGTGTGGATTACTAGCTACCATTGTGAAGTCTGGATCCACAGACATCTCGGGTGCATGAACACTTTGGTCAGTCAGATCAACCAGAGAGCGTTTACATAAACAAATCAGTGGAATGGTAATGCTGATAACAGCATCCTCACTGCTCACAGTGTTGGTACAGTAATCAAAATTCTCCAAGACTTGACAAATGTCTGCAATCCACACCCACTCAGCAGTACTTATGTCTGGCAGATGCGTCTGTCGGGCATGTTCCAGCTGGAATTGGGATACTGCCCTCGGTTGCTCATGGATCCTGGCCAACATATGATTGGTTGAATTCCATCTTGTAGGGAGGTCACATATCAGTCTGTGATGAGGCAAGTGTAAGTGCTGCTGCAGCACTGCCAGGCCAGCAAAAGAGGGAGATGACTTGCGGAAATGTGCGCTAATACGTTGTTCCTTGGTAAGTAGGTCTGGTATCCCAGGGTATTTTTTCATAAAGTGCTGAACTACTAAATTTACAATGTGGGCCATACAAGGAACGTGTACAAGCTTGCCAAGCATTAAAGCCGCCACCAGATTACGACCATTATCGCACACTACCATCCCTGGTCGTAGGTCAAAAGCTTAAGCCACTCATCTGTCTGCTCAATTATCACTTTCAAAAGCTCAGGTGCCGTGTGAGATGTGTCACCGATACAGATGAGCTTCAGTAGAGCGTGTTGCCGCTTAGCTGAGGCAGTGCTGCAGAGATCCCAGCTTGGGAATGATGTTGATGGTTGGACACCGACGGATGTTGAGGAGGATGCACAGGAGCCAGATGAAGAGTAGGAAGAGGAGGGAGTTGTTGTTGTGTAGGAGGCTACTGAAACTATGATTGAATTGGAGGCCGCTATTCTGGGTGTGGGAACTATATGGGATGTTGCCGGCCCAGACTCTGTACCATCTGCCACCAGGTTCACCCAGTGTGCCGTCAGTGAGATGTAGCTTCCCTGTCCACTTCCGCTTGTCCATGTGTTTGTGGTTAAGTGGACCTTCCCTGTTATGGTGTTGGTGAGAGCCCATTTGATGTTTACAGACATGTGATTATGGAGAGCGGGGATGGCACAACGAGAAAAATAGGAACGGCTAGGCACAGAGTACCGATGTTCTAACACCGCCAAAAGGTCGCAGAAAGTATCTGTTCCCACAAGCCGTTACGCCAACATCTCAAGGGCTATCAATCGTGCAATGTGTGCAGTTATGGTTTCTGCCCTTGGGTGCGTAACGGGGTATTTTCGCTTCATTTCGAAGGTCTGTGGTAACGACAACTGAACGGATCGCTGGGACATCGAAGCTGATGTCATTGATGATTGAGTTTGGCCAACATCAGGTTGGGAGAAGGAGGCATCAGCACCACCTTCTTGCACACCAGTTTTGGAAGCAGGCAGCTCAGGGGAAGTGGCAGAGTTTTGAGTCTGGAAATCGTGTTTTTCACCTAGAGCTGTCAACCACCTAGTGGTGTGCTTGGCTAACATATGGTTTCTCATGCTGGAGGTGCCCAAGCTGGAAGTATTTTTGCCTCTGCTAAGCTTGGTCTGACAGATTTGACAAATTGCAACCGATTGGTCCAAAGGACTCTTGGAAAAAAACTCCCACACAATCGCACCACGGACCCTTGGACTCTGAGATGGCTGAGGTGGTGCACGGACCCTTGTACTCTAAGATGGCAATGGTGGTGCACGGACCCTTGGAATCTGAGATGGCACAGGTGGTGGTGTCATGTGCACAGTTGATTGACTGCTGGCAGTGGTCGAAACCCTATGTCTTACAGCCTTTTTGCGGACTATGGGCATATGCTCCTCTGCACAGCTGTTTTCGCAATCCATGCCACCCGTCCATGTTGGATCAGTCACCTCATCATCGACCTGGTCGTCTTCAAATTCCTTAAGGTCAACATCTTTGGTAATGGAGGTTTCAGGCTGACGAGAGGGCAACTGTGTCTCATCATCCTACAACACTTCCACCTGATTGCCCAGCATGTCACGGCCAACAACATGGCTTTTTTCTGGCCTTGGGTGCTCAAAGATTTGTGCATCACTGCACACCACAGCCTCACCTGCATTGGTGGTGTTGCGCGGTGAGAGGCAAAAAAGGTCAAAGGGTCCCATAAACAGTTCCTCAGAGTAACATGCTTTGGTGTCATATGTTTATTGTGAGGAAGGATGACCAGGCTGAGGATTCGATGAGCCAGCCTCTGGACTACTCAAGTCTGTCTGTGTGGACCCTTGGGATTTGCTACCTGACAAGTAACTGGAGGCATTTTCTGCTAGCCAATTCGTTACCTGTTTGCACTGTTCAGGGGGCAAGAGTGCTTTCCCACGTGGACAAGAAAATTGGGATAGGAAGGCAGAGGTAGATAAAGCAGGAACCTTTTTCTTTGGCTCGATCACACCACTGTCACTACCAACTCGTCCACGGCCCTTACCCCCTCTTTTTCCCATTTTTTTGGTTTGATTGTTCAAGGTGAATACTGTAACGTGACTATTTCTACAGGCAGTGGAACAACACTTATGGCGGGTTGTTAAACTTGTGTTAATAGTTTCTTACGATAGCTGTTTCTCTAAGTCTAAAAACCAAAAGGTTTTGGTTATTGGACAAACTACCACTTGGAGGAGTCGACAAAGATGTTGTGAATGTCTTTCAGCTCCAAAAGAAAGCAGGGTTTGACAACACTTTTATTTTAGTATTGTACTTTGGCACTCAGACAGTGTTTTAGTAAGAGCAAGATACTATGTAGGTTCTGTAAAATATGAAGCCCCCAAAAGTATGCTAGGTGGTTGGCAGGAAGGTACTGGCCTTGAAGCAGAAGTTGTGTCCCTGACACCAAGTATTAATAAAAATTGGGTAACACTAAAGGGTGCTTTACATGCTGCGATATCGCTAACGACTTATTGTCGGGGTCACGGTGTTTGTGACGCACATCCGGCGTCGTTAGCGACATCGCAGCGTGTGACATGTATGAGCGACCTTCAACGATCGCAAAAGTGGTAAAAAGACGCGCTGGCATCTGATTGGTTGTGGTGAGGTCACTGACGACGCTCTCCCATCCTATTGGTCCAGGGTCAGTCTTGCCCTGGGCATCACCATCTTGTGGGTGGGTCTTAGTTAATAAAAGACCCTGGAGCACGCCGCTCAGTCGTTTTTGTGCCTGCATGAGGTAGCCACCCATGTATTTGCTCTCCTGTTGTACTACCATAGTGAATCGCTATCCATACACTAGCGATACTGTACTGTCGCTTCAGCTGCTATCATTCCCCCTGCTCTGCATTGGCCGGTTAGGCACATTCCTCTGGGAGTAGGGTCTGGTTGTGGGTTGCACACAGGCTGTAAGGCAGGTGTAGGTAGTCAGCGTACCACGATATGGTGTGGTTAGCAGTCACCTGGTACACGCAGGTTAGTGTGGTTAACACTAAGCCAGGATACAGCGGGTACGGTTTGTGCTGTTGTTATCCATCTTTATACTGTGTGTGTGTGTGTGTGTCTCAACACACAGTATTCTATTCTTTACACTTTGCCTCTGTGAGGCAGTATTGATAGGGTCCTTTTCATATTGCACATAGGTGTCCTCTGTGACGTAACAAGAGGTTCACTTCCTTTTATACCCACGTGTCCGGTAGTCGCTATATGTTTAATAGCGTACTACCTTATTTAACATATATTCTAATTTACTTATCTCCCTGAACTTACGGAGACTACTTTAGTTCTCTTTATTGCTGGCAGCGGTCTACTATCACCGCATGGTGGATCCTGGCTGTCTGAATATTTAAGATCTATATTATTTCAGCACCCCCATAACACCCCCCTTTCGCCCCATTGACAATTAAAGGGTTAAAAAAATAAAAAATATAGACACATTTGGTATTGCCCCGTTCAGAAATGCTCGACCTATCAAAATATAAAATCAATTAATCTGATCGGTAAATGGCGTAGCGGCAAAAAAAATCCAAAAGCCAAAATTACATTTCTTGGTTGCCACAAATTTTGCGCTAAATGCAATAACAGGCAATCAAAATGTAGCATCTGCGCAAAAATGGTACCGTTAAAAATGACAGCCTGAGACACAAAAAATAAGGAATCATTGAGCAATAGATCCCAAAAACTGACAGCGCTATGGGTCACGGAATATTGCATAAAATGTACGCCACTTATTTCGGACAAACTTCTGATTTTCTTTAACCCCTTAGATAAAAGTAAATGTGACGCCCTGGGCAAGCCAGGGGTCACAGGTAATGACATCACCACACCCTACACCCTGGTTAGGTACACCTAAGCTAGACCAGAAACCCTTGTTCCCTTCCCCAGGGGCTGATGTCCACACCAGGGGGTGGAGCCAGGCGGTTGGTCTCCACCCATCGAGTACTTCACAGTCCTGGAGGAAGGAAAACACAGGCAGTCAGAAAAAGATAAGTTTTGGAGGAGGAAGTAAAAGGAGGTAGAGTGAAGCTAGGAAAGTGGTAAAAGAGGAGCCTGAAGTTAGTCCGGGTGTGTGCCCCGGACTGAGACAGCAAGGTTAGGAGACGGCGGTGACCGTCTGCAGGAGTGGCCTATCGGAGGTGCCGTAAGGACCGTGGATGGGTGGTGGCCCGGCGGTACCGGACCGGTACACAAGGAGAAGCCAGCACCATTGGCAGGGGCCTTTCGGATCCCGGCAAGGCTTGGAGTCGCCGTGAATTTGCCAAATCCGTCAGTGAAGGGGACCTCCGGGTCTCCAAACAACTAAGTCCCGATAGAAGGCAACCGTCCAAACGTATGAGAGAGACACCGCCACTGCCAAGGCACCAGTTTCTCAGGGCCAGCGCCTGTGGGCAAAGAGGGGCTCCTCCGGCCCATATCCAAGTCGGGGAGCGGGTTACCGTTGGGAACCCATCGCTACCAACATTGAACTCAGGTGCAGGGAAAGAGACAGTCACCGTTAACTACCGGGGAAAAGCAACAGCAGCCATCCGTGGGAACCGTCTTTCCAGCCGTGTGTTTTACTGAGAACTGTGTCAACGTTTCAGGCTGAGTGAGTACCACAGTGCCGTACGGCACAGCGCTGCCCCCGCGACCCTGCACCTCACCAGGCCCCACACCTGGCCTGCCATCCCTCATCCTCCACCCCATCACTGGGCCCCGGGACAACCAACCCCATACCCACGGAGGGGAGAAATAACAGCAAAGCTGCTCCCTGTCACCGCTTCCGGGATCCCCATACAGAGCAGCGGTGGCGTCCACACAATCACCACAACCGTGGGTGGCGTCACGGACAATAAATCCCCAAAACCAAATCCCCTTTTCACTCACGTGCGAGGAGCGCCACTCGAGTCCCCGGGATCCGGCCCATCGCTCGAGCCACCGAGCAGCAGAGGCCGCAGCAGCAGCGGCAGCCGCACCCGAGCAGTGGGGGAGCGCAGCGTCCCCTCGTCTGCCCACGACAACTTGGCGTCACGAACAGGATCTTACCACTCTGCCGTCTGGTAGAGGTGCGCCTTGTTACCGCGGAGGTGTCCGGCCAGAAAATTTCAGAAGCCGCCATCTTTGGCGCAAAAAGTTCCCGCTCGAGCGTCTCCTCGAGTAGTGGAGGCGCGAAGGCCAAAATCCCGCCCCGATAGAGGAGGGGCCGGAAAGAGGCTAAGGGGGACGAAATGGCGACTGGTCGCATGTAGCCGCGGCTATACAGATAGGGACGCCGGGACCCCACGATCCGCTGACCCCTGCAAAGAATGTCCGCTCCACCTAGCTATGCGGAGGCTACCGAGCCGGTGCCCGGGACAGCGGCATGGCTGAGGGCCCGAACGGCAGGGATCTGCCGACACTACCGGAGCCAGATCTGTAGACTGATGGAGCAGTGGACCGCGGAGGTGGAGGAGGTAGCTGCAGTTGCACGGGTGTATGGAATGGAGGCCATGATGGAGGAGCTGGTGAGTGACCCACGCCCCTGTGTCCCCGAGGGACCGGCCATTGCGGCTGAGGGACCCGGTCTACCCCTGGCCCCCATGCTGCCTCCGTTCTCCTTGCCCGTGCACCGCGCTGCGCCTGGCCCATCGGGCGTACACCCCTTTGTAACAGTGGCCAAGAGAGTGGCGAGCCTGGAAGCTGCGGCAGCTGGCGGCAACCCGCCTGGCGCAGGGACGGACGATAGTGATTCTGGGCCTGACACCGAGCCCGTTTCAGAAGAAGATGAAGGAGTTGTCGCTCTGCATGACAGGGAGGCCACTTACATCCCCCGGAGAGGGAACAACGGGTATCGGGCAGCCCTTCCACGCCGCACTTGCTATGCGCTGGAGGGGCTGGTGCCCGGGTTCTTCCACCCAGAGCCGGGTGGGGAGAACAAAAGTGCACAGTAAGGGCAGCGGAGCACCGTTGCACCATCCCCGTTGGGACCACCAGTGTGTGTTTAAAGTTTTGAGAGTTTTTGAAAAATGAAAATGATTAACCGAAGAGTAACCTGATTGTCTACACTGCTGATTGAACCGGTCGTTGCCGGCACCGTTGTCCCCGTGGGGACCGCTTAAGGTTGCGTAAGGGACTCCTTACGGACAAGCCTGTGAACTTGCAGGGCAACCACAACTAGTGGCTTGTAAATAATGTTATTGTTATGGCTTCACCGTTACCGCCTCCGGAGAGGCAGATTGGAGGGAGGGCCCGCAGTGGAGCAGGCTGGGGCCCAGCCACCACCGGAAACCAGTGGCTATCCTCTGGAGGGGAAGGACAGATCCTGCTCGGGTAACTTGGTGCTGGACTGGGGTCAAGGGATGCTGCCTGTTTCTTAGGGGCAGCATCAGGGCCACGTTACTTGGGTGGGTGAGAGCAGAAGCCGTAACCGTTAAAACCGTTTTTGCAACGTTTAAGAAAGTGCCTCCCGTTGTGGGATGATGTTCTTCTACTTGTATGTGTTTTTTATCTTTTACAGTTAAAAAAAAAATAAATAAAAATAAAACCGGTGTTGGACGGGCAGCCCACGGACGGTCTGCATTTTGCTAAGGGGGTATGTGACGCCCTGGGCAAGCCAGGGGTCACAGGTAATGACATCACCACACCCTACACCCTGGTTAGGTACACCTAAGCTAGACCAGAAACCCTTGTTGCTTTCCCCAGGGGCTGATGTCCACACCAGGGGGTGGAGCCAGGCGGTTTGTCTCCACCCACCGAGGAGTTTACAGTCCTGGAGGAAGGAAAACACAGGCAGTCAGAAAAATATAAGTTTTGGAGGAGGAAGTGAAAGGAGGTAGAGTGAAGCTAGGAAAGTGGTAAAAGAGGAGCCTGAAGTTAGTCCGGGTGTGTGCCCCGGACTGAGACAGCAAGGGTAGCAGACGGCGGTGACCGTCTGTAGGAGTGGCCTATCGGAGGTGCCGTAAGGACCGTGGACGGGTGGTGGCCCGGCGGTACCGGACCGGTACACAAGGAGAAGCCAGCACCATTGGCAGGGGCCTTTCGGATCCCGGCAAGGCTTGGAGTCGCCGTGAATTTGCCAAATCCGTCAGTGAAGGGGACCTCCGGGTCTCCAAACAACTAAGTCCCGATTGAAGGCAACAGTCCAACCGTATGAGAGAGACACCGCCACCGCCAAGGCACCAGTTTCTCAGGGCCAGCGCCTGTGGGCAAAGAGGGGCTCCTCCGGCCCATATCCAAGTCGGGGAGCGGGTTACCGGTGGGAACCCATCGCTACCAACATTGAACTCAGGTGCAGGGAAAGAGACAGTCACTGTTAACTACCGGGGAAAAGCAACAGCAGCCGTCCGTGGGAACCGTCTTTCCAGCCGTGTGTTTTACCGAGAACTGTGTCAATGTCTCAAGCTGAGTGAGTACCACAGTGCCGTACGGCACAGCGCTGCCCCCGCGACCCTGCACCTCACCAGGCCCCGCACCCGGCCTGCCTTCCTTCCCTACCCCATCACCGGGCCCCGGGACAACCAACCCCCTACCCACGGAGGGGAGAAATAACAACAAAGCTGCTCCCTGTCACCGCTCCCGGGATCCCGATACAGAGCAGCGGTGGTGTCCACACAATCACCACAACCGTGGGTAGCGTCACGGACAATAAATCCACAAAACCAATCCCCTTTCACTCACGGGCGAGGAGCGCCACTCGAGTCCCCGGGATCCGGCCCATCGCTCGAGCCACCGAGCAGCAGAGGCCGCAGCAGCAGCGGCAGCCGGACCCGAGCAGTGGGAGAGCCTCCGCCCGCGACATAAACCTATACATGTTTGGTGTCTACGAACTTGCACCGACCTCAGGCATCATACCCACACATCAGTTTTACCATATAGTGAACACAGTAAATAAAATATCTCAAAAACAATAGTGCTATCGCACTTTTTTTGCAATTTGTCCACACTTGGAATCTTTTGGCCATTTACGAGTACACTATATGGTAAAACGTATGGTTTAATTTAAAAGTACAGCTCATTCTGCAAATAACAAGTCCTCACATGACTATATTGACTGAAAAAAAAAGTTACGTCTCTCCAAAGAAGAATGGCGAAAAAAAACGGAAAGCAAAAAATTGGCTGTTCATGAAGGGGTTAAGAAACAAAAGGTGCTGGACTTTCCATTGTTTCCTTCCCATTCTATTGATGCCAGCCATATCCTCATACCCGTGGATCCGCAGAGCACATCGGTGAGCTTTCTCTTTCCCTCTCCCTTACTGTATAATGCATGTAATGTAGACATATCGGAAAATATCAATTTAAATTTACTACTAACACAGTATGATACGTCATGAAGAAAAAACAATCTCATAATCACTGGGATATGTTGAAGCATCCCAGTGTTGTTACCACATTAAGTGACACTGGTAAGATTTCAAAAATTTGGTATGGTTATTAAAGGGGTTGTCCCTCAAACAAAGTACATTTTTATCAATTAATTTTGGAATAAAAATAATTTCCACAACTGTATTTGTTAAGAAATGTTCCTGTTCTGAGATTTTATAAATGGGCCCTTGCTATATACTGTGTAATGGCTGTGCATGAATGTGCAGGGATGTTGTCTGAACTTACCACACCTCCGGTGCAGGGGTGGAAACAAAAGAGTATTCAGACAATGCAGCATGGGATCGCATGGGATTCTTTCTGAGAGGTAAAACCTTTTCCTGATGGTTTTTAAACGTTTTACCTCACAGAAAGCAGCCTCTGCAATTTCATGCTATTCTGCCTGTATACTCTTTTTTTTTTTTTTTTTGTTTCCTCCCTGGCACATGTATAAGATTATCTCAGCACGGGAACATTTTTTTAACACATCCAATTGTGGAACCTATTATTATTCTAAGATCTATTAATTAAATTGTACTTTCATTCATTCATGGGAAAACCCCTTTAAGGTCAAAATTGGCTCTGTCACAAAGGGGTAAAATAACAACCATTGTCTGAAGACACCAGGTAATGTTGCACTCCACTATTGAAACTGGTTGGTAGATATAAGCACATTGCTAGATGTTAATCACTCTGATCAGTTTCTAAGTGAATCCAAGAAGTCCAAACAATGCTCTCAGTGAGAGAGAGAGGCCAAGTTCTGAGGAGTCTGACAGCTGCTTCATGCTCTACATCATCATCTGAAACAATCAGTGAGCATTAGAGAATACTTTCCCTTTACAAAGGTGATAATTAGATAACAAGCTCAGATTAAAGTAATTACAATCAGACAGCTGGCATGGCAAAACAGTCATGCTGTAATACGGCTGATATTTCAGCATCTGTTTCTAATAAGCATAAGTTCGGAGATTTTACATTAATTACAGTATATAATTTAATCTAAACATATTTATTTATAATTGATGAGTGATAAATTGTTCAAAAATGATTTAACCCCATTAAAACAAATTTGGAAAATCTATATTAAGTTGTTCACCAATATGGAGAAACTTACATAAAACACTTCCATTATTTTTTTATAATATGATTAGTGCATGGAATTTTTTAATTCAATAATTTAATATTAATTTACCCTGTATTCTTCTATATTTACTTACTGTAGATTGTCCTCAATATAGCTGCTCTTCAATCACTTCTTCACAGCCTGAGAGGAAGCATTTCATCAGATCCCACATGTCATTTATCTATAGTCTGCCTTTGCCACTGTCAGCTGCTTTTCTTGGCCCAGCAGTGCAATACCTGCCAATTCACCAACCACTTAATAGTGATTAATAAAATGGTTTAAAAGAATTGCTATGTATTTGATTTTAGTTTCCTATATTAGATGTGATGCTGTGAATGAGAAAATTCCCTTTGTTAAATGTTGCAACTACTTATGTGTTAGTTTAAAACACTTTCTTGCTTCCTCTTCCTCTTCTTTCTACCAGGGGATTAAGCAAGCAAGATCAACAATATTCCAATCATTTGGCCCATGTTTACCAACTTCTTTAAACAATATGATGACAAAAGATGAGTATAGAATGATAACTAGTAGATCTGCTCCCAATCAATGTCATGCTATTAGCAGCACTTCTACAGTTTGCACTGGGTGATGCGCTGCCGAAAACAATGATTTTTGTTCCGACATAATAATTTAACCACAAGAATTTCTCATTGGTGGGGTGATTGCAAACTACATGTAGGAATTTTTGTCTATGCAGCCAGTATTTACTAATGTGGATGCTACACACGATTGTGAAATACACTGTATGTATATACTCTAAGTGAGTTTACCCCTCACATTTTTGTAAATGTAAATATTTTATTATACCTTTTCATGGGACAACACTGCAGATATGACACTTTGTTACAATGTAAAGTAGTCTGTGTACAGCTTGTACAGTATAACAGTGTAAATTTGTTGTACCATCAAAATAACTCAACACACAACAATTAATGTCTAAACCGCTGGCAACGAAGGTGAGTACACCCCTAAGGGAAAATGGCCAAATTGTGCTCAAAGTGTCAATATTTTATAAGACCACCATTATTTTCAAGCACTGCCTTAACTCTCTTGGGCATGGAGTTCCTTAGAGCTTCACAGGTTCTACTTGAATCCTCTTCCACTCCTCCATGACAAAATTACAGAGCTGCTTGATGTTAGAGACCTTGTGCTCTTCCACCTTTCGTTTGAGGATGCTCCACAGATGCTCAATAGGGTTTAGGTCTGCAAACGCTTGGCCAGTAGAGCAACTTTACACTCAGTTTCTTTAGCAAGGCAGTGTTCTTCTTGGAGGTGTGTTGGGGTTGTTATCATGTTGGAATATTGTACTGTGGCTCAGTTTCTGAAGGGAAGGGCTCATGCCAGGCTTCAGTATTTCACAGTACATGTTGGGATTCTTTGTTCCCTCAATGAACTCTAGCTCCCAACAGCCGGTAGCACAATGCAGCCCCAAAACATGACATTCCCAACACCCTGCTTTACTGTAAGCAAGACACACTTGTCTTTGTACTCTTCACCTGGTTTTCACCACACAGGCATGACACCATTTGAGCTAAATAAGTTTATCTTGGTCTGATTAGATCACGGGACATGATTACATTAATCTATGTCCTCAGTGTGCTTGTCTTCAGGAAACTGTTGGCTTTCTTGTGCATCATCTTCGGACAAGTCTACAACGTGCAGTAATCCCCAGCCCACTGTAGCACTGCACGACCAGTTCTACTCTCACCTACTGTATCCTCACCCATCCCTTGTAGACTGTGAACCTTTGAAAGCTGGGTCCTCTCTGATTGTACGAGTTTGTGCCTTGTGTTGTTCAAAATTATTGTACTTGTCTACATATGCCCTTTTCACCTGTAAAGCGCCATGGAATAAATGGTGTTATAATAATAAATAATAATAATTAGCTTTATGGTCTGAGCACTGACAGGCTGCCCCCCCTCTCCCCCACTGCTTTTACCTCTGCAGCAATGCTAGCAGCCCTTGTATGTCTAATTTTAAAATACAACCTCTGGATACTCAATTTCTTTTTTAGGCCATGGTGAAGTGTGTTTTGAGTGGGACTTCCTTGTTAAACCACTCTATGATCTTGGCCACCATTCTGCAGCCCAGTTTCTCAGTGTTTCCAATCCTCTTATAGCCTTAGCCATGTTTATGTGTAGTAACAATTCTTTTTTTCAGGTCCTCAAAGATAAAACAATCACTGATCTAAGAGAGACCAGCCAGAGAACACACTGCCGGCAGCCAACAAAGGCGCTCAACACACTGAAATCCTAGGTGCATTGCTCCCTGGAATGTATGCAAATCAAAAATTTCCGTGGAGCTTCTGTTAGGAGTCTCGACACAGAAAATAGCCAGATATCCCTCCGGGAAGGACCTAGCCAAGGAGTGGCTCTTTTTAGGAGACCACCATAACCACCATATTAAGTGGAGCTTTTAGTCAATATCCAACTCTTTGATGAGTTTAAAGTTATGACAAGTGAAATACCAAGGCCAGGTATCCATCGACAGCTGTTTCGGGGTGTTGCCCCTCATCAGTGTGGAGAAGGATTCTGGCTAGGTGGGAGCAATGCCTAGTAGACTACCAAGACAAAACAATCAGAAAATAGCCAGATATTCCTCCGTGAAGGACCTAGCCAAGGAGTGGCTCTTTTCAGGTCCTAAGAGAATACTTTCCACAAGATCCCATATTTAACTTCCAGTGACCAGTATGTGAGCCTGTTCGAGCGATAACACAAATTTAATACACCTGCTCCCCATTCATGCCTGTGACCTTGTAATAATAATGAGTCTGTTGCGTCCGGGTGGTGGAAACACTGGACCGTACACCGGATTCCCCTGGTGAGGCAGCCAGGCCGGTCACCCCGCCAGAGGGCCTTGATGCACGGCAGCTGAAGCACTACTGGTAGCAAGACAGTCCGTATAGAGAGCTGGAAAGTAGATGTCCCTGGGAACACAGAGTTCTAGACGGTAGTCCGGGTGACGAGGCTCAGGGTCCGAGGCCGGGTTGTAAGGTCAGGCGGAATCCGGAACCAGCTGAGCGAGATGACAGGTCACCAAACGGAGCCAGGGACCGGAGACTGGCGGAACTGGCGGAACTGAAGAGGTGGTGGAACATCAGCCGACAGTCACCGTCAGGAGTACTGGAGCGGACGTGGTCAGGACCGGCTGGCGTGGCAGGACAGGCTCTGCAAGACAGACAGGGGTTAATACTGGACAAAGCAATACGGGGACCTGAACTCCTAGCTTACTAAACACGTAGAACAGGCCCCGCTCACCAGGAAAGAGAATCCTCTTATACCCTGTACCTGTCTATGCAATATCCTGTTTCTAGACGCTGGCCTTTAAGAGAGGGTCAACGACCGCGCGCACTAATGCACATGCGCGATGCCCGTGTGCCAGAAGCCAGAGCAGGAAGCGGTGCAGAAGAAGCAGGAGTGCCCGGCAGTTTGTCCTGCGTCTCAGAGGAGCGCCGGGAGCGGGGAGCAGGACACATGGAGGGCGCAGGCGAGGGAGAGGAAGGAGGGACCAGAGCGGTGAGCAGGGGACGCCGTCGGGGACCGGAGAGTGGGCCACGGGAACCGGGGAGCGGGCCACGGGGACCGGAGAGCGGGGCACGGGAACCGGGGAGCGGGCCACGGGGACCGGAGAGCGGGGCACAGGAACCGGGGAGCGTGACAGTACCCCCTCCCCCACGCCCCCCTCCCCGCAACGGGGACAGGAAGGCACGTATCAGAGGAGTGCCAATATTCTCCCAGGGCTTCCAGGAACTATCCTTGGGGCCATAACCCGCCCAGTCCACCAGGAAGAATTGTCGACCTCGCATGGTCTTCATGGCCACGATATCCCTTACCGCATAGATGTCATCGTCAGCAATAGGAGGAGGAGCAGTACTGGCACTAGTGGAGAAGGGACCAAGGACAACTGGCTTGAGCAAGGAGACATGGAAGGAGTTGGGTATCCGCATCGTGGCCGGGAGCTGCAGCTTGTAGGAGACTGCATTGATCTTGCTGATAACTTTAAACGTCCCGATGTAATGAGGACCCAACTTGTACGATGGTAGCTTCAATCGGACATATTTGGAGGCAAGCCAGACCAGATCACCTGGAGAGAAACACGGGGGATCCAGGCGCCTCTTGTCCGCGTGTCTCTTGATCTGCAAGGAAGCACGCTCAAAGTCTTGACAGAGTTCCATATAGCTGAGAAGTCCCGGACTAGAGCATCTGCAGCAGGGACATCTGAAGCCGAGGATACTGGTAACGGGACGGAAGGCTGAAGTCCGTAAATGACCTGGAAGGGAGAGCTGGAGGTGGACTCGCTGATGTGCTGGTTATGGGAGAATTCAGCCCAAGGAAGGAGCGTGGACCAATCGTCCTGATGGATGTTGACGTAGTGCCGCAGGAAGGAGGTCAGGATCTGATTGACTCGTTCCACTTGGCCATTCGACTGAGGGTGGTAGGCCAAAGAAAAGTCCAGGGATACTCCCAGATGTTTGCAGAGGGCCCTCCAGAAGCGCGAGGTAAACTGAGTTCCTCTGTCGGACACAATGTGTGCGGGAAAACCATGCAATCGGAATATGTGTTGTATGAAGGTGTCAGCGAGCTCCTGGGCAGAGGGCAGCCCGCCAATGGGAACGAAGTGAGCCATCTTTGAGAAAAGGTCCACCATAACCCATATGACCGTGTGTCCGGAGGACAAGGGCAAGTCCGTAATAAAGTCCATTGCAATGTGTTGCCACGGAACGGAGGGAATGGGCAGAGGCAGAAGAAGACCGTATGGCAGGTGCTTGGGTGTCTTGTTCCGGGCACAGGATGGGCAGGCTGAGACGAAGGTTGCGATGTCTTTACGGAGGGACGGCCACCAATAGTGACGGACAATCGTACTCAAAGTCTTCTTCTGACCAGCATGGCCGGCGATTTTTGAGGCATGACCCCAGTGTAGGACTCTTTGTCAGTATCCGAGACATAGGTCTTCCCAGGGGGTATCTGAGCCAGAGTGACAGGGGCCACCGGAATAACTTTACTGGGACTGATGATGGGTTGGAACGTCTTCTCCTCCTGCTCCACGGGCACGAAGGACCTGGACAAGGCGTCTACCCGCACGTTCTTATCCACGGGCCGAAATGGAGTTGGAAATCGAACCGAGCAAAAAACAAGGACCAGCGGGCTTGTCGCGGGTTCAGTCTTTGGGCTGACCGTAGGTACTCCAGGTTCTTGTGGTCCGTGTATATGATCACGGGGTATACGCTCAATCCAGGAGGTAGCGCCATTCCTCCAAGGCCAGCTTGATAGCCAGTAGCTCTTGATCACCGATGGTGTAGTTGCGTTCAGGTGCCGAGAAGCTCTTGGAGAAGAATCCGCAAGTGACCATCCTCCCGGTGGAGGATTTCTGCATTAGCACTGCCCCGGCCCCTTAGGAGGAGGCATCGTGAACTGTCGGTTCAATTCAGGGCGATGGAGAACCGGGGAAGAGGCAAACACCTGTTTCAAAGAGCAGAACGCGGTGTCAGCCGCAGGTGGCCAGTCCTTAGGATTAGCTCCCTTCTTGGTCAAGGCAGAGAGGGGCGCAGTCATGGCAGAGAAGTGCGGGATGAATTGACGATAATAGTTAGCAAAGCCGAGGAAGCGTTGGATGGCCTTCAGTCCGGAAGGAGGATGCCAGTTGAGGATGGAAGAAACTTTCTCTGGGTCCATCTGCAGGCCAGTGTCAGAGATTACATAACCCAGGAAGGGAAGAGATGACGGTTCAAAGACGCACTTCTCGTACTTTGCGTACAGACGGTTTTCTCTAAGCCTTTGTAGAACTAGCTGCACGTTCTCTCTGTGGGTCTGTAGGTCCGGAGAGAAGACCAGGATGTCGTCCAGATACACGACGACACAGACATAGAGGAGGTCTCTGAACACGTCGTTCACTAGTTCTTGGAAGACTGCCGGAGCATTACACAGACCAAAGGGCATTACACAATACTCGTAGTGCCCATCCCGAGTGTTGAATGCGGTCTTCCATTCGTCTCCAGAGCGAATGTGAACCAGGTTATAGGCACCACGGAGATCCAACTTGGTGAATACAGGAGCTCCTCAGAGCCGATCGAATAGTTCGGGGATGAGCGGCAGAGGGTATTTATTTTTCACTGTGATCTGGTTTAATCCCCGGTAGTCAATGCAGGGGCGCAGATCACCTTTTTTCTTCTTGATGAAGAAGAAGCCTGCTCCGGCAGAGGATGAAGATCTCCGAATGAACCCCTTTGCCAGGCTCTCGGTGATATAGGCAGACATGGCCCGTGTTTCAGCAGGGGAGAAGGGGTATATCCTTCCTCTAGGAGGTGTAGTTCCCGGCAGTAAGTTGATGGCACAGTCGTAGGGATGATGAGGCGGTAGTACCTCTGACTCCTTTTTATCAAAAACGTCCGCAAAGGACCAGTAGGCAGAAGGCAGTCCTGGTAGAGACTCTGGAACCGGAGGTCGTCGGATGGGCTGTATGGATTTCTGGCATCTCTCGTGACACGAGGGACCCCATTGGGTAATTTCACAATACACCAGCTGACCGACGGTTCGTGTGCCCGTAACCATGGGAGTCCCAGCAGGATCTGATGAGATATGCGCGGGAGGACGTAGAAGGTGATTTTCTCGGTGTGCAGGGCACCGATCCGTAATTCCACAGGCTTGGTGATCAACGAGACAGTGTCAGAGAGGGGTCTCCCATCTACAGAGGCAATCACCAGGGGTTTTTCTAGTGGAAGAACAGGCACCTGGTACTTTTCCACCGTAGCCTGCTGGATGAAGTTGCCTGCTGCTCCGGAATTGAGCTACGCCTCTGCCGTGATCCGGGTCTCTTCTGTAGTCACTTGAACAGTCCATGTAACGGAGTCTGAGAGAGTCCCAGCACCTAGGGTGGCCTCTCCTACCAAGCCTAGGCTTTGGAGTTTCCCGGCTTCTCAGGACAGGAGCGTAGCAGGTGTGTGCAATCTCCGCAGTAGAAGCAGAGACCCTTTGCTAGTCGTTCTGCTTGGCGTTGCTCAGACTGCCTCAGGCGGTCGATCTGCATGGGCTCGTGGGCAGAAACGCTGATGACGCCGACTGGGGAACGGTGGACTTCAGTGGTGGGGAGGAGTGCCGTATCGGACGCCTCTCGCGGGACACCTCTTTGGATCGTTCCTGAAAGCGAAGATCCACTCGGGTCGCTAGAGCGATCAGGGCATCCAGGGTGGAAGGCACGTCACGACCAGCCAGCTCATCCTTAATACGACCCGAGAGTCCTTCCCAGAAGGCGGCGGCTAGGGCCTCATTGTTCCACCCTAATTCTGAGGCCAAGGTGCGGAAGCGGATGGCATACTGGCCCACCATCAAAGTCCCCTGACGTAGCCTGAGGAGCGATGAGGCGGACATGGAGGCACGTCCGGGCTCGTCAAAGGTAGTACGAAAAGCCTGCAGGAATTCCTGGATGTTGGTGGTTACCGGATCCTCCTTCTCCCACAAGGGGTTCATCCAGGCCAGTGCCTCTCCCTCTAGATGGGACATCACGAACGCCACCTTGGCTTGGTCAGAGGCAAAAAGGTGCGGCAGCAGCTTGAAGTGGAGGGAGCACTGATTTAAGAATCCCCTGCAGGTCTTGGGATCTCCGGCGTACCGGGGTGGTGAGGCCAAACTGAGTTTGGAGGTATCCGAGGAAGCTGCCACGGGAGCTGCGGACGTGGATTGAGTCGCCAGAGACATGGCAGTTGCTTGCAGCGTATTCAGGCGGGTGTCCACGGAGGTCATGAAGGCCAGCTTACGGGATTGGGTCTCACGTTGTCGTCCGAGTTCCTGCTGCAATCCAGCCAGCTGGGATGCTAGTGCTTCGGCGGGATCCAGGGCCTGTTCTAGCTGTTGCGTCCAGGTGGTGGAAACACTGGACCGTACACCAGATTCCCCTGGTGAGGCAGCCAGGCCGATCACCCCGCCAGAGGGCCTTGATGCACGGCAGCCGAAGCACTACTGGTAGCAAGACAGTCCGAATATAGAGCTGGAAAGTAGATGTCCCTGGGAACACTGAGTTCTAGACGGTAGTCCGGGTGACGAGGCTCAGGGTCCGAGGCCGGGTTGTAAGGTCAGGCGGAATCCGGAACCAGCTGAGCGAGATGACAGGTCACCAAACTGAGCCAGGGACCGGAGACTGGCAGAACTGAAGAGGTGGTGGAACATCAGCTGACAGTCACCGTCAGGAGTACTGGAGCGGACGTGGTCAGGACCGGCTGGCATAGCAGGACAGGCTCTGCGAGACAGACAGGAGTTAATACTGGACAAAGCAATACGGGGACCTGAACTCCTAGCTTACTAAACACGTAGAACAGGCCCCGCCCACCAGGAAAGAGAATCCTCTTATACCCTGTACCTGTCTATGCAATATCCTGTTTCTAGACGCTGGCCCTTTAAGAGAAGGTCAATGACCGCGCGCGCACCCTAATGCGCATGCGCGAGGCCCGTGTGCCAGAAGCCAGAGCAAGAAGTGGTGCAGAAGAAGCAGGAGTGCTCGGCAGTTTGTCCTGCGTCGCATGGAGGGCGCAGGCGAGGGAAAGGAAGCAGGGACCGGAGCGGTGAGCAGGGGACGCCGTCGGGAACCGGAGAGCGGGGCATGGGAACCGGGGAGCGGGCCACGGGGACCGGAGAGCGGGGCACGGGAACCGGGGAGCGTGACAGAGTCACATGACACCAGGAAGGGAAAATGGCTAATTGGGCACAATATGGCTATGTTCATGTCTGGTGTCCCTCAGGCTTCAGTCGCCACAGGGTACTGTACCTCGGCTGAGGCGCGTTATTCATCTCGGTCATGGAGTAGGTCATTGCCGCTACCCACCACAATGCACACAACACACAGTCAGTTGCCCTCCCACTGGGACTGGGCTAGGGTATAGTTCTGGGGGTGGCCATCACAAAGTAGTGGACCTCCTGCCCACTAATTCAGCAACCCGGGGGGAGGAGCTAGATCAAGGGGAGCAAGTCAACACACACACACAGACAGTAACAGACAGACAGGAAACAAGTGAGGAGTGGAGACAGCTGTGCCATAGCTTCCTCAGGACCGAGCTCAGAAAGCAGGGTGTGGAGCCCTAGCCTCGGTGGGTACTTCAAGTCCCACCAGCAGAATCCGCCAGGCAGGAGATTGCAAGTCTCCTGGCCCACGCAAACTAGAGCCAGGAGCCGTGACCAAAGAGCGGCGTCAGTAATGGACTCACGCTGCCTGCCCTATGGACGAGAACCAGAGCCAATACAAGGCAGAGGGTCTCAGCGTAGCTTCAAGTCACAGAGACGCGCAAATCACAGCGCAAGGAGGAAGGACTCACAGAAAGAAACACGGGCTCTGACCTCCGAACTATCCAGGATTGGCTGGAGTCCATGACAGTGGGACCCAGCACTCCAGAAGTGGTGATACTTCAGTGAGTAAAGAACTTTGACTGCAACCCCTGTGTGGTCCAATCCGTCCCGTGCCCTACCCTCGCTTTAGCTGCACAGCAGCAGGAGAATACTTGTCCCAACCTCCCTGAGACCTGAGCTCTGCCTGTGGAGAGTTGCACCAACTGAGCTGCGCTACCATCTACCCCAGAGGACACCCTCACAGTGCTGGCGCCTATGTTAGCCACAAACCTCAGGTGGCGTCACAAATACAAACTCTTCTCCCCTGTAAATATTCCCTTCATCCATCTTTATTGACACCACCGGGGTCACGGAACCGGGACCACTGTGACATCCCACCCCCTACACCGGCCCGGTGACGAGTAACCTCCCCAGACCCCACGGGCGTGTCACATGTCACACGTAGTTTTGCAAGAACCATTTCTGACTGTCATGGCAGCATGTTGTGAATGTCATCCGAGTGGGTGCTGGTTTGGAGCGCCCTCTGGTGGCCAGGAATGGTAATGAAGCCGAGTCGGAATCTGTGACTCAAACAGGTGATGGAATTAATTGGGAATCCAGGAAGTCCTATTACAGATCAGCCTAGTGTATTTAGGAGGGCAGTTTCTGCCTGGCGGCCGCCGGTGTTGATTGTGTCCTGTTGCTTCTGAAGATGGCTGGGAGTTTTCCCTTCAGTTTCTCCCATTTATTCTGTGCCTGAATCTACTCCAGATAAGTTTGCTAGTTTCTGTGCTTAATTGCTGGAATTGTACTTAACACTAGAAGTCCCAGAAATTTCAAGCTCCCCCCTGAAGTCCCGAAAGAGAGTCAAATGACATACAATATACCGAATAGAACTAACTAGAAGCTAAATGGCTAAACTCAATGGAAAACAACAACCTCCTGTGGTGCGACAGTAATGGCCTTAATTACAGAACAAAAGACGGTGATTATAGGATGTTAGCTAAAATCCTTCAGGTCATTTGACCCGTCTCAGGGTTCCAAAGGTAGAAATGCTAAATGACCCCTCTCTGGGACTTCTTGTTACGGTTGCTGTGGCACTGGAGACTATGTTCGGATTTCTTGCTACTGCACATGTGCAAGCGCTTGAGACTAAGTCCTATCTTGGAGCCATTGCACATTTGCGGGTTACATCATCGCTGACACGAGGTCACATGTCTCTGACACCTTCTAAGCTGCTTGGCCGCTGGTCATGTGCTTGTGAAGCTTTGCTCGGTGATAGGCCAGCGTGACGTCATTGCTGTCGTTCTGGCAGCGGATTGGCTCTAGTGTCCTCCATCTTGGATGAGGCACAGAGTCTATATAAGACCCTGAAGCATGCCGCCCGGCGCTCAGTCCTCTTGGTTCATGCATGAGAGTAGACGCTCTGTGCATGTCCCTCTAGGCATCTTTATGTCTATATTAGATGAGCGCTACCGGCAGGGTAGCGTTCTTGTACCTTACAGCTTCGGCTGAGGTCCGTATCCTTACATCTTAGTGGAGCGGACATAGGCAGGTGCCTGACGCACATGGTCCGGCTGGGCCTTGTGATTCTACGCGTAGGTGGACATTGCCGCTAGGGTAACGTTCCTTATACTGCGTCTGGCAGTTGTTCGTATCCTCGCACACTAAGGGAGCGAACATAGGTAGGAGCTTTGTGCGACTTGTGATTCTGTCCGTCTCTTTTGCACCACTAGTGGAGAGGACCTAGGCAGGCGCCATATCTAGTGGTTCGTGTCCTCGCACATTAGTGGAGCGAATGCAGGTAGGAGCTTTGTGCGGCTTACGCTGCTGTCCGTATCCTGAGACCACTAGAGGAACGGACCTAGGTAGTTGCCATTTCACATTCACTGCTTTTGTCTCTGTGATCATTAACAGAGACCATTCCACACACCCTCCGAGTAAGGGAGGAATTGCTTTATTTCCTCACTATATGCCTCTGTGAGTTTAACAGAGGTATTGCACTCTGCACTTGTGCTACTACTATTTACAGCGGCACACTTATATACTCTTCCTCACTCATTAACCTATCCCTTTTACGTTAATGCTAAATACGGTAGTCGCTGTGACTTTAAGAGTACACGCCGTGATTGGCTCTAGTGTCACAGAGAAGTATCAGTGTCAGTACTGCTTCCGTAGTACAAGATACCCCTTATCCTCTGCCATAGTCTGCAGCAGAGACTTTGCACGGTAGACCCTGACTAATATCCCTTTGGTTTTTATAATCAGACAGCCTCCGTAACATTAGGACTGAGCCAAAGGTCTGGCAGTTATGGCAGAATATCAGCAGTTACACCGTTACATACAAGTACTTGAGTCGCGGCTTAAGAGTATAGAGGATAAACCTCAGACCATGGTGACATCTGCACATGATCCTCGACTTGCTCTGCCAAACAGATATTCTGGCGATGCCAGATCATGTCGTGGTTTCATTAGTCAGTGTCAGATACACCTAGAGGTCAACTCTTCTCGCTTCTCTACGGAGAGGTCCAGAGTAGGCTTTATCATCTCCTTACTTCAGGACAAAGCCTTAGAATGGGCAACTCCTCTATGGGAGCGCTCTGATGTGGTTACTCTGAGACATCAAGACTTTCTTGATGCTCTTAAAGCGGTATTCATGGGTCCGCAGGTTACCCATGATGCGGCCCTGAGGCTGTTAGATCTATATCAGGGTTCGTTATCCACTAGTTCTTATGCCATTGCTTTTAGAACTCTGGTGGCAGAACTAGACTGGCCAGAGAAGGTGTTGATTCCTATCTTCTGGAGAGGGTTGGCAGATTATGTCAAGGATGCCCTTGCTACTCGTGAGGTCCCTGCTTCTCTGGAGGACTTGATCACAGTAGCAACGAGGATCGATGTACGCCATAGGGAACGTAGACTCGAGGTCTCTTCCTCACGCCCTAAGCATCGGGCTATACCAGTTGTTGAGGGTCCACCACCATCTTCCTCAGCATCTGAAACATCTCCCACTCCTATGGAGTTAGGTCATACGTCCTCCAGACTACGCAAGTATGGTTCTCCTATATGTTACGTATGTCGTCAGGCTGGGCACTATGCTAACAAGTGTTCTAGCCGTCAGGGAAACTCCCCGGTCTAGTAACCATTAGAGGGGGGTTACTAGAGACATCTTCTGCACCCTCTAAGTGTAGTATCCCAGGTCAGCTCTTATTCTCTGAGAATACATGGCCTATTATGGCTTTTGTGGATTCCGGAGCTGACGGGACTTTTGTGTCCTCAGGATTTGTAAAGAGACACAATATTCCCTCTATCATGTTAGAGGCGCCTATTCCTGTCCGTGTTGTTAATGGGACTATGTTGTCTGACTCCATTACATTGAGGACAGTTCCCTTGCGCCTTTCCCTGTCTCAGGGTCACATAGAGGAGATTTCTTTTCTTGTTTTGCCTGAGGGTATAGACGACGTCCTTCTGGGTCTCCCATGGCTTCGGACTCATGCTCCTCTAATTGACTGGGAGTCCGACAGCATTATTAGTTGGGGTTCGAAATGTCAGTCCCGATGTCTTCCCTTACCACCTAAGGTCGTTGCGGTTGCATCAACTGATTTCTCTCCCATACCTACACCCTATTTAGATTTCTCTGACGTGTTCTCCAAACAGGGTGCTGAGGTTCTTCCATCCCATAGGACGTATGACTGCGCCATAGACCTTATCCCAGGTTCGGTTCCACCTAAGGGCAGGGTTTACCCCCTGTCAATACCTGAGTCGGAGGCCATGTCGACCTATATAAGAGAGAGTTTAGAGAAGGGGTTCATTCGTAAGTCTGTCTCTCCCGCGGAAGCTGGGTTTTTCTTTGTTCGGAAGAAAGAGGGTGATTTGCGTCCCTGCAAAGATTACAGGGGTCTCAATGCAATCACAATAAAGAACAAATACCCGTTACCTTTAATTTCGGAGCTCTTTGGCAGACTGAGGTGAGCTCAGGTTTTTACGAAGTTGGATCTGCGGGGTTCGTATAAGTTGGCACGAATTTGAGAGGGTGACGAATGGAAGACCGCTTTTAACACCCGAGACGGTCACTAGGAATACCTCGTCATGCCTTTTGGTTTATGTAATGCACCCGCAGTATTTCAGGACTTCGTAAACAATGTGTTCAGGGATTTACTGTTATCCTCCGTCGTGGTGTATCTGCACGACATCCTGATTTTTTCTCCTGATCTGGAGACTCATCATCAGGATGTCGTTCGTGTCCTTTCCCGTTTAAGGGAGCACTCATTGTTTGCTAAACTCAAAAAGTGTGTATTCGAGCAGTCATCCTTGCCTTTTTTGGGTTACATTATCTCACAAGAGGGTCTGGCTATGGATCCTGCAAAGCTCTCTGCTGTCCCGGAATGGTCCGAACCTCATTCCTTGAAGGCGGTGCAATGCTTCTTAGGATTCATAAATTATTACCGGTAGTTCATACCCCATTTCTCCACTTTGGTGGCCCCTTTGGTGGACTTGATTAAGAAAGGTGCTAATCCAAAAGTCTGGTCTACTGAGACATCCCAGGCTTTTGAGGCAGTAAAAAGACACTTTTCAACTGCTCCCGTTCTTCAAAGACCCGATGAGAATAATCCCTTCCTCTTGGAGGTTGATGCCTTTTCAGTGGGTGCTAGTGCGGTCTTGTATCAAAAGAACGGTGTAGGTAGAAAAAGGCCGTGTTTCTTCTTTGCTAAAACCTTTTCACCGGCAGAGAGAAACTATACCATTGGGGATAGGGAACTGCTCGCCCTGAGATTAGCCTTGGAGGAGTAGCGTCACTTGCTAGAAGGAGCGAAACATCCTTTCCAGGTCTATACAGACCATAAGAATCTGACGTACTTACAAACCGCTCAGCGTCTGAATCCTGGCCAAGCCCGCTGGTCCTTGTTTTTCTCCCGCTTTCACTTCTCCATCAACTATCTGTCTGGGAGTAAGAATAACAAGGCAGACGCCCTGTCTCGCTCTATGGTTTCTACCCAGGAAGAGATTGACGAACCTCGTCTTATCCTTCCCTCCAGGGTTTTTCATACGCTCTCCCCTGTGACGTTAGACCAAATCCCACCGGGCAAGACCTTTGTTTCGCCTGATCGACAGAATGATATACTGTCGTGGGCCCACACCTCAAAGGTGGGTGGGCATTTTGGTATTAGACGGACACAAGAGTTACTCGAGAGGTGGTATTGGTGGCCACACTTAACCAGCCACGTCAAGAGATATGTCGGTTCCTGCTACTCGTGTGCTCACAACCGTCCGTTACGGCAGAGACCGGCTGGTCTCTTGCATCCTTTACCAGTGCCAGATAGACCATGGGAGGTGGTAGGCATGGACTTTGTGGGTGATCTTCCGTGTTCACAGGGACATAGATTTGTGTGGGTCATTACGGACCATTTCTCTGGTTCATCTCGTACCGTTATCGAGGATCCCATCTTCCAGGGTACTAGCCAAACTATTCCTCAAGCATGTCTTTAGGCTTCACGGGATGCCAGATCGTATCATTTGTGATAGAGGCCCGCAATTTGCTTCCCGTTTCTGATGAGATCTTTGTAGCCTTCTGCAAATTGAGTTGAATCTCTCTTCAGCATACCATCTGGAGACCAATGGTTTGGTTGAGCGTACCAATCAATCCATGATTATATACCTTCGACACTTTGTTGCTGAGGACCACAATAACTGGTCCTCCCTCCTACACTGGGCAGAATTTGCCCTTAACAATTCGCTGGCTGAGGCCACTGGGCAGACACCGTTCGTACTCAATAATGGGCAACACCCTAGGGTACCGGTACCGTTTCCCGCTGCTGCACCTCCTCCTCTTGTGGCCGACTGGGCAACTAATGCCAGAGAGGTTTGGGATCGGACTCAAGAGTCGATCCAAGCAGCTAATGACCGTATTAAGGCGGTGTCCAATCGGTTTCGTCGCCCGGCTCCTGTCTTTTCTCCGGGGGACTTTGTGTGGCTCTCTGCAAAACACGTGAGACTTAGAGTGAGCTCTGTCAAATTTGCTCCTTGCTTCCTGGGTGCTTATGAGGTTCTTCGACAGGTAAATCCTGTAGTCTACCAATTGAAGTTACCCACCCATCTTAGGATCCATGATAAATTCCATGTCTAATTGTTAAAGCCGGCGATTTTACCTCACGCTCGTGAAGTGCACGCTCCTGCCTCTGATTCCTCTCGCTCTAGCTATGAGGTACGAGCCATAGTTGGTTCTAAGATGGTTCGAGGGCGCAGGTTCTTCTTGATTGATTGGGAGGGCTACGGCCCGGAACATCGCTCTTGGGAGCCTGAGGAGGCTGTCCATGCTCCCGACTTAGTTGCCGATTACCTGCGTCACTGGGAGGGGGGCCCTTGAGGGGGAGGTACTGTTACGGTTGCTGTGGCACTGGAGACTATGTTCGGATTTCTTGCTACTGCACATGTGCAAGCACGGAGACTAAGTCCTATATTGGAGCCATTGCACATGTGCAGGTGACATCATCGCTGACACGAGGTCACATGTCTCTGACACATTCTATGCCGATTGGCCGCTGGTCATGTTCTTGTGACACGTGGACACGTCTCCGACATCTTCTATGCCGATTGGTCGCTGGTCATGTGCTTGTGAAGCTTTGCTCGGTGATAGGCCAGCGTGACGTCATTGTTGTCATTCTAGGAGAAAAACTGTGGAAAATGAAGCGCAATAGGGTCTTACCCCAATATATATAGGGTGAGACAATGAGCAATACTACTCACCAAGAGGGGTTGTGAAAGTCACAACTCCTATAACAGCATGTAACTCCAAGTCCCGGCAGCGGTCCCCATAAGGCTGATAACAGATAGTAGTAGAGAAGGGTTTCACGGCCGCGCCAAAGACTACTGGATCATATCAGCTTAAGATTAATGTTTCTTTATTTCATGCACAGGTCAGGTCAACGCGTTTCAGGAGGCACAGCTCCCTTCCTCAGGACAAACCAGCAAAGAACATCAAATCTGCTGTACAGAGAGCCTACACAGCATTATATACCTTAAAGATGACGTCAAGGCACACCCCCAGAGAAAAAAATCGGCGGGAATCTATACCTTTCAGGATCACAGATGACGTAGTACATTGTAATAAATTAATAATACAGATTGTTCTATCATAAGCTCTCTTTTATCCCAAGCTATTAAAAATAAAGAATTATATTGGAAAATTAGAATGAAGTGATCTATTTGTGCACTAAAAATTTATATATATATATATATATATATATATATATATATATATATATATATATATATATATATATATATATATATATATATATATATATATATATATATATATATATATATATATATATATATATATATAACAATGTATGTGTATATAGTCAAATCAGTGTACTTCACATTGCCTAGAACACTATAGATAGCGTCCGGTATTCATTAATCCAGAAACCAGGAACAGTGTGTGAAGAACGTGCAGCTGAAAGTGCCACTTGTTATATACGGATCAGTCTCCTGTCCGATCTTATAAGGGATATCTATCCCTCTTAGGTGAGAAAAAGGAAAAAGAAAAAAATAAAAAAAGAAAAAAAGGGGGAGGGGGGGAAAAATGAAAGGGGATTCGTGTGAAATTAGTGTGTGAAAAAATATTTTTTTGCTATTAGCGGTAACATAATCCCCGCTGGGATATTACCATTATATCATAAGATTGTGGAAGGAACAGTGGTCGTGTTTCAAAAATTTAAAAACAACAATTGCTATCATTAATATAGCCGTATGTGCACCAATATATGGCTTAAATCCAAAAACATAAGCATATAGTTACAAGGGCTCATATAAGAGGATCCGGCATTTGTAAGTGTAAACTATTAATAGTGTACGTGAGCATAAATACTATAAAAAATGACGCATAGTGAGCGGAATTTGTTTTAAACATGCATAGATTCAGTTAGGGCTCACAGGCCGTTCGAATTACAAGTTCACTGAAGTTCAGGCCGATCAAACGAGTGAGCGGGGTGACAGGAGTTCAGACCGTGGGAAACTATTGAATGCACATGCTCGATGAAAGGATATGAAGCCAGTGCTCCATTGAAGACTTTGAAGAGACGACTGGGTCAATTGAGTTCAGGAGCGTGGGAAAATCTCTAATGCGCATGCCCTAGTGAACCAATCACTCTATATTATGTGGAAACGGAGTAATCACAGTATAGACTGGAGGAAAGAAAAAGGTCTCCCACAACGGGCCAAGTTAGGGAGCCTCTCAGTCATGGTTCATGTCTCCCTGTGATAATAAGATCGGTATGAATATCATAAAACTATTAATAAATATGTGTAAATTATAATAAATACATGTATATGAAAAATATTAATAAAATAAGTAATGTAAAAACTAGTGATGAGCGAGTATGCTTGTTACTACTCGGTACTCACACGAGTATCACTGTACTCGGGCTACTCGGCGGGGACCGAGTAATCTCGCAGTACTCGTGCTGTACTCGTGGTCTTCATCCCTGCATGTTGGCGCTCTTTTGAGAGCCAGCCCTCATGCAGGGATTGGCTGGCAGACCACTGCAATGCCACAGCCCTGTTAGTTGTGGAATTGCAGTGATTGGCCGGCCCGCACAGCGTGACCGAGCCTTTATACCGGTGGGCGCGCTGTGCTCTGCACACAGCCATCCAGACAGTCAGTGCAGGGAGAGTGTTGCTGCTTCAGGGAAAGGTTTGCGGCCCTTTATAGCTATTTCCGTAGCAGGGCTGCAAACAGTGTGACCAGAAGTCCTTCTCAGAACTATTATAGTTGTATACAGGCAGGCAGGGTATAGCCAGGTCGGAGTACAGTAGCAGAGTCCTTCTCAGGACTATTGTTGCTGTATACAGGCAGGGTATAGCCAGGTCGGAATACAGGCTAGTGACCAGAAGAGTCCTTGTCAGGACTATTGTAGCAGTATACAGGCAGGCAGGCAGGCAGGCAGGCAGGGTATATAGCCATTCCTAGTGGTGACCATATACCAGCCTTCATCATATCTGGGGCTGGTGTACACAGTCTAAAACAGTCCAGATAGTGTCAGACTTCTCAGTAATTGTCGCTCCTAAAAACCTGTTAGGTTCTTAGTGCGTCCGTGCTTGCATTTAAAAACCGCACGTGTGTGCCTGTCGGTGGCAGCGTACAGGTGCACGTTTTGCACAAACTATTATATAACGCACAAGTCTAGTGTATAATACACGTCAGTCAGCAGTGTCTGATAGTGTCAGACTTCTCAGTAATTGTCGCTCCTAAAAACCTGTTAGGTTCTTAGTGCGTCCGTGCTTGCAATTAAAAACCGCACGTGTGTGGCAGTCGGTGGCAGCGTCAGGCTCCATATTGTCCCTGGATAGAGACGTGCATGATGGCCTGTAAACCTGAAGTGCCCATTGTAAGGAAGTGGGTCTATTGTAGTATAGCCCTTAGGCAGGGCAGCCAAAAATTTGGAGGCTCCACATTGTCCCTGGATAGAGATGTGCATGAGGGCTTCAAAACATTGTTCCCATTGCAAAGGAGCTGGTCTCCTGTCGTTGTAATGCCCATTCTGAAAGAATGGGCGAAAAAATTTACCACTGGGGGTATACCTGAAACAACGGCCTAACTATTGTAACGGTCATCATGATGGCGCATGAGGAGAAGGAGGAGCACTCCAGCGATTAGCCAAAGTCCAGAAGTGTGTTACCATGGGTGAGTGGAGGTACATGGCAAATTCCCGTTACAAACTTTAAATTCCGCTGTCATTTGCCGGTGGTGTGGTGAAGTCTGGCCCAATCCAACCCTTGTTCATCTTGATCAGAGTCAGCCTGTCAGCATTTTCAGTTGACAGGCGGGTGCGTTTATCTGTAATGATTACACCTGCGGCACTAAAAACACGCTCTGACAAAACGCTAGCGGCAGGGCAGGCCAGGACTTCCAAGGCATAGAGAGCCAATTCATGCCACGTGTCCAGCTTGGATACCCATTAATTATAAGGCACAGAGGAATGTCGGAGTACAGTTGTTCGATCTGCAAGGTACTCCTTGAGCATCTGGGCAAACTTAGGATTTCTTGTGGCACTACCCCGCACCTCAGGGGCTGTGGTATGTGAGGGGCTGAGAAAACTGTCCCACATCTTAAAGACTGTTCCCCTACCTCTGGCGGATTGGACTTGTGCCCCTCTCGGCTGTACGCCTTGGTTGTCCACTGATTCCTGACCTATGCCGCTAGCGTTTTGTGAGGGGAATGCTTTGCCTACTTCCTTGACTATGGCCTTCCGGAACTGCTGCATTTTGGCTGACCTCTCCACCTCGGGAATAAGAGACATAAAGTTCTCCTTGTAGCGTGGGTCTAACAGTGTTACCAACCAGTAATGATTGTCGGCCAAGATGTTCTTAACGCGAGGGTCACGAGACAGGCAGCTTACCATAAACTCAGCCACGTGTGCCAGACTCTTAACAGCCAGGACTTCAGTAGCCTGACCAACACGATGACTGAACATGCTGTCCTCCTCCTCCTCCTCCTCATCATCTACCCTGTCCTCTGGCCAGCCACGCTGAACCGAGGATATGACTGCATGTCATATCCTCAATTTGGCCGGAGAGTTGCTCCATGTCTTCATCCTCCTCCTCGTCATAGTCCTCCACTGCACGTTGTGATGAGACGAGGCTGGGCTGTGTGTTATCATCACCCCCACCCACTACTGTTTCTTGCTCCAACTCATCGCGCTCCGCCTGCAATGCATCATGTTTGTTTTTGAGCAGAGACCATTTTAGAAGGCAGAGAACCGGTATGGTGAAGCTAATAATGTCGTCATCGCCGCTCACCATCTTGGTGGAGTCCTCAAGGTTTTGGCGGATGGTACATAGGTCGGACATCCATCTCCACTCCTCAGGTGTTATGTGTGGAGTTTGACCCATTTCCGTACGGCTTAGGTGATGCAGGTACTCAACAACTGCCCTCTTCTGCTCACATATCCTGACCAACATGTGCAGAGTTGAATTCCAACGCGTGGGGACATCACACACCAGTCTGTGAGCCGGAAGATGCAAATGGCGCTGAAAGCCGGCAAGGCCGGCTGAAGCAGTAGGTGACTTTCGAAAATGTGCAGACAGGCGGCGAACTTTTACCAGCAGATCAGACAGCTCTGGGTATGACTTTAGAAACCGCTGAACCACGAGGTTGAGCACATGGGCCACGCATGGACCATGTGTCAGCTGGCCTCGCCTCAAAGCCGCCACCAGGTTACGGCCATTGTCACACACAATCTTTCCTGGCTTTAGGTTCAGAGGTGTGAGCCAGTGATCTGCATGCTGTTTCAGAGCTGTCCACACCTCTTCTGCATTGTGGGGTTGGTCACCTATGCAGATTAGCTTCAGCACAGCCTGTTGCCGCTTCGCCGAGGCAGTGCTGCAGTGCTTCTGTGTCGCCCTGGACAAGCCAGGGGCCACAGAGCACAACACTTACACACCCCACACTCCCTGCAGGCACATCATAGTCAAAACACAAAATCCTTGTTGCCTTCCCCAGGGGCTGTTGTCCACACCAGGGGGTGGAGCCAGGCGGTTGGTCTCCACCCACTAAGGAGTTCACAGTCCTGGAGGAGGGAAAACACAGGCAGTGAGAGTTAAGCTAAGGAAGTGGAAGGAGGAAAGTAGTAGAGAGGAGAAAAGTGACAGCAAAGAGCCTGAAGTTGGTCCGGGTGTGTGGCCCGGACAGGACAGCAAGGTTGGCAGGATGTGGGGACCGTCTGCAGTGGAGGCCGATTGGAGTCTGCCGTAAGGACCGTGGACGGGTGGTGACCCGGCGGTACCGGACCGGTATACAAAGAGAAGCCAGCACCATTGGCAGGGGCCTTTCGAATCCCGGCAAGGCTTGGTGTCGCCGTGAATTTGCCAAATCCATTAGTGAAGGGGACCTCCGGGTTTCCAAACAGCCAAGTCCCGATAGAAGGCAACCGTCCAACCGTGAAGGGGAGACACCGCCACCGCCAAGGGCAACCGTCTCCCAGAGCCAGCGCCTGTGGGCAAAAGGGGCTCCTCCGGCCCATATCCAGGTCGGGGAGCGGGTTACCGGTGGGAAACCATCACTACCAACACTGAACTTAGGTGCAGGGAGAGACAGTCATCACTAACCTGCAGGGAGGAACAACCGCAGCCGTCCGAGGGACCCGTCCATCCAGCCGCTTGTTTTACCGTGAAATGTGTCATCATCATTGGGCTGAGTGAGTACCTCCGTGCCGTGCAGCACAGCGCTGCCCCTGCGACCCTGCACCTCATCAGGCCCCGCAACCCGCCTGTCATCCATCTCTACCCCATCACCGGGCCCCGGGACAACCAACCCCCCTACCCACAGAGGGGAGAAATAACAACAAAGCTGCTCCCTGTCACAGGCTCCCGGGATCCCCGTCCAGAGCAGCGGTGGTGTCCACACAATCACCACAACCGTGGGTGGCGTCACGGACAATATCCCCAAAACCCAAACCACCCCTTTTCACTCACGGGCGAGGAGCGCCGCTCGAGTCCCCGGGATCTGGCCATCGCTCGAGCCACCGAGCAGCAGCAGCAGCCGTAGAGCAGCGGCAGCCGGACCCGAGCAGTGGGAGAGCGCAGCGTCCCCTCCTCCGCCCGCGACACTTCCAGCTTGGGACTGGTGTGGAGGGTAAAGTGGATGAGGATGTGCAGGAGGAGGAGGAGGCTTAGGAGCATGACATTCCGGAGCTGTAGAGTGTGGGTGAAACCCTGACTGAGGTAGGGCCTGCAAAACTTGGTGTGGGAAGGACGTGTTCCGTCCCTCGCTCAGACTGGGTCCCAGCTTCCACAATATTAACCCAGTGTGCCGTCAACGAGATGTAGCGGCCTTGCCCACAAGCACTTGTCCACGTGTCTGCGGTTAGGTGGACTTTGGCTGAAACAGCGTTGTTCAGGGCACGTGTGATGTTTTGTGACACGTGGTTATGCAATGTGGGGACGGCACACCGGGAGAAATAGTGGCGGCTGGGGACCGAGTAACGTGGGACAGCTTCCGCCATCAGGTCGCGGAATGCTTCTGTCTCCACCAGCCTAAAAGGCAACATTTCCAGCGCAAGCAGTCGCGAAATGTTAGCATTTAGAAGTGTGGCATGTGGGGCGTTGGCAGTGTATTTGCGCCTGCGTTCAAAGGTTTGCTGAATGGATAACTGAATGCTGCGCTGGGACAAGGACGTGCTTGATGATGGTGTTATTTCTGTGTGGGCAACTGCAGGTGCAGGGCCGGAGGAGGCTTGTTTGCGGGCAGCATGGACAGGGGATTGGCTCGCATGCACAACAAGCGAAGACGTAGCAGTGACCTCAGCAAGCACTGCTCCTTGACTCTGTTGTACCTCCCACAAAGTCGGGTGCTTGGCTGACATGTGCCTGATCATGCTGGTGGTGGTCAGGCTGCTAGTTTTGGTACCCCTGCTGATGCTGGCATGGCAGGTGTTGCAAATGACCTTTTTAGAATCATCTGGAGCCAACTTAAAAAACTGCCAGACTCGGGAAGACCTAACATTTGTACAAGCACCTTGTCTCATGTTGTTGTTCCGGGGAACGGTTGCCTGACGTCTGCCTGGGGCCACCACCCTGCTTCTTACTGCCTGTTGGGATGCTATGCCTCCCTCCCCCTGTGCACTGCTGTCCTCGCTCTGCATATCCTCCTGCCAGGTTAGGTCAGTTACTGGATCATCCACCACATCGTCTTCCTCTTCCGCACCCTGCTCCTCCTCCTGATTTCCTGACAATTGTGTCTCATCATCGTCCACCTCTTGTTGAGACACGTTGCCAACTTCGTGAGAACGTGGCTGCTCAAATATTTGGGCATCTGTACATACAATCTCGTCATGGCCCACTTCAACAGGAGCTGGTGAGAGGCCAGAATGTGTGAATGGAAACGTGAACAGCTCTTCCGAGTGTCCAAGTGTGGGATCAGTAATGTCCGTGGACGTGTACTCGGCCTGGTGGTAGGAAGAAGGATCAGGTTCTGAAATGTGCGGTGCAGTATCACGGCTACTGACACTTGACCGTGTGGAAGACAGAGTGTTTGTGGTGGTGCCAATCTGACTGGAAGCATTATCCGCTATCCAACTAACAACCTGTTGACACTGGTCTTGGTTCAAGAGCGGTGTACTGCTGCGGTCCCCAAGAATTTGGGACAGGACATGCGAGCGAGTAGATGTGGCCCTTTGTTGTGGCGAAATTAGAGCTTTCACGCGACCTCGGTCTCTGCCTGCACCACCATCACGTCCACTTCCTTGTTCGTTGCCAACGCCCTTGCGCATTCTGCAATGCTGTGCTGATGTGTATTCACTAGACTTGTGCGTTATATCCAAGTTTTTGCAAAACGCACACAAGTGCACCTGAACGCTGCCACCAACAGGCACACACGTGCGGTTTTTAAATGCAAGCACGGACGCACTAAGAACCTAACAGGTCTCTATCCAGGGACAATGTGGAGCCTCCCAATTTTTGGCTGCCCTGCCAAAGGGCTATACTACAATACACCCACTTCCTTATAATGGGCACTTCAGGTTTACAGGCCCTCATGCACGTCTCTATCCAGGGACAACGTGGAGCCTCCCAATTTTTGGCTGCCCTGCCAAAGGGCTATACTACAATAGACCCACTTCCTTACAATGGGCACTTCAGGTTTACAGGCCCTCATGCACGTCTCTATCCAGGGACAACGTGGAGCCTCCCAATTTTTGGCTGCCCTGCCAAAGGGCTATACTACAATAGACCCACTTCCTTACAATGGGCACTTCAGGTTTACAGGCCATCATGCACGTCTCTATCCAGGGACAACGTGGAGCCTCCCAATTTTTGGCTGCCCTACCAAAGGGCTATACTACAATAGACCCACTTCCTTACAATGGGCACTTCAGGTTTACAGGCCCTCATGCACGTCTCTATCCAGGGACAATGTGGAGCCTCCCAATTTTTGGCTGCCCTGCCAACGGGCTAAACTACAATAGACCCACTTCCTTACAATGGGCACTTCAGGTTTACAAGCCCTCATGCACGTCTGTATGCAGGGGCATTGGTGAACCTCACAATTTTGGACTGCCCTGGCAAAGGAAAATACTACAAAGACTCACTTCCTCAAAATGGGTACATTAGACTCAAGAGGCCTTCATGTACGTCTCTTCTCAGGGACATCGGAGTGCCACACAATGTTTTACGTAAAATCTTTCATGTATTAATCTCAAAAAGTAACATACACCAGCTCTATCTCACTATTGGGTATGTGCCCTTAACATTTCCGCCATGAAAATTCATTTTGGTGTCATTTTGAAGGTTTTCTGGTGAGTCCGTAAAAATGGCGTAAAACGCGGACAAAACTGTTCACAGCTGTGACTTTTGAGTGATAAATGCTTCAAGGGGTCTTCCCCATGCTGTTGCCATGTCATTTGAGCACTCTTCTGGAGACTTTTGTGACATTTTTAGGGTTTCTACATGCTGCCGGGAGTCATTTCATAAAAATACTCGGGTCTCCCATAGGATAACATTGGGCTCGGTGCTCGAGTATCTTGGGATGCTTGGCCCGAGCCTCGAGCACCCGAGCTTTTTAGTACTCGCTCATCACTAGTAAAAACATATAATAAGATTAGCATTATTCAAGACCCGGCATGTAAAATATTATTACTCAAGATGAAAACAGAAAAATACACATAAAAAATACACATAAAAAACATATAATTCATAAATATATATGTAAAATAATTAATAATAGAAATAACTACCGGAGACAAAACCACTTTATAATAAATGTTAACAAGTTTAAAACATGCCCTAGTAAAATAGATCTGTAACCTCATTGAGCCCAAAGGGTTTAAGAGTATTTAATTTGTAGATCCAGTATGTTTCTTTTCTCTTCAATAATTCAATGCGGTTATTATGAGCAAAAAGGGGTATTTGCTCAATGGGAGTAATCCTAAGTTTTGATTTCCCATCATGGCATAAAGTAACATGTCTAGAGAGGCCATGTAGCATGAATCCTATTTTTATATTATGTCTATGAGAGTTCAGTCTGTTGTGCAGTGCCTGAATCGTTCTTCCTATATACTGTTTGTTGCATTCACAATCAATCAGATATATAACAAAATCTGACTGACACGTAAGATGGGTTTTAATAGAAAACACATCTCCTCTTACTGAGGAATAGAAATTAACCCTTTTGTGTTGTATGGATTTGCAGCACAAACAGTTTCTTACTAGACATTTAAAAGCCCCCACCATATTGTTAGTGGTTTCCATAACAGTATTGTTTCTCAATCTACTCGGGGCCAGTTGATTTTTTAGGCTAGGGGCCCTACGGTAGGTAATCCCTGGTATCTCCGGTATGGCATCCTTCAAGAAGGGATCATTCTGAAGGATTTTCCAGTGTTTGTGAATGATGTTCTTAATCAGGTCCCCATCATTGCTATAAGTAATTAATAGATTAGAGGAAAACGCATGATCAGATTTCTTGTCTGAAATTCTATTCTGTGTAATAAGATCCATCTGTGTCAGAGTTTTACTCTCTCTGTATGCTTTTTTATCAATGAGGGGGGATAGTCTTTATCCAGGAATCTTTCCTTCAGGATATTAGCCTGTATGAGAAAATCTCCATCTGATGTACAGTTTCTACGGATTCTCTGAAATTGATTTTTCGGGACATTTCTGAGCCATTTATTATAGTGGCTACTGGAGAAATGGATATAACCATTACTATCCACTTTTTTAAAAAAGGTTTTCGTATGAATTGCTCCCTTCATGTGTATGATGGTCAGATCCAAAAAATCAATTGCATCCTTTTTAACATTAGGGGAGAAAGTGAGACCCCAATTGTTGTTCTCTATATGACCCAAGAAAGTATCTATGTTATCATCCAAATTGTCATAAATATATCTTTTGTATACAATTACATTTTTGAAGTATTCAGAATTATATATAAATAATAATTCGAACATACCCATAAATAGGTTAGCAAACGTAGGTGCGACCTTTGACCCCATCGCAGTTCCGCAGCACTGATGGTATAATCTATCTTGAAAAGTGAAGTAGTTATTAGTCAATATGAATCTCATCCCTTCCAGGAGAAATTCTTTTTGGGCCTCAGGTAGCCGGTCATCTGCCAAAAGGAACTGTTTAAAACACTCTAAACCTAAATCATGGGAGATGTTCGTATATAAAGCAGATATATCTAAAGATACAAATAAAAAGGAGTTTTTCCATTCCACATCCTTAATAATATTAATGAGGTTTGTAGAGTTCCGTAAGTAGCTTCTCAGGTTAGTAACATGGACCCTCATGACCCGGTCTATGTAAGCCACCAGATTTACTGTTAGGGAGTCTATCCCCGAAATAATCGGCCTCCCTGGGGGATTTTGAAGGCTCTTATGTATTTTGGGCAAGTGATAGTAAAATGCCATTTTAGGATTCTTAATTTCAAGAAATTTTCTCTCATCTTTATTCAAAATACCTGCTGTTATTGCTTTCTGTATCAAGGAATGATATTCCACAATGGACTGATCATAGTGGACCATGTCCACCACCTCATAATGTGAGGGGTTTGACAGGTTTCTTAAAAACTTCTTGGATATACCGTATTTTTCGGACTATAAGACGCACCGGACTATAAGACGCACCCTTGTTTTAGAGGAGGAAAAAATAGAAAAAAAAAATAAAATTAAAGTAAAAGAATGTGGTCATGACACACTGTTATTTTACAGAGGGAGATGAACCTGGCTCAACCACTCAGTAATAGTAGGTGCTCTGGAGAAAAATCATACAATATAAAGAAATATATACTCCGGCACTCAAATGAATTGTGAAAAAGAGTCCAATATGATGCTCAAAAAACGTCTTTATTATAAATGTATATTATGTCCGACGTTTCTACCCATTTAGGGTCTTCTTCAAGGACTAATATATAATAACAAGAAAAGAAAAAATACAGTGTCAAAACAACATATTGTACTGTATTGTTACATAATAAATGTGGATATTACACATACAAAGGGAAAAGGAAGAGAGAAAGGGCAAGCTCTTCTTACCAAAAAAATATTATTTCAAAACAAATGTGCATGTATATATATAACTACAGACATACGCATATATATCCATGCATGTACGCGCATACACATCAATGAGCATTACATAAAGAATGTATATGAAAAACACCCACGGGTACATGATAGTAAACAAAAGTACAATAAACTCAACAAATTCCCCTTAGGGGATCAAGCATAGAGTATTAGTACGAGGACTGAGGACTGAGAATCAAGACATACCTATGATAGATGCTATTTAAGGTATATGAATGAGCATCGTAGCACGTCTGGTGAATCAATTATGGATGTCCATAAAAGGGTACTGAAAGGCGAAATATGAAAAGTCAATCTTATGCAAAACTATGAAAGAGAGAGCGGACAGTGGGGGTGGTGTATAGGGTATACCTGAGATACTAAGATGGCCAATGTTAGGAACAGGGCATCCGTTTAGGTAAACAGAGGGACCTCAGTCGTGCTGAAAGAAGGGGATGTGTGTGTCAGATGGGGGTATTATCTGTTGTAACCTGTAACTGGTTACTTCTCCCATGTGGTATACCTTCATGGTGAAAATAATGCGTCTGTTTCTAAAACATCATACAGAAGACTGCGTATAAAGGATCATACTCGTGTCAACTATGGGAAACATGTAGCTAGATGTATGGCACATGTTCCTCTGGAGGACATACCTCACGGTAAATCCAATCTGCACCAGGGGTCCGGGACCACGGTTCAGGTCGGGTTAACCAGTGTAGATAAAGGGTTCACACTGCGTGAAAAAATGATGTATAAGTAAATCAGAACTAAAATCAGATGTACATGTTACTGAGAATTTAGACCAAGCTAAGAGTGTAGTAAAGTTATAGTTACCATATACGTGGGAGTGGGTCTCGAAAATCTGAAAGACTAGGGTGAGACTCAAATGGCAAAGAGGATGACCTCACCGTTGAGGGTTTACCGTACAAAAGTTATACTGTATCCACCGCAAGTTCAGGGGTGATGAGCATATGCTATAGTCAGAAACACATACAAACACATTACATGTAAAGTGATGTCAGAAAGGTGTATGTCACTACCTCTAATGAAAAAACGATTCCTCTAACTGTGTCAGAGACACCATCATACCTCATAAAATGGCAACTGTTGTGGAAAGGTGCGGCTACCTGCAGGGCTTATATGTAGTAAGCAAACATGGAGATGTCACTGAAATGGAGCATATGAGTAAGCTCACTAAATACATAAATCACATGTGGTACATAACGGTGAAGAGACATAACTGACCTGCTAGCAAATGTATAACACTCTAAGTGGGGCTGGCCAAAGGCTCTATAGGGGAGTGGAAAAAAGGAAAAAATGAAAATCAATTCTCCAACATAGATGATAATGGAGACTGTGTCACATACCTGTGTGTGAGATGGTGACCGCATGCAAGGCGCCGGACGCCATGTTAAAACAAGGGGGGGTATTTATGCTAGTAGAAACGTAAGTGTCCAATGCAGGTGGACGGCCTGTGACGTGATTACGTCCTAAGGCGTGATGACCTGTAGTCCCGCGCATGCGTGGTAGGGTCAAACACCGCGTCAGCGGCGTCAGACCCGCGCATGCGCGGAAGACAGAGTCCACACGCCTGCACCCAATCGGAGAGGACGGTCAGTGACGTGATAGCGTTAGCAGGCGTGATGACGTGAAGCCCCGCGCATGCGCGGGAGAATCAGACGCCGCGATAGCGGCGCCCGACCCGCGCATGCGCGGGAGGCAAGCCCACACGCCTGCATGTGTACTGGGTGACGGGGGGCGTGTGTGAAGATGCTCCGAGCAAGCGCGGTGTGTAACGCCACCACAGGCGTATCCGCGCCTGCGCGGTGAGCAAACACACACGCGCGCACTAAAACGTGGTGAACTGTCCTACGCGCGTGCGCGTAGGGACCCATGGCCGACGCGAGCCCAACGGGGCGGGGCGCCATCGTGGCACCGCGCATCGCGGGCGCGCGAAGGACAGGGGCGCCCGCGCACGCGCAGTGATGGAAGAACTGTCAGAAGGGGAAAATACAAACCACTGTGAGAGTGCTGGACACAGATCGTAAGTGATGTGCTGGGTGAAATTACATTCAGGTGTTGTGAGTGACCTAAAAGAGAAGAAGGGGAAAATTGTTATAATAGCATACACCCCTCTATTAAAAGAATAATGAAACCATACTGTAAAACATTACCAACAAATCAGTATGTCATTCACCATAGAAGGAAACCTAAAGAATCACATCATATTCACGGTTTAACCCATAGGGTTCCAAAGTTCTCAGAGTGTGAATCCAATATGCCTCGCGTTGTTTGAGAATCTTTATCCTGTTCCCGCCCCTTCTAATGGGTGGTACATGTTCGAGGATCTGGAACTTAAGCTGTGCCACTGTATGTCTAAACGTGACAAAATGGTGTGGAATGGGCAATAGGATCTGTTGACAACGAATCGTAGATTTGTGCTTATTGATACGGTCCCGGACATGTTGGGTGGTCTCCCCAACATATCCGAGACCGCAGGGACACTTAATGAGGTATACCACAAATGACGAGTCACATGTCAAGTAATCTCGAATCTGAAACACCTTACCGGTATGAGGGTGGGTGAAAGTATCACCCCGGGTTAAATTGTTACATTGTAAACAATGTAAACAGGGATAATTGCCAACTTTTGGTGTGCCTAAAAAGGTTTGCCGTGTCGTTCTACTCGAGGACCCGATGTCGGCCCGTACCAGATTGTCCCGAAGATTCTTAGGTCTCTTGTAACAGAATAAGGGAGGTTGGGAGAACTCGGAGACGGTGGGGTAAGCAGTTTGTAATAATGACCAATGCTTCATGACGCTACCCTTAATAAGTGGTGAAAATGGATGATATGTATTCACACACGCTATACGAGGCATACTAGATCGGGTTGTGTCCAGTCGTGACATGCGATTGTTGGCTATGTGGGCAGGATAGCCCCTGTCAATGAACTTAGAGCCCATTTCCTGCAATCTCAATGCCCGTGTCTCAGGATCAGATACAATTCTTTCCACTCGTCTGTGCTGTGATATGGGGAGTGCTTTTTTGGTATGGGCTGGATGGCAGCTGGTAAAGTGAAGAAGACTATTCCTATCGGTGGTTTTCACAAAGAGGTCTGTATCAATGTGACCCCTAGGGGAAAGTTGTATCCGAGTATCAAGAAAACTTATCGATTGAGGATCATGGTGTATGGTGAAAGTGAGGCCAGATCTGTATGTATTGATCTGTTGGAAAAATTCATCTAGCGTGGAGACATCGCCGTGCCAAATCATAAAAACATCATCGATGAATCTTTTCCACATCATCGAGTGCTTTTTCCAAAGGGAGTTCCCGTATATGTAAAGGGCCTCAAAATGCGCCATATAAATGTTCGCATAAGGGGGTGCCATATTAGAACCCATCGCTGTGCCCCTACGTTGTAAAAAGAACGAATCCTCGAAGATAAAGAAATTATTCTCCAATATGGTGTGGATGAGATCCATACAAAAGGATTGTTGAGCTACAGTGAAAGTACCTTGTAGCTCAAGAAACCAATCTACCGCCTGTATTCCATCTGCGTGTGCTATGCTGGTATATAGACTGTTAACATCTAATGTGACCAGTAAACAGTTTGATGGAATGTCCGGGAGTGAGCGTAAATGACCAAGAAAGTCAGAGGTGTCTCTAAGATATGAAGGTATGGTATGAATCAGAGGTGTGAGAATTTTGTCGACAGTGATGGCTAGTGGGGACAATATAGAGTCTGTGGACGCAACAATAGGACGGCCAGGTGGTGATTGTAGATTCTTGTGGATTTTGGGCAAAGTGTAGAATACTGGTGTAACAGGGTCAGTCTTGATTAGAAATTCCGCCAGTTTATTATCTATGCTTTTTTGAGATAAATGATAATCCACAAGGTCTTTAATCTTAACCTGGATATCTCTAGTTGGATCCCTAGGGATAGGGAGGTAAGTGTCGCTGTCCTGTAGTTGTCTAAGAATCTCTGAAACGTAATAAGTTTTGTCCAGAACCACTATCGCTCCACCCTTATCGGCTGGTTTAATAACAATCTGGGTATTGTCCCTAAGAGTACGTATGGCCCTATGTTCCTCCGGTGTGATATTATTCCTGACCCTATATTCACCCTTCTCAATGGATTTCAACGTCATATCGATATCTTTGGAGACCAGTGAGATGTAAGTCTCCACTGGATGATGATGCCTGGGTGGATTAAATCTACTCAATTGTCTGAGGTTGAGATTGCATAAAGAAAAAATGCCAGAGGTGTCATCTGTATTGGATATAGACATGTCAGTGTCAAGGTTAGAGAAATGGGCTTTCAGGCGTAGGGTTCTATAGAATCTTCTAAGTTCCTGGTCTAATTGAAATGAGTCAAATACTGGAGTTGGGCAAAATGTGAGGCCTTTCTGTAAAACCTGTGTCTCTGTGAAGGAAAGATTGTATGAAGAGATATTAAACACTAGATTCGTCATACCTGAGAGCGGGTTTGTACTCGATATGGTGTGAACGCCTTTCCTCTTCCCCCGCCGGGTCGCCCTCTTGTGGATTGTCTCTGTTCTAAAAAATGGGACGGCCGGGAGAAGAAGGAATCACTATCCGAGCCAGAAGAGGCCGAATATCGTGAGGGGCCCGAAGGTCCTGCTGGTCGTCTGGAGAAATTATCCGATGATCGCCACCTGTAAACTCGGTCTCTGGAGTAGTCCTCCTGATCACGGACGAACTTTAGGCGCTTCCTTTCTTGCAAGGTCTTTCGAAATTCTGCAATGGTGTCTTGAGTTTTCTTATGGATTTTATCCCATTCGGTGCTGGGTAGGCTGTTCGTAAGTTGGTCCTCAATGGAACGAATTTTTGGTCCAAGCTCCTCTATCTCCTTTTGTAAGAATTCTATGGTCAAAATAATAATGTCCATTGAGCATTTGTTTAGAATGCTCTCGAATTTAGAGCAATAATCCGAGTTCTCCGAGAAAAGTGTAGGTCGAAGGGATACCCTCAAACCCCTCGGGATACGCTGTACTCTGTGGTATTGTGCCAATGTGGCACAGTGTAGTTCAAATGCGGTCCGTTTTCTGAGTTCTTTCTCATAATCGCGGGTGCGAACTTCTTCTGAAGGTGTTGACAAAAAAGAGTCCGGAATTGTCACTTTTGACAATATGTCAGTGACCTCAGTCGCTCCATAGGAAAAAGTTGAAAAAGACATGAGAAAGTGTCTATAAAAAAGACAAAACCAAATGTGGGTAGGTGGGGGCACAGGTCAAAAATAGACTGTATAGAGGGAGATGAACCTGGCTCAACCACTCAGTAATAGTAGGTGCTCTGGAGAAAAATCATACAATATAAAGAAATATATACTCCGGCACTCAAATGAATTGTGAAAAAGAGTCCAATATGATGCTCAAAAAACGTCTTTATTATAAATGTATATTATGTCCGACGTTTCTACCCATTTAGGGTCTTCTTCAAGGACTAATATATAATAACAAGAAAAGAAAAAATACAGTGTCAAAACAACATATTGTACTGTATTGTTACATAATAAATGTGGATATTACACATACAAAGGGAAAAGGAAGAGAGAAAGGGCAAGCTCTTCTTACCAAAAAAATATTATTTCAAAACAAATGTGCATGTATATATATAACTACAGACATACGCATATATATCCATGCATGTACGCGCATACACATCAATGAGCATTACATAAAGAATGTATATGAAAAACACCCACGGGTACATGATAGTAAACAAAAGTACAATAAACTCAACAAATTCCCCTTAGGGGATCAAGCATAGAGTATTAGTACGAGGACTGAGGACTGAGAATCAAGACATACCTATGATAGATGCTATTTAAGGTATATGAATGAGCATCGTAGCACGTCTGGTGAATCAATTATGGATGTCCATAAAAGGGTACTGAAAGGCGAAATATGAAAAGTCAATCTTATGCAAAACTATGAAAGAGAGAGCGGACAGTGGGGGTGGTGTATAGGGTATACCTGAGATACTAAGATGGCCAATGTTAGGAACAGGGCATCCGTTTAGGTAAACAGAGGGACCTCAGTCGTGCTGAAAGAAGGGGATGTGTGTGTCAGATGGGGGTATTATCTGTTGTAACCTGTAACTGGTTACTTCTCCCATGTGGTATACCTTCATGGTGAAAATAATGCGTCTGTTTCTAAAACATCATACAGAAGACTGCGTATAAAGGATCATACTCGTGTCAACTATGGGAAACATGTAGCTAGATGTATGGCACATGTTCCTCTGGAGGACATACCTCACGGTAAATCCAATCTGCACCAGGGGTCCGGGACCACGGTTCAGGTCGGGTTAACCAGTGTAGATAAAGGGTTCACACTGCGTGAAAAAATGATGTATAAGTAAATCAGAACTAAAATCAGATGTACATGTTACTGAGAATTTAGACCAAGCTAAGAGTGTAGTAAAGTTATAGTTACCATATACGTGGGAGTGGGTCTCGAAAATCTGAAAGACTAGGGTGAGACTCAAATGGCAAAGAGGATGACCTCACCGTTGAGGGTTTACCGTACAAAAGTTATACTGTATCCACCGCAAGTTCAGGGGTGATGAGCATATGCTATAGTCAGAAACACATACAAACACATTACATGTAAAGTGATGTCAGAAAGGTGTATGTCACTACCTCTAATGAAAAAACGATTCCTCTAACTGTGTCAGAGACACCATCATACCTCATAAAATGGCAACTGTTGTGGAAAGGTGCGGCTACCTGCAGGGCTTATATGTAGTAAGCAAACATGGAGATGTCACTGAAATGGAGCATATGAGTAAGCTCACTAAATACATAAATCACATGTGGTACATAACGGTGAAGAGACATAACTGACCTGCTAGCAAATGTATAACACTCTAAGTGGGGCTGGCCAAAGGCTCTATAGGGGAGTGGAAAAAAGGAAAAAATGAAAATCAATTCTCCAACATAGATGATAATGGAGACTGTGTCACATACCTGTGTGTGAGATGGTGACCGCATGCAAGGCGCCGGACGCCATGTTAAAACAAGGGGGGGTATTTATGCTAGTAGAAACGTAAGTGTCCAATGCAGGTGGACGGCCTGTGACGTGATTACGTCCTAAGGCGTGATGACCTGTAGTCCCGCGCATGCGTGGTAGGGTCAAACACCGCGTCAGCGGCGTCAGACCCGCGCATGCGCGGAAGACAGAGTCCACACGCCTGCACCCAATCGGAGAGGACGGTCAGTGACGTGATAGCGTTAGCAGGCGTGATGACGTGAAGCCCCGCGCATGCGCGGGAGAATCAGACGCCGCGATAGCGGCGCCCGACCCGCGCATGCGCGGGAGGCAAGCCCACACGCCTGCATGTGTACTGGGTGACGGGGGGCGTGTGTGAAGATGCTCCGAGCAAGCGCGGTGTGTAACGCCACCACAGGCGTATCCGCGCCTGCGCGGTGAGCAAACACACACGCGCGCACTAAAACGTGGTGAACTGTCCTACGCGCGTGCGCGTAGGGACCCATGGCCGACGCGAGCCCAACGGGGCGGGGCGCCATCGTGGCACCGCGCATCGCGGGCGCGCGAAGGACAGGGGCGCCCGCGCACGCGCAGTGAGGGAAGAACTGTCAGAAGGGGAAAATACAAACCACTGTGAGAGTGCTGGACACAGATCGTAAGTGATGTGCTGGGTGAAATTACATTCAGGTGTTGTGAGTGACCTAAAAGAGAAGAAGGGGAAAATTGTTATAATAGCATACACCCCTCTATTAAAAGAATAATGAAACCATACTGTAAAACATTACCAACAAATCAGTATGTCATTCACCATAGAAGGAAACCTAAAGAATCACATCATATTCACGGTTTAACCCATAGGGTTCCAAAGTTCTCAGAGTGTGAATCCAATATGCCTCGCGTTGTTTGAGAATCTTTATCCTGTTCCCGCCCCTTCTAATGGGTGGTACATGTTCGAGGATCTGGAACTTAAGCTGTGCCACTGTATGTCTAAACGTGACAAAATGGTGTGGAATGGGCAATAGGATCTGTTGACAACGAATCGTAGATTTGTGCTTATTGATACGGTCCCGGACATGTTGGGTGGTCTCCCCAACATATCCGAGACCGCAGGGACACTTAATGAGGTATACCACAAATGACGAGTCACATGTCAAGTAATCTCGAATCTGAAACACCTTACCGGTATGAGGGTGGGTGAAAGTATCACCCCGGGTTAAATTGTTACATTGTAAACAATGTAAACAGGGATAATTGCCAACTTTTGGTGTGCCTAAAAAGGTTTGCCGTGTCGTTCTACTCGAGGACCCGATGTCGGCCCGTACCAGATTGTCCCGAAGATTCTTAGGTCTCTTGTAACAGAATAAGGGAGGTTGGGAGAACTCGGAGACGGTGGGGTAAGCAGTTTGTAATAATGACCAATGCTTCATGACGCTACCCTTAATAAGTGGTGAAAATGGATGATATGTATTCACACACGCTATACGAGGCATACTAGATCGGGTTGTGTCCAGTCGTGACATGCGATTGTTGGCTATGTGGGCAGGATAGCCCCTGTCAATGAACTTAGAGCCCATTTCCTGCAATCTCAATGCCCGTGTCTCAGGATCAGATACAATTCTTTCCACTCGTCTGTGCTGTGATATGGGGAGTGCTTTTTTGGTATGGGCTGGATGGCAGCTGGTAAAGTGAAGAAGACTATTCCTATCGGTGGTTTTCACAAAGAGGTCTGTATCAATGTGACCCCTAGGGGAAAGTTGTATCCGAGTATCAAGAAAACTTATCGATTGAGGATCATGGTGTATGGTGAAAGTGAGGCCAGATCTGTATGTATTGATCTGTTGGAAAAATTCATCTAGCGTGGAGACATCGCCGTGCCAAATCATAAAAACATCATCGATGAATCTTTTCCACATCATCGAGTGCTTTTTCCAAAGGGAGTTCCCGTATATGTAAAGGGCCTCAAAATGCGCCATATAAATGTTCGCATAAGGGGGTGCCATATTAGAACCCATCGCTGTGCCCCTACGTTGTAAAAAGAACGAATCCTCGAAGATAAAGAAATTATTCTCCAATATGGTGTGGATGAGATCCATACAAAAGGATTGTTGAGCTACAGTGAAAGTACCTTGTAGCTCAAGAAACCAATCTACCGCCTGTATTCCATCTGCGTGTGCTATGCTGGTATATAGACTGTTAACATCTAATGTGACCAGTAAACAGTTTGATGGAATGTCCGGGAGTGAGCGTAAATGACCAAGAAAGTCAGAGGTGTCTCTAAGATATGAAGGTATGGTATGAATCAGAGGTGTGAGAATTTTGTCGACAGTGATGGCTAGTGGGGACAATATAGAGTCTGTGGACGCAACAATAGGACGGCCAGGTGGTGATTGTAGATTCTTGTGGATTTTGGGCAAAGTGTAGAATACTGGTGTAACAGGGTCAGTCTTGATTAGAAATTCCGCCAGTTTATTATCTATGCTTTTTTGAGATAAATGATAATCCACAAGGTCTTTAATCTTAACCTGGATATCTCTAGTTGGATCCCTAGGGATAGGGAGGTAAGTGTCGCTGTCCTGTAGTTGTCTAAGAATCTCTGAAACGTAATAAGTTTTGTCCAGAACCACTATCGCTCCACCCTTATCGGCTGGTTTAATAACAATCTGGGTATTGTCCCTAAGAGTACGTATGGCCCTATGTTCCTCCGGTGTGATATTATTCCTGACCCTATATTCACCCTTCTCAATGGATTTCAACGTCATATCGATATCTTTGGAGACCAGTGAGATGTAAGTCTCCACTGGATGATGATGCCTGGGTGGATTAAATCTACTCAATTGTCTGAGGTTGAGATTGCATAAAGAAAAAATGCCAGAGGTGTCATCTGTATTGGATATAGACATGTCAGTGTCAAGGTTAGAGAAATGGGCTTTCAGGCGTAGGGTTCTATAGAATCTTCTAAGTTCCTGGTCTAATTGAAATGAGTCAAATACTGGAGTTGGGCAAAATGTGAGGCCTTTCTGTAAAACCTGTGTCTCTGTGAAGGAAAGATTGTATGAAGAGATATTAAACACTAGATTCGTCATACCTGAGAGCGGGTTTGTACTCGATATGGTGTGAACGCCTTTCCTCTTCCCCCGCCGGGTCGCCCTCTTGTGGATTGTCTCTGTTCTAAAAAATGGGACGGCCGGGAGAAGAAGGAATCACTATCCGAGCCAGAAGAGGCCGAATATCGTGAGGGGCCCGAAGGTCCTGCTGGTCGTCTGGAGAAATTATCCGATGATCGCCACCTGTAAACTCGGTCTCTGGAGTAGTCCTCCTGATCACGGACGAACTTTAGGCGCTTCCTTTCTTGCAAGGTCTTTCGAAATTCTGCAATGGTGTCTTGAGTTTTCTTATGGATTTTATCCCATTCGGTGCTGGGTAGGCTGTTCGTAAGTTGGTCCTCAATGGAACGAATTTTTGGTCCAAGCTCCTCTATCTCCTTTTGTAAGAATTCTATGGTCAAAATAATAATGTCCATTGAGCATTTGTTTAGAATGCTCTCGAATTTAGAGCAATAATCCGAGTTCTCCGAGAAAAGTGTAGGTCGAAGGGATACCCTCAAACCCCTCGGGATACGCTGTACTCTGTGGTATTGTGCCAATGTGGCACAGTGTAGTTCAAATGCGGTCCGTTTTCTGAGTTCTTTCTCATAATCGCGGGTGCGAACTTCTTCTGAAGGTGTTGACAAAAAAGAGTCCGGAATTGTCACTTTTGACAATATGTCAGTGACCTCAGTCGCTCCATAGGAAAAAGTTGAAAAAGACATGAGAAAGTGTCTATAAAAAAGACAAAACCAAATGTGGGTAGGTGGGGGCACAGGTCAAAAATAGACTGTATAGAGGGAGATGAACCTGGCTCAACCACTCAGTAATAGTAGGTGCTCTGGAGAAAAATCATACAATATAAAGAAATATATACTCCGGCACTCAAATGAATTGTGAAAAAGAGTCCAATATGATGCTCAAAAAACGTCTTTATTATAAATGTATATTATGTCCGACGTTTCTACCCATTTAGGGTCTTCTTCAAGGACTAATATATAATAACAAGAAAAGAAAAAATACAGTGTCAAAACAACATATTGTACTGTATTGTTACATAATAAATGTGGATATTACACATACAAAGGGAAAAGGAAGAGAGAAAGGGCAAGCTCTTCTTACCAAAAAAATATTATTTCAAAACAAATGTGCATGTATATATATAACTACAGACATACGCATATATATCCATGCATGTACGCGCATACACATCAATGAGCATTACATAAAGAATGTATATGAAAAACACCCACGGGTACATGATAGTAAACAAAAGTACAATAAACTCAACAAATTCCCCTTAGGGGATCAAGCATAGAGTATTAGTACGAGGACTGAGGACTGAGAATCAAGACATACCTATGATAGATGCTATTTAAGGTATATGAATGAGCATCGTAGCACGTCTGGTGAATCAATTATGGATGTCCATAAAAGGGTACTGAAAGGCGAAATATGAAAAGTCAATCTTATGCAAAACTATGAAAGAGAGAGCGGACAGTGGGGGTGGTGTATAGGGTATACCTGAGATACTAAGATGGCCAATGTTAGGAACAGGGCATCCGTTTAGGTAAACAGAGGGACCTCAGTCGTGCTGAAAGAAGGGGATGTGTGTGTCAGATGGGGGTATTATCTGTTGTAACCTGTAACTGGTTACTTCTCCCATGTGGTATACCTTCATGGTGAAAATAATGCGTCTGTTTCTAAAACATCATACAGAAGACTGCGTATAAAGGATCATACTCGTGTCAACTATGGGAAACATGTAGCTAGATGTATGGCACATGTTCCTCTGGAGGACATACCTCACGGTAAATCCAATCTGCACCAGGGGTCCGGGACCACGGTTCAGGTCGGGTTAACCAGTGTAGATAAAGGGTTCACACTGCGTGAAAAAATGATGTATAAGTAAATCAGAACTAAAATCAGATGTACATGTTACTGAGAATTTAGACCAAGCTAAGAGTGTAGTAAAGTTATAGTTACCATATACGTGGGAGTGGGTCTCGAAAATCTGAAAGACTAGGGTGAGACTCAAATGGCAAAGAGGATGACCTCACCGTTGAGGGTTTACCGTACAAAAGTTATACTGTATCCACCGCAAGTTCAGGGGTGATGAGCATATGCTATAGTCAGAAACACATACAAACACATTACATGTAAAGTGATGTCAGAAAGGTGTATGTCACTACCTCTAATGAAAAAACGATTCCTCTAACTGTGTCAGAGACACCATCATACCTCATAAAATGGCAACTGTTGTGGAAAGGTGCGGCTACCTGCAGGGCTTATATGTAGTAAGCAAACATGGAGATGTCACTGAAATGGAGCATATGAGTAAGCTCACTAAATACATAAATCACATGTGGTACATAACGGTGAAGAGACATAACTGACCTGCTAGCAAATGTATAACACTCTAAGTGGGGCTGGCCAAAGGCTCTATAGGGGAGTGGAAAAAAGGAAAAAATGAAAATCAATTCTCCAACATAGATGATAATGGAGACTGTGTCACATACCTGTGTGTGAGATGGTGACCGCATGCAAGGCGCCGGACGCCATGTTAAAACAAGGGGGGGTATTTATGCTAGTAGAAACGTAAGTGTCCAATGCAGGTGGACGGCCTGTGACGTGATTACGTCCTAAGGCGTGATGACCTGTAGTCCCGCGCATGCGTGGTAGGGTCAAACACCGCGTCAGCGGCGTCAGACCCGCGCATGCGCGGAAGACAGAGTCCACACGCCTGCACCCAATCGGAGAGGACGGTCAGTGACGTGATAGCGTTAGCAGGCGTGATGACGTGAAGCCCCGCGCATGCGCGGGAGAATCAGACGCCGCGATAGCGGCGCCCGACCCGCGCATGCGCGGGAGGCAAGCCCACACGCCTGCATGTGTACTGGGTGACGGGGGGCGTGTGTGAAGATGCTCCGAGCAAGCGCGGTGTGTAACGCCACCACAGGCGTATCCGCGCCTGCGCGGTGAGCAAACACACACGCGCGCACTAAAACGTGGTGAACTGTCCTACGCGCGTGCGCGTAGGGACCCATGGCCGACGCGAGCCCAACGGGGCGGGGCGCCATCGTGGCACCGCGCATCGCGGGCGCGCGAAGGACAGGGGCGCCCGCGCACGCGCAGTGAGGGAAGAACTGTCAGAAGGGGAAAATACAAACCACTGTGAGAGTGCTGGACACAGATCGTAAGTGATGTGCTGGGTGAAATTACATTCAGGTGTTGTGAGTGACCTAAAAGAGAAGAAGGGGAAAATTGTTATAATAGCATACACCCCTCTATTAAAAGAATAATGAAACCATACTGTAAAACATTACCAACAAATCAGTATGTCATTCACCATAGAAGGAAACCTAAAGAATCACATCATATTCACGGTTTAACCCATAGGGTTCCAAAGTTCTCAGAGTGTGAATCCAATATGCCTCGCGTTGTTTGAGAATCTTTATCCTGTTCCCGCCCCTTCTAATGGGTGGTACATGTTCGAGGATCTGGAACTTAAGCTGTGCCACTGTATGTCTAAACGTGACAAAATGGTGTGGAATGGGCAATAGGATCTGTTGACAACGAATCGTAGATTTGTGCTTATTGATACGGTCCCGGACATGTTGGGTGGTCTCCCCAACATATCCGAGACCGCAGGGACACTTAATGAGGTATACCACAAATGACGAGTCACATGTCAAGTAATCTCGAATCTGAAACACCTTACCGGTATGAGGGTGGGTGAAAGTATCACCCCGGGTTAAATTGTTACATTGTAAACAATGTAAACAGGGATAATTGCCAACTTTTGGTGTGCCTAAAAAGGTTTGCCGTGTCGTTCTACTCGAGGACCCGATGTCGGCCCATACCAGATTGTCCCGAAGATTCTTAGGTCTCTTGTAACAGAATAAGGGAGGTTGGGAGAACTCGGAGACGGTGGGGTAAGCAGTTTGTAATAATGACCAATGCTTCATGACGCTACCCTTAATAAGTGGTGAAAATGGATGATATGTATTCACACACGCTATACGAGGCATACTAGATCGGGTTGTGTCCAGTCGTGACATGCGATTGTTGGCTATGTGGGCAGGATAGCCCCTGTCAATGAACTTAGAGCCCATTTCCTGCAATCTCAATGCCCGTGTCTCAGGATCAGATACAATTCTTTCCACTCGTCTGTGCTGTGATATGGGGAGTGCTTTTTTGGTATGGGCTGGATGGCAGCTGGTAAAGTGAAGAAGACTATTCCTATCGGTGGTTTTCACAAAGAGGTCTGTATCAATGTGACCCCTAGGGGAAAGTTGTATCCGAGTATCAAGAAAACTTATCGATTGAGGATCATGGTGTATGGTGAAAGTGAGGCCAGATCTGTATGTATTGATCTGTTGGAAAAATTCATCTAGCGTGGAGACATCGCCGTGCCAAATCATAAAAACATCATCGATGAATCTTTTCCACATCATCGAGTGCTTTTTCCAAAGGGAGTTCCCGTATATGTAAAGGGCCTCAAAATGCGCCATATAAATGTTCGCATAAGGGGGTGCCATATTAGAACCCATCGCTGTGCCCCTACGTTGTAAAAAGAACGAATCCTCGAAGATAAAGAAATTATTCTCCAATATGGTGTGGATGAGATCCATACAAAAGGATTGTTGAGCTACAGTGAAAGTACCTTGTAGCTCAAGAAACCAATCTACCGCCTGTATTCCATCTGCGTGTGCTATGCTGGTATATAGACTGTTAACATCTAATGTGACCAGTAAATCATCTATGTTGGAGAATTGATTTTCATTTTTTCCTTTTTTCCACTCCCCTATAGAGCCTTTGGCCAGCCCCACTTAGAGTGTTATACATTTGCTAGCAGGTCAGTTATGTCTCTTCACCGTTATGTACCACATGTGATTTATGTATTTAGTGAGCTTACTCATATGCTCCATTTCAGTGACATCTCCATGTTTGCTTACTACATATAAGCCCTGCAGGTAGCCGCACCTTTCCACAACAGTTGCCATTTTATGAGGTATGATGGTGTCTCTGACACAGTTAGAGGAATCGTTTTTTCATTAGAGGTAGTGACATACACCTTTCTGACATCACTTTACATGTAATGTGTTTGTATGTGTTTCTGACTATAGCATATGCTCATCACCCCTGAACTTGCGGTGGATACAGTATAACTTTTGTACGGTAAACCCTCAACGGTGAGGTCATCCTCTTTGCCATTTGAGTCTCACCCTAGTCTTTCAGATTTTCGAGACCCACTCCCACGTATATGGTAACTATAACTTTACTACACTCTTAGCTTGGTCTAAATTCTCAGTAACATGTACATCTGATTTTAGTTCTGATTTACTTATACATCATTTTTTCACGCAGTGTGAACCCTTTATCTACACTGGTTAACCCGACCTGAACCGTGGTCCCGGACCCCTGGTGCAGATTGGATTTACCGTGAGGTATGTCCTCCAGAGGAACATGTGCCATACATCTAGCTACATGTTTCCCATAGTTGACACGAGTATGATCCTTTATACGCAGTCTTCTGTATGATGTTTTAGAAACAGACGCATTATTTTCACCATGAAGGTATACCACATGGGAGAAGTAACCAGTTACAGGTTACAACAGATAATACCCCCATCTGACACACACATCCCCTTCTTTCAGCACGACTGAGGTCCCTCTGTTTACCTAAACGGATGCCCTGTTCCTAACATTGGCCATCTTAGTATCTCAGGTATACCCTATACACCACCCCCACTGTCCGCTCTCTCTTTCATAGTTTTGCATAAGATTGACTTTTCATATTTCGCCTTTCAGTACCCTTTTATGGACATCCATAATTGATTCACCAGACGTGCTACGATGCTCATTCATATACCTTAAATAGCATCTATCATAGGTATGTCTTGATTCTCAGTCCTCAGTCCTCGTACTAATACTCTATGCTTGATCCCCTAAGGGGAATTTGTTGAGTTTATTGTACTTTTGTTTACTATCATGTACCCGTGGGTGTTTTTCATATACATTCTTTATGTAATGCTCATTGATGTGTATGCGCGTACATGCATGGATATATATGCGTATGTCTGTAGTTATATATATACATGCACATTTGTTTTGAAATAATATTTTTTTGGTAAGAAGAGCTTGCCCTTTCTCTCTTCCTTTTCCCTTTGTATGTGTAATATCCACATTTATTATGTAACAATACAGTACAATATGTTGTTTTGACACTGTATTTTTTCTTTTCTTGTTATTATATATTAGTCCTTGAAGAAGACCCTAAATGGGTAGAAACGTCGGACATAATATACATTTATAATAAAGACGTTTTTTGAGCATCATATTGGACTCTTTTTCACAATTCATTTGAGTGCCGGAGTATATATTTCTTTACACTGTTATTTTACTGCTGACAGTGTTACTGAGGTAATAATAATAATAAATTCTGTCCTCATATCCCCCATTCTGGGTACCTTCCAGGTATATATGGCCCCTATTGTGGAATATGTATGTTCCCCATCATTATATGTGTGATCCTCCAATCTGATGTGTGTGTGTGTGTGTATGTGTATGTATGTGTATATATATATATATATATATATATGTTATATACTGTGTGTGTGGTTGTGTGTATATAGTGTGTGTGTATATATATATATATATATATATATATATATATATATATATATATATATATTGAGTTATATACTGTGCGTGTGTGGTTGTGTGTGTATATAGTTATATAGTGTGTGTGTGTGATAGAGATATATATATATATAATCCAACCCCATCTAGGTGTACAGTAATGCCTATACTATATTATTTATTGCCTTACTTTTACTGTTTCTACTGTAAAGGCAGCAGGAGCAAAGTGAAAGTAATTTGAGCCCTCAGCACAGAGACTGCGGCTGTGCTGTGAAGGTATGCCGTGCTCTGGCCCGGACAATGCAGTGATCTGCACTTCCCCCCGGCCATACATGAGTGCAGCAGCACCCTGCTCCTGCCTCCTACACAGCGGACACACAGTCTCCCCAGCCGCTGCAGGAAGCCGGCATCTGGAGCTCCCATGTGTGTCCGCTGTTTACATTAAACAAGTACGGTATTCATTAGCTGCTCCTCACCCCCGCTGAGCCTGACTGCAGAGAGAGGTGGGCGGGGAGCAGCTAATGAATATTCACTGACTTTAAGCAGCGGGTACACGTGGTTTCTCCAGCCGCCGGCATCCTGCAGCAGCGACCCTCCCTGCCTCCTGTGATCCCACTGCATAGCGCTGACTCCCCACAGCTCCCTACCCCGCAGCTTCAGACCATAAGACGCACCCCACACTTTCCTCCCAAATTTGGAGGAAAAAAAGTGCGTCTTATGGTCCGAAAAATACGGTAAGTCTCTTTATCCTGTATCACTATACCACCACCTTTATCAGCACTCCTGATGACAAGGTCAGGATTATTTTTTAGTGAGAGAAGAGCTCTTCTTTCCTCTGTAGTAAGGTTCGTTTTGGTGGTACTCCTGTAACCATTAAGTTTTTTAAGGTCCTCCAGCACTAGGTCGCTGAAGGTTTTTAAATGGTGACCTTTGCTCTGTAAGGGTAAGTTCACACAGTGCGTTTTTCGCGGCGTTTTTGCGCAGTTTTCGGGTGCGTTTTTGCTCAGAAAACTGCATGACTTTGCTTCCCCAGCAAAGTCTATGAGTTTTCATTTTTGCTGTCTGCACACAGCGTTTTTTTTCAGCTGCGTTTTTGTGGTGCCACAAAAACACAGCATGTCAATTATTCCCCGCGTTTTTCACTGCGCTTTTCATCCATTGAGTGCAATGGGATGTTGAAAGACGCAATGAGAAACGCAAATAGCTGCGTTTTAATGCGTTTCTAAGACCAAAAACGCAGCTATAAACGCAGGAGGTGGGTAGTAAAGTGACGTGTACAGGAAGAGGATTCCTTCTGTCAGTAAACACAGAAGTGTGCATCCTCCCGGTACCGTCACCGCTGCTTCCACCTCCGGTCCTGTGCATGTATGCTGCCGTGCGGCGCCATGTCTGGGCTGGAGGTGGAAGCGGCTGCGAAAACAAAAGTGAACAGTAGAAAAAAAAAAAAAGTTATACTCACCTGTCTGCAGGGTCCCGGTGTCATGCCCGCTCCCATCTCCTCCCGGTCCCGCTGCTCCAGCTGTGTGCAGTCTCCCCGGGTACGTATGCCTGCAGGATGCAGGACCTGGTGTTGGATCACCTGATGCAGTCACCTGACGCATCAGCTGATCGTAAGTCTCGGGCTGACGCCGGCGCCCAGCCGGTTATCAGCGGATGCGTCAGGAGACTTCATCCCTGATTACCGGCAGCTGCTGCAGCGATCGGACAGGATCAGACTCCCGCCCCATCGCTGCAGGAGCTGCCGGTAATCAGCACATAAGTGAGTATTTTTTTTTTTTTGCACCGATGCATCAGCTGATTGTATAATCGGCTTTTATACAATCAGCTGATGTGTGATGTGATTCAGCCCCTAGAACCGGACACATCATCTGATCGCTCTGCCTTCCAGCAAACCAATCAGATGATATTGGATCCGGATTGGACGGCGCGGGACCCTTGACCCAGGATTACTGCGGAGGGGGGTTCTTTATTTCAATAAAGATGGAGTCACTAATTGTGTTGTGTTTTATTTCTAATAAAAATATTTTTCTGTGTGTTGTGTTTTTTTTTTTATCTTTACTAGAAATTCATGGTGGCCATGTCTAATATTGGCGTGACACCATGAATTTTGGGCTTAGGGCCAGCTGATAATATACAGCTAGCCCTAACCCCATTATTCTATGAAAGCGCCATTTTCTGGGGTGGCTGCGGGACTGCAATTCACAGCGTGGGTGCCCAGAAAGCATGGGCACCCTGCACTGTGGATTCCAATCCCCAGCTGCCTAGTTGTACCCGGCTGGACTCAAAAATTGGGCGAAGCTCACGTCATTTTTTTTTTAAATTATTTCATGAAATTCATGAAATAATTAAAAAAAAAAAGGGCTTCCCTATATTTTTGGTTCCCAGCCGGGTACAAATAGGCAGCTGGGGGTTGGGGGCAGCCCGTACCTGCCTGCTGTACCCGGCTAGCATACAAAAATATGGCGAAGCCCACGTCATTTTTTTTGTTTGGGGGGGCAAAGAAATCCTGCATACAGTCCTGGAAGGAGGATGCTGAGCCTTTGTAGTTCGACAGCTGCTGTCTGCTCTCCTGCATACACTATTGGATGGAGGATGCTGAGCCTTGTAGTTCGACAGCTGCTGTCTGCTCTCCTGCATACACTATTGGATGGAGGATGCTGAGCCTTGTAGGTCTGTTCCCCCTGACTCTCCCTCAAGCATACAGTCCTGGATGGAGCATGCTGAGCCTTGTAGTTCTGCAGCTGCTGTCTGCTCTCCTGCATACACTATTGGATGGAGTATGCTGAGCCTTGTAGTTCTGCAGCTGTCTGATCTTCTGCATACACTAGTGGAGAATGAAGAACACATTGAAGAAGGAAATTACATCAGACCTTTTTTTTTTGTTCACTGATAAAAAACGCATAAAGACGCAGTGAGCAAAAACGCAGCAAAACAGCAGAAAAACGCACCAAATCGCGGCAAAACGCGTGCGTTTTTTGCCGCGTTTTTTTGCCGCGGGTGCGTTTTTGTGCGTTTTTTGCCGCAAAAAATGCACAAAAACGCAGTGTGTGAACCTAGCCTAAGGGGTAAAAGTTGGATTTTAATTTAAGGTCTGTATGATAAAAATCATCAATTCCTTCTTAAGTAGTGTTAGGGTTAAATTTGTGAATTTGAAAGTGTCTCATTAATGTGAGTTTCCTAACAAACCTCTGGAAATCCAGATATAAATCAAAGTCATTGGCATTGGTGGCCGGACAAAAAGATAATCCTTTATTGAGAATTTTTATTTCCCCTTTGGATAAAGTGTAGTTAGATAAATTGAATATACCCATATTTTTACTTTTATTTATTGCTGTGGACCTCTCCTCTCTTTTTTGTTGGATCCTAGCTCCAGCCCTTGTTCCTCTGTATTGCTTTTTCTTTTTCCTGTTCTGGGTGTCAGGAAGTTTGTAATGTGGCTCTGTGTGTTTCTGGCCATAGATAAAAAAGGCACACAAGTGTTCCCTTTTTGTGTATTGTCGATAGTGATTGTGTGATCAACTATTGGGGGTTCTTCAATAGTATTCTGTATCTCTGGTAGTGGAACATACTCCTCATGTGTTGATATTTCCAACAGGTCTATGAAATCTTTATCAGGTGTACCGTTTCCATAGAGGTTAGATTGTCTCCTCCCTGTGTCAGATCCAGATCCCTTCCTCTACGGATCCTCTCGATCTGGACTCTAATGGCTTCTAGTTGTTTTCTAGTTTCCACAAAATCCCTGGGATTGTTACTAGTTTTGGTAGTCTCATTTGGGATAGTTATCACTGGTTCAGTGGGAAATACTTCATCAACTGTAGTAGTCATTATGGGCTCAATATCAGGCCCGACAATTAGGATGGGGGATAGAATTTGTTTTAGGAATATTATCATTAGATGCATTTCTAGTGAAAGAATCGGACCTCTTTTTATGGAACTTGCTATTGAAAAAACTTTTACTGTGGCTATTAATTCTGGGTCTGCGATTTAGGGGTTCTCTAGTATTATCCTTATGAATGGGATCCTGCGTTCTGATGGGAATCATATCCTGTCTATCCCTCTGAAGTTTTTTGGGCTTTCTAAAGATGGTGTCCTGTTCCAATTGAGTAAGTTTAGTATTGATTTCAGAATTTATAATCTTATATTCAGGATGTAAGTCATAGTGATTAAGTTCCTTATAAAGTTCATTAATTTTTACCGTTGCTTCATTGGCAATAATAGTTCTTTTCTTAAACAAGCACTGCAGCAAGCCGCTCACTATGCGTCATTTTTTATAGTATTTATACTCACGTACAGTATTAATAGTTTACACTTACAAATGCCGGATCCTCTTATATGAGCCCTTGTAACTATATGCTTATGTTTTTGGATTTAAGCCATATATTGGTGCACATACGGCTATATTAATGATATATATATAACTTGTTCTTTTTTTTTTTTTTTTTTTTTTTTTTTTTTTTTACTGCACTATTCTAAGTCCTGTTGTGTATAAATACGTGACTCTTCAGATTTTGTGTTATACCATGCCTGATGAAGAGACCTGAGTAGTCTCGAAAGCTTGCAATTATTACCATCTTTTCAGTTAGCCATTAAAAGGTATCAACCACTGAGGACTCTCTGTTCTTTTAAACAATTTTTTTATATTAATGATAGCAATTGTTGTTTTTAAATTTTTGAAACACGACCACTGTTCCTTCCACAATCTTATGATATAATGGTAATATCCCAGCGGGGATTATGTTACCACTAATAGCAAAAAAATATTTTTTTCACACACTAATTTCACACGAATCCCCTTTCATTTTTTCCCCCCCTCCCCCTTTTTTTCTTTTTTTCTTTTTCCTTTTTCTAACCTAAGAGGGATAGATATCCCTTATAAGATCGGGCAGGAGACTGATCCGTATATAACAAGTGGCATTTCAGCTGCACGTTCTTCACACACTGTTCCTGGTTTCTGGATTAATGAATGCCTGACGCTATCTATAGTGTTCTAGGCAATGTGTAGTACACTGATTTGACTATATACACATACATTGTTACATATATATATATATATATATATATATATATATATATATATAATTGCCTTATTCTGTCTGTCTGTCTGTCTGTCTGTCTATCTGTCTGTCTGTCATGCTCCAAAATTGTGTCCTTACGGTGACACAAAGCTGATTGGCCGCTAGGCTCGCCATGGCCCCGCCCCCCCACACGTATTGGCCGCTCGCCCAGGCTGCGCCCCCACACGGATTGGCCAGCCGCTCGCCCAGGCTCCGCCCCCCCCACAGATTGGCCTCTCGCCCCGGCACCCTGCAGGCATTGGCAATTCGGCCACGCCACGCCCTGCCCCCCTCACGCAATGCACGCTAGCTCTGGCCCCGCCCCCTCCCTCCCCCCGGCGCATTCCCCAAACTGACACGGCTGTCACGGAGGTGAGTACTGTACTCCCCCCCCCTCCCCCTCCCCGCGCATTCCCCGAACTGACACGGCTGTCACGGAGGTGAGTACTGTACTCCCCCCCCCCCTCCCCCGCGCATTCCCCGAACTGACACGGCTGTCACGGAGGTGAGTACTGTACTCCCCCCCCACCCCCACCCCCCCCGGCCCCCGCTCGCACGGGAGTGGTGTGGATACGTTGGTAACCATGCGAGCATGGTTACAAGCGCATCAAGGTCCTGCTGCGGCGGAAGATCCACACGCACACACATAACAGCACACACACAAACATACACACACATCAGATCACACTCACTCTCACACACACCTCACACACACCTCACATCGCATCCACACACTCACAGCATCCGGCGATATCGCTTGCTTCTCGGCCTCGATACTGTGCTGTTGTGACCTTCCAGGACCTGACGGAGGATCACATGGCCAGAGGCATGTGGTATCTCCGGATGTTGTGAGTGTGAGCGCGTATGTGCGATATCGTCAGTGTCTGTGTGTGTGAGTGTATGCGATCGGGTGTGTGTGAGTGGATGCGATCGGGTGTGTGTGAGTGTATGCGATCGGGTGTGTGTGAGTGGATGCGATCGGGTGTGTGTGAGTGGATGCGATCGGGTGTGTGTGAGTGGATGCGATCGGGTGTGTGAGTGTCGGCAGAGGAGCACGGCGTGCTGGAGGAGGCTGGGAGCAGAGAGGCTGATCATGGGGAAGGCTGGGAGGGGGAGGCTGATGCTGGGGGAGACTGGGAGGGGAAGGCTGATGCTGAAGGAGGCTGGGAGGGGGAGGCTGGGAGGAAGGAGGCTGGGAGGAGAGAGGCTGATCCTGGGGAAGGCTGGGAGGGGGAGGCTGATGCTGGGGGAGACTGGGAGGGGAAGGCTGATGCTGAAGGAGGCTGGGAGGGGGAGGCTGGGAGGAAGGAGGCTGGGAGGAGAGAGGCTGATCCTGGGGAAGGCTGGGAAGGGGAGTGTTACAGGGGGCTGTCTGATAATAACCGAAAGGAGTATCAGACAGTCAGGGTCCACCGTGCAAAGACTTTGCTGCAGACTATGGCAGAGTGCAATACCTCTGTTAACTCACAGAAGGATATAATAAGTAAGTAAAGCAATTCCTCCCTTACTTGGAGGGTGTGTGGAATGATCTCTGTTAATAATCACAGAGACAAAGGCAATGTGTGCGAAATGGCACCTACCTAGGTCCGCTCTTCTAGTGGTGCAAAAGAGACGAACAGCAGCGTAAGCCGCACAAAGCTCCTACCTGCGTTCGCTCCACTAGTGTGCGAGGACACGAACCACTAGATATGGCACCTGCCGAGGTCCGCTCTTCTAGTGGTGCAAAAGAGACGAACAGCAGCGTAAGCCGCACAAAGCTCCTACCTCTGTTCGCTCCCCTAGTGTGCGAGGATACGAACAACTGCCAGACGCAGTATAAGGAACGTTACCCTAGCGGCAACGTCCACCTACGAGTAGAATCACAAGGCCCAGCCAGACCATGTGCCTCAGGCACCTGCCTATGTCCGCTCCCCTAAGAGGTAAGGATACGGACAGCAGCCGAAGCTGTAAGGTATAAGAACGCTACCCTGCCGGTAGCGCTCACCTAGCATAGACAGAGGAATGCCTAGAGGAACGCGCACAGAGCGTCTACTCATATGCATGAACCAAGAGGACTGAGCACCATGCGGCGTGTGTCAGGGTCTTATATAGACTCTGTGCCTCATCCAAGATGGAGGACACCAGAGCCAATCCGCTGCCAGAACGACAGGAGTGACGTCATGCTGGCCTATCACCGAGCAAGACGTCACAAGCACATGACCAGCGACCAATCGGCATAGAAGTTGTCAGAGACATGTGACCTCGTGTCAGCGATGATGTCACCCGCACATGTGCAATGGCTCCAAGATTGGACTTAGTCTCCAGCGCTCGCACATGTGCAGTAGCAAGAAATCTGGACTTAGTCTCCAGCGCTCGCACATGTGCAGTAGCAAGAAATCTGGACTTAGTCTCCAGCGCTCGCACATGTGCAGTAGCAAGAAATCTGGACATAGTCTCCAGTGCTCGCAGCAACCGTAAGGGTATGTGCGCACTAGGCGTTTTTTTCACGCTGCGTTTTTATGTGCGTTTTTGTCTAAAAAACGCACCCGCGGCTAAAAAAACCGCGATTTGGTGCGTTTTTTGCTGCGTTTTTGCTCACTGCGTTTTTAATCAGTGCACAATGCCATTAAAGATTGTTGATGAAAAAAAAAAAAAGGTCTGATGTCATTTCCTTCTTCAAAATGTTCATTGTATGCAGGAGAGCAGACAGCTGCAGAACTAGTGTATGCAGGAGAGCAGACAGCAGCTGCAGAACTACAAGTCTCAGCATCCTCCATTCACTAGTGTATGGAGGAGAGCAGACAGCAGCTGCAGAACTACAAGTCTCAGCATCCTCCATTCACTAGTGTATGCAGGAGAGCAGACAGCAGCTGCAGAACTACAAGTCTCAGCATCCTCCATTCACTAGTGTATGCAGGAGAGCAGACAGCAGCTGCAGAACTACAAGTCTCAGCATCCTCCATTCACTAGTGTATGCAGGAGAGCAGACAGCAGCTGCAGAACTACAAGTCTCAGCATCCTCCATTCACTAGTGTATGCAGGAGAGCAGACAGCAGCTGCAGAACTACAAGTCTCAGCATCCTCCATTCACTAGTGTATGCAGGAGAGCAGACAGCAGCTGCAGAACTACAAGTCTCAGCATCCTCCATCCAGGACTGTATGCAGTTTTTTGCCCAAAAAGAAAAAAAAATGACGTGGGCTTCGCCATATTTTTGTATGCTAGCCGGGTACAGCAGGCAGGTACGGGCTGCCCCCAACCCCCAGCTGCCTATTTGTACCCGGCTGGGAACCAAAAATATAGAGAAGCCCTTTTTTTTTAATTATTTCATGAAATAATTAAAAAAAAAAAATGACGTGGGCTTCGCCTAATTTTTGAGTCCAGCCGGGTACAACTAGGCAGCTGGGGATTGGAATCCACAGTGCAGGGTGCCCATGCTTTCTGGGCACCCCCACTGCGAATTGCAGTCCGCAGCCACCCCAGAAAATGGCGCTTTCATAGAAGCGCCATCTTCTGGCGCTGTATCCAACTCTTCTAGCTGCCCTGGTGACGGGTGGCTAGCTAGGTAATAATGGAGTTAGGGCTAGCTGTATATTATCAGCTGGCCCTAAGCCCGAAATTCATGGTGTCACGCCAATATTAGACATGGCCACCATGAATTTCTAGTAATGATAAAAAAAAACACAACACAGAGAAAAATATTTTTATTAGAAATAAAACACAACACAATTAGTGACTCCATCTTTATTGAAATAAACCCCCCTCCGCAGTAATCCTGGGTTAGGGTCCCGCGCCGTCCAATCCGGATCCAATATCATCTGATCGGTTTGCTGGAAGGCAAAGCGATCAGATGATGTGTCAGGATCAAGTGCCTGAATCCCATCACACATCAGCTGATTGTATAAAAGCCGGTTATACAATCAGCTGATGCATCGTTGCCAAAAAAAAAAAAAAAAAAATAATACTCACTTATGTGCTGTGCTGATTACCGGCAGCTCCTGGAGCGATCGATTGGACAGGAGTCTGATCCCGTCCGATCGCTGCAAGAGCTGCCGGTAATCAGCTGATGAAGTCCCCTGACGGCAGGATCAGCTGATAGCCGGCCGGGCGCGAAAAAGGCGGCGACACCGCGATCAGCTGATGCGTCAGGTGACTGCATCAGGTGATCAGCGCCAGGTCCTGCAAGCAAGGTCCTGCCCCGGGGAGACTGCACACAGCCAGAGCGGCGGGACCGGGAGGAGCTGGGAGCGGGCATGGCATCGGGACCCTGCAGACAGGTGAGTATATGACATTTTTTTTTCTACTGTTCACTTTGTTTTTCGCCGCTGCCTCCACCTCCCGCCCAGACACGGCGCCGCACGGAGCTGACATGCACAGGACGGGAGGTGGAGGCAGCGGTGACGGTACCGGGAGGATTCACGCTTCTGTGTTTACCAACAGAAGGAATCCTCTTCCTGTACACGTCACTGTAGTGCCCACCCCTTGCGTTTATAGCTGCGTTTTTAGTCATAGAAATGCGGCTATATGCATTTTTCATTGCGTTTTTAACATCTCATTGAATTCAATGAGTGAAAAACGCAGTGGAAAACGCAGAAATAATTGACATGCTGCGTTTTTGTGGTCACCACAAAAACGCAGCTAAAAAAAAACGCTGTGTGAGGACAGCACTTCTGAAAACCCATTGACATTGCTGGGGAAGCAATGTCACTGCGTTTTCAGCACAAAAACGCGGTAAAAAACGCCGCTAAAAACACGGCAAAAACGCCTAGTGCGCACAAGGCCTAACAGGGAGGCTGATGCTGAGGGAGGCTGGAAGGAGAGAGGCTGATGCTGGGGGAGGCTGGAAGGAGAGAGGCTGAGGCTGGGAGGAGAGAGGCTGATGCTGGGGAAGGCTGATGCTGAGGGAGGCTGGGAGGGGAAAGCTGATGCTGGGGAAGGCTGGGAGGACGGAGGCTGGGAGGAGAGAGGCTGATCCTGGGGAAGGCTGGGAGAGGGAGGCTGATGCTGGAAGAGGCTGGAAGGAGAGAGGCTGATGCTGGCGGAGGCTGATGCTGGGGGAGGCTGGAAGGAGAGAGGCTGATGCTGGTGGAGGCTGATGCTTGGGGAGGCTGGGAGAGGGAGGCTGATGCTGAGGGAGGCTGGGAGGAGGGAGGCTGGGAGAGGTAGGTTGAGAGAAGAGAGGCTGATGCTGGGGGAAGCTGATGCTGGGGGAGGCTGGGAGAGGGAGGCTGATGCTGGGGGAGGGTGGGAGGAGGGAGGCTGGGAGGAGAGAGGCTGATGCTGGGGACAGAGAGGAGAGGCTGATGCTGGGAGGAGAGAGGCTGATGCTAGGATGAGAGAGGCTGATGCTGGGAGGAGAGAGGCTGATGCTGGGAGGAGAGAGGCTGATGCTGGGGGCAGAGAAGCTGATGCTGGGGGCAGAGAGGCTGATGCTGGTGCAGCATGGGGGATGGAGCACGATGGGGGGTGCGCAGCATCGGGGATGGAGCATGATGGGGGGGTGCGCAGCATCGGGGATGGAGCACGATGGGGAGTTCGCAGCATGGGGGATGGAGCACGTTTGGGAGTGCGCAGCATGGCGGGTGGAGCACGTTTGGGAGTGCGCAGCATGGGAGATGGAGCACGATGGGGGGTGCGCAGCATAGGGGATGGAGCACGATGGGGAGTGCGCTGCATGGGGGATGGAGCACGATGGGGAGTGCGGAGTATGGCGGATGGAGCACGTTTGGGAGTGCGCAGCATGGCGGATGGAGCACGTTTGGGAGTGCGCAGCATGGCGGATGGAGCACGTTTGGGAGTGCGCAGCATGGGAGATGGAGCACAATGGGGGGTGCGCAGCATAGGGGATGGTGCACGTTTGGGAGTGCGCACCTCCCCCCAACACACACACACACACACACACACGCGCGCGCGCACTGCACAACACACCACACACCACACACACACACACTGGGAACCACAAACAACTGCGCTACACAGACACCCACACACACAGACAACGCTGCACACACACAACACCCAACACACAAACACCGCGGCACACACAAATATACGCACATACCGCACAACACACACATTGCACAAAACATACCTCCCCCCAAAACACACCACACACACACAAACTGCGTAACACACACACAACGCTACAGACACACAGCGCTCCACAAACAACGCAACACACATACAACACCGCTCTCATCCCCCGTCACACCCAGACAACACCCAGAACATGTACAGCCCCTACACAAACACTTGGTAACTACACACAACAACATCTATCTATATATATATATATAACAAAAATCATACATGAACTACACAATACGTAAATTCTAGAATACCCGATGCGTAGAATCGGGCCACCTTCTAGTATATATATATATATAATTTTTAGTGCACAAATAGACCACTCCATTCTAATTTTCCAATATAATTCTTTATTTTTAATAGCTTGGGATAAAAGAGAGAGCTTATGATAGAACAATCTGTATTATTATTTTATTACAATGTACTACGTCATCTGTGATCCTGAAAGGTATAGATTCCCGCTGATTTTTTTCTCTGGGGGTGTGCCTTGACGTCATCTTTAAGGTATATAATGCTGTGTAGGCTCTCTGTACAGCAGATTTGATGTTCTTTGCTGGTTTGTCCTGAGGAAGGGAGCTGTGCCTCCTGAAACGCGTTGACCTGACCTGTGCATGAAATAAAGAAACATTAATCTTAAGCTGATATGATCCAGTAGTCTTTGGCGCGGCCGTGAAACCCTTCTCTACTACTATCTGTTATTGCTGTCATTCTGGCAGCGGATTGGCTCTGGTGTCCTCCATCTTGGATGAGGCACAGAGTCTATATAAGACCCTGACGCACGCCGCCCGGCGCTCAGTCCTCTTGGCTCATGCACGAGAGTAGACGCTCTGTGCACGTCCCTCTAGGCATCTCTCTGTCTATGCTAGGTGAGCGCTACCGGCAGGGTAGCGTTCTTGTACCTTACAGCTTCGGCTGCGGTCCGTATCCTTACATCTTAGTGGAGCGGACATAGGCAGGTGCCTGAGGCACATGGTCCGGCTGGGCCTTGTGATTCTACTCGTAGGTGGACGTTACCGCTAGGGTAACGTTCCTTATACTGCATCTGGCAGTTGTTCGTATCCTCGCACACTAGGGGAGCGAACATAGGTAGGAGCTTTGTGCGGCTTGTGCTGCTGTCCATCTCTTTTGCACCACTAGTGGAGCGGACCTAGGCAGGTGCCATATCTAGTGGTTCGTGTCCTCGCACACTAGTGGAGCGAACGCAGGTAGGAGCTTTGTGCGGCTTACGCTGCTGTCCATCTCCTGGTACCACTAGAGGAACGGACCTAGGTAGTTGCCATTTCACATTCACTGCTTTTGTCTCTGTGATCATTAACAGAGACCATACCACACACCCTCCGAGTAAGGGAGGAATTGCTTTATTTCCTAACTATATGCCTCTGTGAGTTTAACAGAGGTATTGCACTCTGCACTTGTGCTACTACTATTTACAGCGGCACACTTATATACTCTTCCTCACTCATTAACCTATCCCTTTTACGTTAATGCTAAATACGGTAGTCGCTGTGACTTTAACAGTACACGCCGTGATTGGCTCTAGTGTCACTGAGATGTATCAGTGTCAGTACTGCTTCCATAGTACAAGATACCCCTTATCCTCTGCCATAGTCTGCAGCAGAGACTTTGCACGGTGGACCCTGACGGTCTGATATCTTTTTGGTTTTTATAATCAGACAGCCCCCGAAACACTTCTAGTGTTAAGGGTTTTTCTGCTTATTCCATTTTGTTCCGTGTTTGGTTTCTTGTATGTGAGAATCTGTTTTTCTGCTTTTGGGAGCAGGGCAGTTCCTCCAGCAAGAAAGATTGCTTACTCCCTGTTCATGTTTGGATTATTTGCACTTTAGAATACTATTTGTTCTGTGATTTTGTTACTTCACATTATATCTGCAGTTCTGTTTAAAGTGTCTGGCACAAGAATACCTGATATAGCGGGGGAAGATCGTGTGGTCTTAGTACTTTTTTCTATCAGGAGTTAGGTATTTTTGCAGGGTTTTTTTCTAGCTTCAATCAGTTATCTGTCCTGTCCTGTTGTATCTAGTAAGTCGGGCCTCACCTTTGCTAATCTATATTTTCTGTGTATTGTGTTTTCTTACATCACCGTTGTTACATGTTTGGGGCTTGCTATTTTTTTGGGGACTGCTCTGAAGCAAGTTAGGATTCCTCATTTCTATCTTTGAGGTGTAGCAAGTTTCTCCAGCAGTGACGAGGTGTCTAGGTGTGTTAGGAACATCCCACTGCTACTTCTAGTGTTGTACGATAGATACAATCGATAGATTGATTGCGGTAAGTTTAGTTTCCAACTACTCTTGTGGTTTTGTTTTTTCCTGATTAATGGGATTTTTTGTGATCGTCCACAATTACCAGTTCACAACAGTATCACCGGCCACACAAAAAAAGAGGTACTCAAAAGAAGCATTTTTTTTATTCTGTATACTTTTCCTCTTATTCTTTGGATTCAGTGGAAGATCTTTTACTGGCATGGATATTAACCAGTTGTCTGATAGTGTGGAGCATCTAGCTTCTGAGGTTCAGGGTATATTAGCTTATCTTAGACAGACTCCTGTTGTAGAACCTAAAATTCCCGTTCCTGAATTGTTCTTGGGGGATAGGTCTAAATTCCTGATTTTTGAAAATAATTGTAAATTATGTTTTACCTTAAGACCTAAGTCCTAAGGGAGTCCCGTGCAGCAGGTTAGGATTGTCATCTCCTTGTTGTGCGGTGACCCTCAGGACTGAGCTTTTTCCTTGGTATCTAGTCATACGATTCTTGCTGATTTGGATTCCCGCCTTAATAGACGAAAGCTTCAGTACCTTGTTAAGTGGAAGGGTTATGGTCAGGAGGACAATTCTTGGGTTTTTGCTTTTGACATTCACTCTAACAGATTGGTTCGTGCCTTTCATCATGCCCATCCTGACATACCCGGTGGCTCTGATGAGGGTTCGGTGACCCCTTCTTCAAGTTGGGGTACTATTGTGAATGTCATTGGATTGGGTGCTAGTGTGGGGCTCCCTCTGGTGGCCAGAAATGGTAATGAAGTCTGAGTATGAATCTTTGACTCAAACAGGTGATGGAATTAATTAGGAATCCAGGAAGTCCTATTGCAGATCAGCATAGTGTGTTTAGCTGGCTACTACCTCTGGTAAATGTATCTTGCTGCTTATGAAGATGGCTGGCAGTTTTCCCTTCAGTTTCTCTCATTTATTCTGTGCCTGAATCTACTACAGATAAGTTTGCTAGTTTCTGCGCCTAATTGCTGGAATTGCACTTAAGGGCGCTTCTGCTTATTCCATTTTGTTCTGTGTTTGGTTTCTTGTATGTGAGAATCTGTCTCTCTATTTTGGTGAGCAGAGCAGTTCCTTCAGCAAGAAAGGGAGCTTGCTCCCTGTACATGTTTGGATTATTTGCACTTTAGAATATTATTTGTTCTGTGATTTTGTTTCTTCCCATTATATCTGCAGTTCTATTTAAAGTGTCTGTCTTAGTACTCTTTTCTTATAAGGAGTTTGGTATTTTTGCTGCCAGCAATCAGTTATCTGTCCTGTCCTGTTGTATCTAGTAAGTTGGGCCTTACTTTTGCTAATCTATATTTTCTATCTGTGTATTGTTTTCTTACATCACCGTCGTTACATGTTGGGGGCATGCTATTTCTTTGGGGACTGCTCTAAGGCAAGTTAGGATTCTTCATTTTCATCTTTGAGGTGTAGCAAGTTTCTCCGGCAGTTACGAGGTGTCTAGGTGTGTTAGGATCATCCCACTGCTATTTCTAGTGTTGTCCAATAGATAAGGGATTGCAGTCAGCTTAGTTTCAAACTACTCTTGTGGTTTTGTTTTTTTCCTGATTAATGGGATTTTTTGTGATTGTCCACGGTTACCAGTTCCTATCAGAGGCATCAGGCTCTGGTCACATTGTAGATATTGACACTCCGCCCAATGGTTTCTCTGGTGTCTGAGATCAACACAGGCTGACTCAGGCGTCGACCTACTGTATTCTCAGTCACATTCAGGCTAGCAAACGTTAACTTTTAATTGCCTGCTTGTTAGGTTCCTTTGATCACAGGTTGTGAGGAAGTCAATCACATCTGCTCCACTCATATTTAAGCTGAATGAAATCTTCTACCCATGCCAGCTATAGGTTGTACTGGTCTGTGGGTTTTGGTGTCCCTAACTATCTGGAAAGGGTTGCTTTTGTCTGGAGTGGTTGTGGAATTTACTCGTCATCCCATTTTCCTTCCTGCGCTTGTTTTCTTCCTTATTATCTTATACCTCTGTGTGCATGCTATGTGACAGAGTTTGTTTCCCCTGTCTGTCTACTTTTGTGGGTGTAATCTCACTCCTCTCCCAGTGACGGGGGAAGGGTATCAGATCAGGGCTGCTCAGGAGCAGGGCCAGGGAGGAGACTTAAGCACCCCCACCATTATGGTATCCCTCAGACTAGGGATAGCATCAAGTCTCCTAGACTGAGGGTCAGCTTATGAGCCCTGATTTTCTGCTATCCTCATGGTCATTGTGACAGTTCACTTAGAGGTGTACTTAATTTTGTCGCCAACAGTTAAGACATTAATGGCTGTGTGTTGAGTTATTTAAAGGGCACACCAAAATTACACTGTTATACATGCTGTACACTGACTACTTTACATTGTATCAAAGTAGCATATGTTCAGTGTTGTCTCATGAAAATAATGTAGTAAATAATGCAACGCCTGCCTGGAACCCCAGACTCAGACTGGCTGTGATGGACAGGCTGGAGGAAAGCCGCACACAAAGCGGGACCCCGAGAACCTGAAACCCTTTAACCTCTATACAGGGATTTGGAATTACACAGGGCCCGGGAGATCCCTACCTGAGGTAGGCTGCAGTCTGATGAGAGTAGTAACCAGGCAGGGTCAAACCGGGAAATTCAAAACATGGGCATAATCAGGCAGACAAGTACGTTATAAGAAAACAAAGCAGCAGTCAAATCCGGATCGGGCAGCGAAGTACAAATACAGTAGACAGGAGAGTAGTCAGAGAGCAAGCCGGGGTCAAAGCAGGAATCCATAATCAGAGCAAGGGGGAACCAGAGTCTAGCAGGAATACAATCTATAACTGGCAATGGCCAGCAGACAGAAGGGGGATAAGAAGGGTATGGTGTCTTCCCATTGGCTGTAGCTGAATAGTGGCAACCTCAGGTGGAAGACACATGCCATATATCCCTACAAACACTTCAAAAGACCATATTACAGTACAAAATATTCCATCTTTATTAACATGATTAAGAAAACATGTACACAAAAGACACAAAGACATAATAAAAAAAATGTATGAACAAAGGTGTAGAAAGAGGAGTCTATCAAGAAGGCATGATTTTGACAATTTCATTCATAATATCATTTAGTATATTGAAACCATCATCTATCATCCCCTATATACTGGGATGAATTTGTGCAAACATATAAAGGGTTTTCGTACAATTCTCCTTGCATATAATCTGTAGATAATAGTAATGAAACTTTTTACTGAAAAGAGCAAGAGAGATAACCCTCAAATGATAAATAAAACATCTGCATGTAAATACAATTCAAGGTGCTCTGGTTTATAAGCAAAATGCATTTGTCCCGTTACATATAGGTCTATCGTTTATATTTTGCAAAAGAGTTCTATATAATGGACACAACAATAAAGCATATTGCAGAGGTTTCAGATCTCACAAAGAAGGAGACCCGATAGCATTTCACAAGCCAGTATTTCAAGGTCCATGTGGACTAAACATGCAGAAAGATGGTATAGTTACCTAATGGAGAGAGCCTCCCTCACACCACTCCAACGATCGTTTCACGTATCTTCGTCAGGGAGTGATGTGAGGGAATGCTGGCCAGCCTCATATACCCCCCAAACAGCTGATTGCTATTAATGATGAACACTGTTTTTACCGGACGCTGCTGGTGCGGACGCGAAAACTCCCCCCCGGCCGCCGCGAGGCACGGGCGCGTCACCAGACGCGACCGAAGTCGCATGTGATGACGCACCCACGCCACGAGGCCGCAGGGACGGGAGCACGCATGCGCATCGCAGCGTCAGTGCTCATAGTGCTGTGTACAGGGGGAAACAGCTCCATTTTGTTGTATACCAGAAATCGGTCTTCTCCATATGGATAATAAGATATATAGGACAACAAGTAGATAGCGAAACCCCATATATTCTATTCATAGATCTAAAAAGGGCACAACTCTAATATTCAATCTTATATTCATAGAGATTGCATCAATTTTTATAATGTACCATTCATATATCTATACATTTGTGACACAGAAGGGGTATGTGTGTCAAACAATTATCAGCAATATCCCATATTAATTATATCCATTATGTACATAGTTGCTGCATATAAGGTGTCCATGTCATTCCCTCAATTAAAATAATTAAAACACAAATCTAAAGTAATGGTGCCGCAAACAGACACATTCAGAGGAATATCACAATTAGGAGTTTGAACTTTTTGGTCATGAAAGATCATATTAGACCCTACTAAGGCAACATTACAGAGAGGGGTGACACAAGGGTGTCATCGCTCTCCAAACATGGTATAGTAATTAGAAAGTATATATCCGCGCATTCAATGAAATTCAAATTAATTATGTCCACTCCAATGTGGATGTTGTACACAGAAGGCGTAGAGTATCAGAGACAATGTACCAGAGAGGGGTGTCACATATAGGCACCACCTACTGTACATAATATCAAAAAGAGGTGGAGAGATACAAATCTCAATCCTTGACAGTCTTTATTTTCAGGTCCTCACCAATCATAGGAGTGTCAGAGGAAGTCCATATAGGACTCATCTATGGTAATGATGTAGAAAGAGGTGATAAGGAATATCACCACCTGCTACCCATGGCATAGATAGAAAAAAGGAGCCAGTATGCATTTTTATCAGACTAACATTGCAACAGAAGATTATGTATGTTATCGATCATTGTTCATTCATATATAAGTATATGCAATGATACTCATAGTGGAAATAGACATCAGTTATTGACACCACTCATCATGTATAGCATCATAGGGGCGGGGGGATTCAGATTTCAGTCCTTAACAGTCTTTATTCTCAAGTCCTCATCAGTCATAAGAGTGTCAGGGGAAGTCCATAGCGGACTCATCTATAGCAATGAGGTGGAGAGAGACGACAGAAAATGTCGCCACCCGCTACCCATGGCATAGATAGAAAAAGTAGGTATTAATTTTTATCAGGCTAGCATTGTGACAAAAGATAATATAAGTTATCAATCATTATCATATATGGATATATGTGATGGTACTCATAACATATGATGTCACAACTCCATATATAGGGTCACAATTTGACCTCAACTCTGAGACATATTTTCAGCTGCATGTGATCTGATGTTATACCAAGGCGACATGGGAAGAAAAGTGACATTCATATTAGATCATTCAATGGATGTCAAATGGGAGGGACAAATGGATAATCCTATAAGAAATTAGAAAATCCCCATTGTTCATTGAGGCCTATTGGTTTCATAGTTCTCAATAAGGTAATCCATTTGCATTCCATTTGTCCCAGTTTCTTCCCCATGTCGCCCCTTCTGTTTCCCACATGCAATTTATCAATGCCTGAGAATTGAAGATTATGTCCCTGACCAGGGTGGCATTCGCGAAAATGTTTCGCAATCGGTTTCAATTTAGCGAGTTTCTCGGTTTGGTCTGCGGTAACTGTTTCAGCATTCTTGATGTCTCTGATGTGTTCCAAAATGCGAACCCGAAGTTCGCGTGTAGTCATGCCCACGTATAATTTTTTGCACGGACAACATGCCAAATAAATGACATGTGTGGTTCTGCAGTTGATGTATTGGAGAATTTTGAATGTTCTACCATTTAGCGCATCTGAAAAATTCTGGGTTTTTAAGACATATTTACATGCTGAACAGCTACCGCATTTCCAAGAACCCCATTTTGGTCCCTTCGAATCAAAAATAAATTGAGATGTTGTAGTCACGTGGTGACTATGTACCAGAAACTCACGTATCGTTTTGCTTCTCCTGGCTACAAAGGAAGGTTCGTTAGTGACAATTTTACACAGATAAGGATCTTGTTTTAGGATGGACCAATGTCTTGAAATGACATCTGTTAATTCCGCCCATCTGGAGTGGTAGGTGGTGATGAACCGGAGTTTGTTATCAGAGGTTCCCTTGTGATGAGGAACAAGAAGTGTTGATCTCTCCGCAGTTTTCGCTCGCTGGTAGGCTTGGTTAATGTATTTACTCTTATATCCACGTTGGAGAAATCTTGTCTGGAGATCTCCTGCCTGTTGTTCAAAGTCCTCAACTCTGTCACAGATGCGTCGCGCTCTGATAAATTGGCCAGTAGGAATGGCACGTATTACATGTGAAGGGTGAGCTGACTTAGCGTGTAAAAATGAATTGACACTTGTCTCCTTACGATGTAGGTTGGTGTGTAGGTCTCCCTGGTTGTCCACCATGATATCCAAATCCAAAAAGCTGATTCTGGTCTTGCTGACCGAGTATGTTAATTTGACGTTCCACGAGTTGTTATTCAAATGGTTCAGGAATTCTTCCAACACTGTTCTGGAGCCCTGCCAAATGAATAGAACGTCATCTATGAATCTTAGCCAGAGCACCACTGAACCAGAAAACATTGCCTCGCTGTTTTGCACAAATTCCCTCTCCCACATTCCCATGAAAAGATTAGCGTAGGATGGGGCACATGCCACCCCCATTGCTACGCCTCTCTTCTGTAGGAAAAAGCGATCCTTGAAAACAAAATAATTGTGGGAGAGGATAAATTTCATCACAGTAAGAAGAAAGTCAACAAGATCATTCTCCATATCCCTATTAGTTAGGAAAAATCTTAGTGCCGAGAGTCCCAGGGGATGAAGGATACTAGTGTACAGGGACTCCACATCACATGTGACGAGGAACATGTCCTCGTCCATGTGTATCCCATCTAGTCTTTGTAAGACTTCAGTGGAGTCCCTTACATAAGATGGTAATTCCATGACTATGGGCTTTAGAAAGTGATCCAATAATTTGGATACAGGTTCCACCAGACTGCCCATCCCTGAGACAATCGGTCTCCCAGGGGGGTTCTTTAGGTCCTTGTGTACCTTAGGTAATAGATATAACGTTGGTACACAAGGAAATTTGATCTTTAAACCTTCCCATACTTTCTTGGGTAAGACTCCCACTTCAAGAGCTTCATCAAGTATATCATATAATTCATTTTGAAAGGATTCCGTGGGATCCTTAGGGAGTTGTTGATAGCAGAGGGGGTCGTGGAGCTGTCTGAAGACCTCTTTCTCATAGAGGTCCACAGGCCACACTACCACGTTACCCCCCTTGTCTGCTGGTTTAAAAATGACACCCTTCATGTGTCTTAATTCATCCAGGGCCTGTCGCTGCTCCCTACATAAGTTGTCATACGGTCGGTGTTGGGGAATACGAAATATTGCCTCAACAACCATCCTAACAAATACCTCCACTGAGGAACTTAATGATAATGGTGGAAAATAAGTACTCTTTTTCTTAAGGATTTCTGGAAACTTACCAGGTTGTATATTCATCTGCTCCAATAACAGATCTTCTAAGGCTTGTAGTGCCGCCAGTTCTTCCTCTGTGGAGAATGAATCAGATTTTGATTTATTAGAGTGGTATTTGTTCAACAATAATTTTCGGGCAAAAAGAAAGGTATCCTTAATTGCCGTAAAATGATCGAAATTGGCTGTTGGGCTGAAGCCCAAACCTAAGGAGAGGACAGATTCTTGTGCGGCTGTCAAGACAATGTTAGATAAATTAATTACCTTTAAAGTACTTGTTGGTTTTGGGTCTGATTCAAAGCCAGATGGTTTATATTTCTTCGCCTTATTGCGTGTGTAGTATCCACCTCCGGCCGCTGAGGTCTCTCCCCGGGAGTTATCAGCAGAAATAGTCGAGATATCACTCATGGACGATGAGAATGATGTCGTTCTCGTGGGATTTGGTCTTGATCTCCATCTATAGACTTTGTTAGTCTGGTAGTCCCGGGCATCCCGTTGAAATTTATTCGTTTTCAAGGTCTGTATATCTTTCTCCCACTTTTGGAAGGCGTTGTTCAATTCCGAGTCAAATTTTTGCATTTGTTCGGGAGAAAGTGCCTGTCTCACTCTATCTTGTGATATTTTAATTTGTTCCTCTAGTTTTTCAAGATGTTTTTTATCGGCCTCAATCAATATTGATAGGAAAGATGATGAGCATGTATTACACGCTTCCTCCCATTTTTTTGCCAATTGTTCCTCTTCCAAGGAAAATGATGGCATAACCTGTACTCGTAGGCCACGTGGAACAAGTTTTCGTTGGTCATAATGTTCTAAAGAAGCCTTGTTCCACCATGTCTTAGTCCTTCTGTACAATAATTCTTTCAATGCATCTTTCTCATCTGTGATATCCTCTGAAGTGTTGTCCACAACATCACCACCCACATCTCCAAATATGGTTGACAATTTGTTTAACCATGTAGAATCTCGGTTTCTAAAGTCCATGTTGGTGATCCTTCCTAAAACAACAGCAACAATTGTTTACTCACAAGGAAGTTATCAATGCTCAAAAAGGCTTATTTATGGTGGTCTTTAGAGCGTCACTAAATATATCCCTACAAACACTTCAAAAGACCATATTACAGTACAAAATATTCCATCTTTATTAACATGATTAAAAAAACATGTACACAAAAGACACAAAGACATAATAAAAAAAAATGTATGAACAAAGGTGTAGAAAGAGGAGTCTATCAAGAAGGCATGATTTTGACAATTTCATTCATAATATCATTTAGTATATTGAAACCATCATCTATCATCCCCTATATACTGGGATGAGTTTGTGCAAACATATAAAGGGTTTTCGTACAATTCTCCTTGCATATAATCTGTAGATAATAGTAATGAAACTTTTTACTGAAAAGAGCAAGAGAGATAACCCTCAAATGATAAATAAAACATCTGCATGTAAATACAATTCAAGGTGCTCTGGTTTATAAGCAAAATGCATTTGTCCCGTTACATATAGGTCTATCGTTTATATTTTGCAAAAGAGTTCTATATAATGGACACAACAATAAAGCATATTGCAGAGGTTTCAGATCTCACAAAGAAGGAGACCCGATAGCATTTCACAAGCCAGTATTTCAAGGTCCATGTGGACTAAACATGCAGAAAGATGGTATAGTTACCTAATGGAGAGAGCCTCCCTCACACCACTCCAACGATCGTTTCACGTATCTTCGTCAGGGAGTGATGTGAGGGAATGCTGGCCAGCCTCATATACCCCCCAAACAGCTGATTGCTATTAATGATGAACACTGTTTTTACCGGACGCTGCTGGTGCGGACGCGAAAACTCCCCCCCGGCCGCCGCGAGGCACGGGCGCGTCACCAGACGCGACCGAAGTCGCATGTGATGACGCACCCACGCCACGAGGCCGCAGGGACGGGAGCACGCATGCGCATCGCAGCGTCAGTGCTCATAGTGCTGTGTACAGGGGGAAACAGCTCCATTTTGTTGTATACCAGAAATCGGTCTTCTCCATATGGATAATAAGATATATAGGACAACAAGTAGATAGCGAAACCCCATATATTCTATTCATAGATCTAAAAAGGGCACAACTCTAATATTCAATCTTATATTCATAGAGATTGCATCAATTTTTATAATGTACCATTCATATATCTATACATTTGTGACACAGAAGGGGTATGTGTGTCAAACAATTATCAGCAATATCCCATATTAATTATATCCATTATGTACATAGTTGCTGCATATAAGGTGTCCATGTCATTCCCTCAATTAAAATAATTAAAACACAAATCTAAAGTAATGGTGCCGCAAACAGACACATTCAGAGGAATATCACAATTAGGAGTTTGAACTTTTTGGTCATGAAAGATCATATTAGACCCTACTAAGGCGACATTACAGAGAGGGGTGACACAAGGGTGTCATCGCTCTCCAAACATGGTATAGTAATTAGAAAGTATATATCCGCGCATTCAATGAAATTCAAATTAATTATGTCCACTCCAATGTGGATGTTGTACACAGAAGGCGTAGAGTATCAGAGACAATGTACCAGAGAGGGGTGTCACATATAGGCACCACCTACTGTACATAATATCAAAAAGAGGTGGAGAGATACAAATCTCAATCCTTGACAGTCTTTATTTTCAGGTCCTCACCAATCATAGGAGTGTCAGAGGAAGTCCATATAGGACTCATCTATGGTAATGATGTAGAAAGAGGTGATAAGGAATATCACCACCTGCTACCCATGGCATAGATAGAAAAAAGGAGCCAGTATGCATTTTTATCAGACTAACATTGCAACAGAAGATTATGTATGTTATCGATCATTGTTCATTCATATATAAGTATATGCAATGATACTCATAGTGGAAATAGACATCAGTTATTGACACCACTCATCATGTATAGCATCATAGGGGCGGGGGGATTCAGATTTCAGTCCTTAACAGTCTTTATTCTCAAGTCCTCATCAGTCATAAGAGTGTCAGGGGAAGTCCATAGCGGACTCATCTATAGCAATGAGGTGGAGAGAGACGACAGAAAATGTCGCCACCCGCTACCCATGGCATAGATAGAAAAAGTAGGTATTAATTTTTATCAGGCTAGCATTGTGACAAAAGATAATATAAGTTATCAATCATTATCATATATGGATATATGTGATGGTACTCATAACATATGATGTCACAACTCCATATATAGGGTCACAATTTGACCTCAACTCTGAGACATATTTTCAGCTGCATGTGATCTGATGTTATACCAAGGCGACATGGGAAGAAAAGTGACATTCATATTAGATCATTCAATGGATGTCAAATGGGAGGGACAAATGGATAATCCTATAAGAAATTAGAAAATCCCCATTGTTCATTGAGGCCTATTGGTTTCATAGTTCTCAATAAGGTAATCCATTTGCATTCCATTTGTCCCAGTTTCTTCCCCATGTCGCCCCTTCTGTTTCCCACATGCAATTTATCAATGCCTGAGAATTGAAGATTATGTCCCTGACCAGGGTGGCATTCGCGAAAATGTTTCGCAATCGGTTTCAATTTAGCGAGTTTCTCGGTTTGGTCTGCGGTAACTGTTTCAGCATTCTTGATGTCTCTGATGTGTTCCAAAATGCGAACCCGAAGTTCGCGTGTAGTCATGCCCACGTATAATTTTTTGCACGGACAACATGCCAAATAAATGACATGTGTGGTTCTGCAGTTGATGTATTGGAGAATTTTGAATGTTCTACCATTTAGCGCATCTGAAAAATTCTGGGTTTTTAAGACATATTTACATGCTGAACAGCTACCGCATTTCCAAGAACCCCATTTTGGTCCCTTCGAATCAAAAATAAATTGAGATGTTGTAGTCACGTGGTGACTATGTACCAGAAACTCACGTATCGTTTTGCTTCTCCTGGCTACAAAGGAAGGTTCGTTAGTGACAATTTTACACAGATAAGGATCTTGTTTTAGGATGGACCAATGTCTTGAAATGACATCTGTTAATTCCGCCCATCTGGAGTGGTAGGTGGTGATGAACCGGAGTTTGTTATCAGAGGTTCCCTTGTGATGAGGAACAAGAAGTGTTGATCTCTCCGCAGTTTTCGCTCGCTGGTAGGCTTGGTTAATGTATTTACTCTTATATCCACGTTGGAGAAATCTTGTCTGGAGATCTCCTGCCTGTTGTTCAAAGTCCTCAACTCTGTCACAGATGCGTCGCGCTCTGATAAATTGGCCAGTAGGAATGGCACGTATTACATGTGAAGGGTGAGCTGACTTAGCGTGTAAAAATGAATTGACACTTGTCTCCTTACGATGTATGTTGGTGTGTAGGTCTCCCTGGTTGTCCACCATGATATCCAAATCCAAAAAGCTGATTCTGGTCTTGCTGACCGAGTATGTTAATTTGACGTTCCATGAGTTGTTATTCAAATGGTTCAGGAATTCTTCCAACACTGTTCTGGAGCCCTGCCAAATGAATAGAACGTCATCTATGAATCTTAGCCAGAGCACCACTGAACCAGAAAACATTGCCTCGCTGTTTTGCACAAATTCCCTCTCCCACATTCCCATGAAAAGATTAGCGTAGGATGGGGCACATGCCACCCCCATTGCTACGCCTCTCTTCTGTAGGAAAAAGCGATCCTTGAAAACAAAATAATTGTGGGAGAGGATAAATTTCATCACAGTAAGAAGAAAGTCAACAAGATCATTCTCCATATCCCTATTAGTTAGGAAAAATCTTAGTGCCGAGAGTCCCAGGGGATGAAGGATACTAGTGTACAGGGACTCCACATCACATGTGACGAGGAACATGTCCTCGTCCATGTGTATCCCATCTAGTCTTTGTAAGACTTCAGTGGAGTCCCTTACATAAGATGGTAATTCCATGACTATGGGCTTTAGAAAGTGATCCAATAATTTGGATACAGGTTCCACCAGACTGCCCATCCCTGAGACAATCGGTCTCCCAGGGGGGTTCTTTAGGTCCTTGTGTACCTTAGGTAATAGATATAACGTTGGTACACAAGGAAATTTGATCTTTAAACCTTCCCATACTTTCTTGGGTAAGACTCCCACTTCAAGAGCTTCATCAAGTATATCATATAATTCATTTTGAAAGGATTCCGTGGGATCCTTAGGGAGTTGTTGATAGCAGAGGGGGTCGTGGAGCTGTCTGAAGACCTCTTTCTCATAGAGGTCCACAGGCCACACTACCACGTTACCCCCCTTGTCTGCTGGTTTAAAAATGACACCCTTCATGTGTCTTAATTCATCCAGGGCCTGTCGCTGCTCCCTACATAAGTTGTCATACGGTCGGTGTTGGGGAATACGAAATATTGCCTCAACAACCATCCTAACAAATACCTCCACTGAGGAACTTAATGATAATGGTGGAAAATAAGTACTCTTTTTCTTAAGGATTTCTGGAAACTTACCAGGTTGTATATTCATCTGCTCCAATAACAGATCTTCTAAGGCTTGTAGTGCCGCCAGTTCTTCCTCTGTGGAGAATGAATCAGATTTTGATTTATTAGAGTGGTATTTCTTCAACAATAATTTTCGGGCAAAAAGAAAGGTATCCTTAATTGCCGTAAAATGATCGAAATTGGCTGTTGGGCTGAAGCCCAAACCTAAGGAGAGGACAGATTCTTGTGCGGCTGTCAAGACAATGTTAGATAAATTAATTACCTTTAAAGTACTTGTTGGTTTTGGGTCTGATTCAAAGCCAGATGGTTTATATTTCTTCGCCTTATTGCGTGTGTAGTATCCACCTCCGGCCGCTGAGGTCTCTCCCCGGGAGTTATCAGCAGAAATAGTCGAGATATCACTCATGGACGATGAGAATGATGTCGTTCTCGTGGGATTTGGTCTTGATCTCCATCTATAGACTTTGTTAGTCTGGTAGTCCCGGGCATCCCGTTGAAATTTATTCGTTTTCAAGGTCTGTATATCTTTCTCCCACTTTTGGAAGGCGTTGTTCAATTCCGAGTCAAATTTTTGCATTTGTTCGGGAGAAAGTGCCTGTCTCACTCTATCTTGTGATATTTTAATTTGTTCCTCTAGTTTTTCAAGATGTTTTTTATCGGCCTCAATCAATATTGATAGGAAAGATGATGAGCATGTATTACACGCTTCCTCCCATTTTTTTGCCAATTGTTCCTCTTCCAAGGAAAATGATGGCATAACCTGTACTCGTAGGCCACGTGGAACAAGTTTTCGTTGGTCATAATGTTCTAAAGAAGCCTTGTTCCACCATGTCTTAGTCCTTCTGTACAATAATTCTTTCAATGCATCTTTCTCATCTGTGATATCCTCTGAAGTGTTGTCCACAACATCACCACCCACATCTCCAAATATGGTTGACAATTTGTTTAACCATGTAGAATCTCGGTTTCTAAAGTCCATGTTGGTGATCCTTCCTAAAACAACAGCAACAATTGTTTACTCACAAGGAAGTTATCAATGCTCAAAAAGGCTTATTTATGGTGGTCTTTAGAGCGTCACTAAATATATCCCTACAAACACTTCAAAAGACCATATTACAGTACAAAATATTCCATCTTTATTAACATGATTAAAAAAACATGTACACAAAAGACACAAAGACATAATAAAAAAAAATGTATGAACAAAGGTGTAGAAAGAGGAGTCTATCAAGAAGGCATGATTTTGACAATTTCATTCATAATATCATTTAGTATATTGAAACCATCATCTATCATCCCCTATATACTGGGATGAGTTTGTGCAAACATATAAAGGGTTTTCGTACAATTCTCCTTGCATATAATCTGTAGATAATAGTAATGAAACTTTTTACTGAAAAGAGCAAGAGAGATAACCCTCAAATGATAAATAAAACATCTGCATGTAAATACAATTCAAGGTGCTCTGGTTTATAAGCAAAATGCATTTGTCCCGTTACATATAGGTCTATCGTTTATATTTTGCAAAAGAGTTCTATATAATGGACACAACAATAAAGCATATTGCAGAGGTTTCAGATCTCACAAAGAAGGAGACCCGATAGCATTTCACAAGCCAGTATTTCAAGGTCCATGTGGACTAAACATGCAGAAAGATGGTATAGTTACCTAATGGAGAGAGCCTCCCTCACACCACTCCAACGATCGTTTCACGTATCTTCGTCAGGGAGTGATGTGAGGGAATGCTGGCCAGCCTCATATACCCCCCAAACAGCTGATTGCTATTAATGATGAACACTGTTTTTACCGGACGCTGCTGGTGCGGACGCGAAAACTCCCCCCCGGCCGCCGCGAGGCACGGGCGCGTCACCAGACGCGACCGAAGTCGCATGTGATGACGCACCCACGCCACGAGGCCGCAGGGACGGGAGCACGCATGCGCATCGCAGCGTCAGTGCTCATAGTGCTGTGTACAGGGGGAAACAGCTCCATTTTGTTGTATACCAGAAATCGGTCTTCTCCATATGGATAATAAGATATATAGGACAACAAGTAGATAGCGAAACCCCATATATTCTATTCATAGATCTAAAAAGGGCACAACTCTAATATTCAATCTTATATTCATAGAGATTGCATCAATTTTTATAATGTACCATTCATATATCTATACATTTGTGACACAGAAGGGGTATGTGTGTCAAACAATTATCAGCAATATCCCATATTAATTATATCCATTATGTACATAGTTGCTGCATATAAGGTGTCCATGTCATTCCCTCAATTAAAATAATTAAAACACAAATCTAAAGTAATGGTGCCGCAAACAGACACATTCAGAGGAATATCACAATTAGGAGTTTGAACTTTTTGGTCATGAAAGATCATATTAGACCCTACTAAGGCGACATTACAGAGAGGGGTGACACAAGGGTGTCATCGCTCTCCAAACATGGTATAGTAATTAGAAAGTATATATCCGCGCATTCAATGAAATTCAAATTAATTATGTCCACTCCAATGTGGATGTTGTACACAGAAGGCGTAGAGTATCAGAGACAATGTACCAGAGAGGGGTGTCACATATAGGCACCACCTACTGTACATAATATCAAAAAGAGGTGGAGAGATACAAATCTCAATCCTTGACAGTCTTTATTTTCAGGTCCTCACCAATCATAGGAGTGTCAGAGGAAGTCCATATAGGACTCATCTATGGTAATGATGTAGAAAGAGGTGATAAGGAATATCACCACCTGCTACCCATGGCATAGATAGAAAAAAGGAGCCAGTATGCATTTTTATCAGACTAACATTGCAACAGAAGATTATGTATGTTATCGATCATTGTTCATTCATATATAAGTATATGCAATGATACTCATAGTGGAAATAGACATCAGTTATTGACACCACTCATCATGTATAGCATCATAGGGGCGGGGGGATTCAGATTTCAGTCCTTAACAGTCTTTATTCTCAAGTCCTCATCAGTCATAAGAGTGTCAGGGGAAGTCCATAGCGGACTCATCTATAGCAATGAGGTGGAGAGAGACGACAGAAAATGTCGCCACCCGCTACCCATGGCATAGATAGAAAAAGTAGGTATTAATTTTTATCAGGCTAGCATTGTGACAAAAGATAATATAAGTTATCAATCATTATCATATATGGATATATGTGATGGTACTCATAACATATGATGTCACAACTCCATATATAGGGTCACAATTTGACCTCAACTCTGAGACATATTTTCAGCTGCATGTGATCTGATGTTATACCAAGGCGACATGGGAAGAAAAGTGACATTCATATTAGATCATTCAATGGATGTCAAATGGGAGGGACAAATGGATAATCCTATAAGAAATTAGAAAATCCCCATTGTTCATTGAGGCCTATTGGTTTCATAGTTCTCAATAAGGTAATCCATTTGCATTCCATTTGTCCCAGTTTCTTCCCCATGTCGCCCCTTCTGTTTCCCACATGCAATTTATCAATGCCTGAGAATTGAAGATTATGTCCCTGACCAGGGTGGCATTCGCGAAAATGTTTCGCAATCGGTTTCAATTTAGCGAGTTTCTCGGTTTGGTCTGCGGTAACTGTTTCAGCATTCTTGATGTCTCTGATGTGTTCCAAAATGCGAACCCGAAGTTCGCGTGTAGTCATGCCCACGTATAATTTTTTGCACGGACAACATGCCAAATAAATGACATGTGTGGTTCTGCAGTTGATGTATTGGAGAATTTTGAATGTTCTACCATTTAGCGCATCTGAAAAATTCTGGGTTTTTAAGACATATTTACATGCTGAACAGCTACCGCATTTCCAAGAACCCCATTTTGGTCCCTTCGAATCAAAAATAAATTGAGATGTTGTAGTCACGTGGTGACTATGTACCAGAAACTCACGTATCGTTTTGCTTCTCCTGGCTACAAAGGAAGGTTCGTTAGTGACAATTTTACACAGATAAGGATCTTGTTTTAGGATGGACCAATGTCTTGAAATGACATCTGTTAATTCCGCCCATCTGGAGTGGTAGGTGGTGATGAACCGGAGTTTGTTATCAGAGGTTCCCTTGTGATGAGGAACAAGAAGTGTTGATCTCTCCGCAGTTTTCGCTCGCTGGTAGGCTTGGTTAATGTATTTACTCTTATATCCACGTTGGAGAAATCTTGTCTGGAGATCTCCTGCCTGTTGTTCAAAGTCCTCAACTCTGTCACAGATGCGTCGCGCTCTGATAAATTGGCCAGTAGGAATGGCACGTATTACATGTGAAGGGTGAGCTGACTTAGCGTGTAAAAATGAATTGACACTTGTCTCCTTACGATGTATGTTGGTGTGTAGGTCTCCCTGGTTGTCCACCATGATATCCAAATCCAAAAAGCTGATTCTGGTCTTGCTGACCGAGTATGTTAATTTGACGTTCCACGAGTTGTTATTCAAATGGTTCAGGAATTCTTCCAACACTGTTCTGGAGCCCTGCCAAATGAATAGAACGTCATCTATGAATCTTAGCCAGAGCACCACTGAACCAGAAAACATTGCCTCGCTGTTTTGCACAAATTCCCTCTCCCACATTCCCATGAAAAGATTAGCGTAGGATGGGGCACATGCCACCCCCATTGCTACGCCTCTCTTCTGTAGGAAAAAGCGATCCTTGAAAACAAAATAATTGTGGGAGAGGATAAATTTCATCACAGTAAGAAGAAAGTCAACAAGATCATTCTCCATATCCCTATTAGTTAGGAAAAATCTTAGTGCCGAGAGTCCCAGGGGATGAAGGATACTAGTGTACAGGGACTCCACATCACATGTGACGAGGAACATGTCCTCGTCCATGTGTATCCCATCTAGTCTTTGTAAAACTTCAGTGGAGTCCCTTACATAAGATGGTAATTCCATGACTATGGGCTTTAGAAAGTGATCCAATAATTTGGATACAGGTTCCACCAGACTGCCCATCCCTGAGACAATCGGTCTCCCAGGGGGGTTCTTTAGGTCCTTGTGTACCTTAGGTAATAGATATAACGTTGGTACACAAGGAAATTTGATCTTTAAACCTTCCCATACTTTCTTGGGTAAGACTCCCACTTCAAGAGCTTCATCAAGTATATCATATAATTCATTTTGAAAGGATTCCGTGGGATCCTTAGGGAGTTGTTGATAGCAGAGGGGGTCGTGGAGCTGTCTGAAGACCTCTTTCTCATAGAGGTCCACAGGCCACACTACCACGTTACCCCCCTTGTCTGCTGGTTTAAAAATGACACCCTTCATGTGTCTTAATTCATCCAGGGCCTGTCGCTGCTCCCTACATAAGTTGTCATACGGTCGGTGTTGGGGAATACGAAATATTGCCTCAACAACCATCCTAACAAATACCTCCACTGAGGAACTTAATGATAATGGTGGAAAATAAGTACTCTTTTTCTTAAGGATTTCTGGAAACTTACCAGGTTGTATATTCATCTGCTCCAATAACAGATCTTCTAAGGCTTGTAGTGCCGCCAGTTCTTCCTCTGTGGAGAATGAATCAGATTTTGATTTATTAGAGTGGTATTTCTTCAACAATAATTTTCGGGCAAAAAGAAAGGTATCCTTAATTGCCGTAAAATGATCGAAATTGGCTGTTGGGCTGAAGCCCAAACCTAAGGAGAGGACAGATTCTTGTGCGGCTGTCAAGACAATGTTAGATAAATTAATTACCTTTAAAGTACTTGTTGGTTTTGGGTCTGATTCAAAGCCAGATGGTTTATATTTCTTCGCCTTATTGCGTGTGTAGTATCCACCTCCGGCCGCTGAGGTCTCTCCCCGGGAGTTATCAGCAGAAATAGTCGAGATATCACTCATGGACGATGAGAATGATGTCGTTCTCGTGGGATTTGGTCTTGATCTCCATCTATAGACTTTGTTAGTCTGGTAGTCCCGGGCATCCCGTTGAAATTTATTCGTTTTCAAGGTCTGTATATCTTTCTCCCACTTTTGGAAGGCGTTGTTCAATTCCGAGTCAAATTTTTGCATTTGTTCGGGAGAAAGTGCCTGTCTCACTCTATCTTGTGATATTTTAATTTGTTCCTCTAGTTTTTCAAGATGTTTTTTATCGGCCTCAATCAATATTGATAGGAAAGATGATGAGCATGTATTACACGCTTCCTCCCATTTTTTTGCCAATTGTTCCTCTTCCAAGGAAAATGATGGCATAACCTGTACTCGTAGGCCACGTGGAACAAGTTTTCGTTGGTCATAATGTTCTAAAGAAGCCTTGTTCCACCATGTCTTAGTCCTTCTGTACAATAATTCTTTCAATGCATCTTTCTCATCTGTGATATCCTCTGAAGTGTTGTCCACAACATCACCACCCACATCTCCAAATATGGTTGACAATTTGTTTAACCATGTAGAATCTCGGTTTCTAAAGTCCATGTTGGTGATCCTTCCTAAAACAACAGCAACAATTGTTTACTCACAAGGAAGTTATCAATGCTCAAAAAGGCTTATTTATGGTGGTCTTTAGAGCGTCACTAAATATATCCCTACAAACACTTCAAAAGACCATATTACAGTACAAAATATTCCATCTTTATTAACATGATTAAAAAAACATGTACACAAAAGACACAAAGACATAATAAAAAAAAATGTATGAACAAAGGTGTAGAAAGAGGAGTCTATCAAGAAGGCATGATTTTGACAATTTCATTCATAATATCATTTAGTATATTGAAACCATCATCTATCATCCCCTATATACTGGGATGAGTTTGTGCAAACATATAAAGGGTTTTCGTACAATTCTCCTTGCATATAATCTGTAGATAATAGTAATGAAACTTTTTACTGAAAAGAGCAAGAGAGATAACCCTCAAATGATAAATAAAACATCTGCATGTAAATACAATTCAAGGTGCTCTGGTTTATAAGCAAAATGCATTTGTCCCGTTACATATAGGTCTATCGTTTATATTTTGCAAAAGAGTTCTATATAATGGACACAACAATAAAGCATATTGCAGAGGTTTCAGATCTCACAATCTATAACTGGCAATGGCCAGCAGACAGAAGGGGGATAAGAAGGGTATGGTGTCTTCCCATTGGCTGTAGCTGAATAGTGGCAACCTCAGGTGGAAGACACAGGTGGAAGACACATGCCACCTACACTCAGCCATTGGTACTGCAGGCGTCAGGAAAACGCAGCCTAGTGGATACGCACCCACCAAAGCCACTGGCACAGACCACAGCGGGAATACGGTGGCGCCTGGTGACTGAAGCAGAAGTCGCAGGAGCGGACTCTGGTGAGGATGTGACAGAATAGTAGGAGGTGGAGAGATTCAGCTCTATCTCCAGCAGGGAGCAGAGCTCCCTCCAGAACTGGGAAGCAAACTGAGGCCTCTGGTCGCTAACGATCTTGTCTGGCATCCCATGAAAGCGGAAGACGTGCTTGATGAATAGGGATGCCAGTACCATGGAGGATGGTATACTGGCAGAGGGAGGAAATGGACCATCTTAGAAAAATGGTCAGTCACTACCCACATGACCTTATAACTAGGGATGAACGAATGTATTCGCTACTATTCGGTATCTGACGGATAATGGGGTATTCGAGGTATTTGCTATCCGACGGCTAACATGGTATTCGCTTCGATACTTTCATTTTCATTTCAGACTTCCTGGTGCCTTTTTCCAGTCAATGAACACATCTGATGTTGCTTGCCCTCACAGTAATTCCGCAGCCATCTTTGTTGTAGTGTTACTGTGATTGGCTTGCCCACACAGCGTCGTAGGGGCTATATAAGGCTGCCGCAATTTTGTGCACGCATTCATTCCTGAGCTGGCAGTGTAGATAGACTGTACTGTGTGCGGGAGAGCGTTTATATAGTGAATTAATAATAGTCCTTGTAAGGGCTGAACACCGTGTCCAGTAGCTGCTAGCAGCTGTGTAAATCGTAGAACCAGGTATAGGGACAGTGCAGTGCGTTCTATGAGATAGCGTTCCTGCTGCAAAATCCTAAAAAGTCCTTGTAAGAGCTGAAGATAATGTGCATTATCTGCTAGCAGCTGAAGAAATCGCAGAACCAGCTATAGGGACAGTGTTAGTGCATTGATTTGTTAGGTGAAAGCCGTTCTTGTTTTAAACCGGGCAAAAATAAATCCTCTTATTAGTGCTGCATACTGTCTGTTACTGCAGTGTGTAATATAGGAAGAGCTTTTTGACAGGCAGGGAGAGATTTAAAGCGGTCCTGACATCTGCTACTAATAATCAACAATCCCAGCACTGCTTCATCCCTTGTGTGTGTTCTACTAGGAATAGGTATTACAACTTTCTAAAAAAGGTCCAAAATTGACAAAACAACGGGTTCAGTTGTAGTGTAGTGCCTGTCAGCCACCATCTCAATTCATACCAGCACAGTTGCGTCCTTGTGTTGGCTTCATAGCGTACATAAACTCCATAGTTCCCTACTTAAAAAATAGTTAAGTTTAAAAAAAAAAAAAAAATATTTATACATATATATATATATATATATATATATGTATATATATATATATATATATATATATATATATATATATATATATATATATATATATATATATATATATATATATATATATATATATATATATATATATAAAATTGCTGTCCCAGCCTGTAGTTCTGCCTGAAGCCAAATACCAGAATATATAGCATCCTGGTGGTGGCTTCATAGCTTACGGAACTTAGATAATGGCCTGCTGCAACTAATACACGGTCTCAGTGTTAACAAATTTTAATTGATACTCGGTGTCAGTGGCTCTGCTTCTGCCTGAAGTCCAATATATTACTAGCAGCAACCTAGCATACTTTTGGCAGCTTCATATCTTACAGAACCTACATAGTGTCCTGCTCTTACTAAAACACAGTGTCAGTGTTACCAAATTTTAATTAATACTCTGTGTCAGTGGCTCTACTTCTGCCTGAAAGCCAATACCTTACTAGCAGAACCTAGCATACTGGTGGCAGCTTCATATCTTACATAACCTACATAGTGTCCTGCTCTTATTAAAAACACATAAGGCAAGAAATTGAGTCTTTGATTTTGCAAAATGACAAAAGCATACCCAAACGAGCAGAAATTTTGAGAAATATTTATTGAAGTAAAGTGCTCAAGGATATATTATATATATAGTAGTAGTAGGTTCAAGTAAAAAAGAAGAAAGGAAGGGGTGTGCTGAAGGGGAAGGAACCCCACGTGTCCCGGTATGAAATGAGGAGAAAAGGAATTTCCTTTATCTCCAATACAGGGTAACTATGAGCAAATTATGGCATATTGCCCAGGAAAAAAGTAGTAATAGTAAGCTCATAAGGAAGCACATTATGTTCCTAAGTCAAAACCAAAAGAGGTAAAGCCACTTAGCCCAATCAAATTACTGTGGAGTACCGGGTTAATACGTGGGGACCAGCGTCAGAGACACTTCTGACGTCCTGAGGCGGCTGGAGGGATTGGCATTAGAGGAGGACGTGTTTCTGGCGACTATGGACGTGGAGGCCCTCTAGTCCAGCATTGGCCATCAAGAGGGGCTAAAAGCCACACGATTCTATCTTGACATGAGTAATCTGGAGAAATCTTTATCTCAGCTAATTATGGAATTGTTGGAGTTTGTGTTGACGCACAACTTCTTCATTTTCCGGGACCGATTCTTCCTCCAGCAGCGCGGCACTGTGATGGTAGCAGCTTGTGCGCCGTCCTACGCAAACCTCTTTCTCGGCTTTTGGGAGAGGGAGGTTTTCTGGGATGTACTGTGGGGAGTATTCCATTCCCTAGCACTCTCCTTCTTATAGTACGGCCTTGCTCTATGTCAGCGGAGGCGCCATTAAGATTTCTCCTGGCATCTATTATGCTACTCGTGATCTCCTCACTTTGAGGGGGCGGGGACCATGACGCGCTGCGGGGAGTATCTGTTCTCTATGCATGACTGTGGCGGCGTCCGTGACAGCGGTGATCCGTAAACAGTAATGACGTCACAGGAAGTATTCGTCCTTCCGGTCCCCGCTGTGGACGCCGAGCCGCGGCATGCCTCTGGATGCAGAACACCTGCTCAGCGCGCATTGGTTATGGGCAGTTCGGAAGCTTTTCTTGGGCTTTATAAGGTTGGTACTCTTGCACACTTTTATCTGTCCCTCGACGAAGCACATCTACGCGAAACACGTATAGGGACACTGGTCCCCACGTGTTAACCCGGTACTCCATGGTAACTTGATTTGGGTAAGTGGCTTTACCTCTTTTGGTTTTAACTTAGGAACATAATGGGATTCCTTATGAGCTTACTATTACTACTGATATTGCACCACTTTTTTCCTGGACGAAATGCCATAATTTACTCATAGTTACCCTGTATTGGAGATAATGGAAATTCCTTTTCTCCTCATTTCATTCCGGGACACGTGGGGTTCCTTTCCCTTCAGCACACCCCTTCCTTTCTTCTTTTTTATTTGAACCTACTACTACTATGTATAATATATCCTCGAGCACTTTACTTCAATAAATATTTCACAATATTTCTGCTCGTTTGGGTATGCTTTTGTCATTTTGCAAAATCAAAGACTCCATTTCTTGCCTTATGTATTCATTATAGGAAGTTGTTGCTTTTTATTGATTATGCGATCTATGTTTGGCCCTTGCTTCCTTATTATTAAAACACAGTCTGAGTGCAAAAAACCAACACTAAAATTAAAGTGGTGTCAAACCCTGTTTTCTTTTCGGGCTGAAAGACATTCACAACATCTTTGTCGACTCCTCCAAGTGGTACTTTGTCCAATAAAAGGTACCTTGCAATTTTTAGACTTACAGAAACAGCTATCGTGGGAAACCATAAACACAAGTTTAACAACCCAGCATCAGTGTCGTTCCACTGCCTGTACAAAAGGCACGTTACAGTAGTCACCTTAAAATAATCAAATTTAAAAAAAAAAAAAAATGGGAAAAAGAGGCGGTAATGGCCGTAGATGAGGTGGTAGACACAGTGGTGGTCGCTCAAGCAGTGTGACCGAGCCAAAGAAAAAGGTTCCTGCTTTATCTACATCTGCCTTCCTATCCCAATTTTCTTGTCAACGTGGGAAACCACTCTTGTGCCCTGAACAGTGCGAACAGGTAACAAATTGGCTAGCAGAAAATTCCTCCAGTTTCTTGTCGAGTAGCAAATCCCAGGGGTCCACACAGACAGACTTGAGTAGTCCAGAGGCTGGCCCATCGAATCCTCAGCCTAGTCCTCCTTCCTCACAACATCAGTATTCTAAGGAAACATATGACCCCAGAGCAGGTTACTCTGAGGAACGGTTTACGGGAGCCTTGACCTGTCTTGCCTCTCACCGCGCAACACCACCAATGCAGATGAGGCCGTGGTGTGCAGTGATGCACGGATCTTTGAGCACCCAAGGCCAGAAGAAAGCCATGTTGTTGGCCTTGACATGCTGGGCAGTCAAATGGAAGTGTTGGTGGATGATGAGACACAATTGCCCTCACGTCAGCCTGAAACCTCCATTACCGAAGATGTTGACCTTCAGGAATTTGAAGACGACCTGGTCGATGATGAGGTGACTGATCCAACATGGACACCACCACCATTGCCATCTCAGAGTCCAAGGGTCCGTGCACCACCTGTGCCATCTCAGAGTTCAATGGTCCGTGCTGCGATTCTGTGGGATTTATTTTTTCAAGAGTAATTCGGACCAAACTGTTGCCATTTGTCCAATCTGTCAGACCAAGCTTAGCAGAGACTGAAAAACTTCCAGCTTGGCCACCTCCAGCATGAGAAACTATATGTTAGCCAAGCACACCACTAGGTGGTTGAAAGCTCTAGGTGAAATTCACGATTTCCAGACTCAAAACTCTGCCACTTCCCCTGGGCTGCCTGCTTCCCAAACTGTTGTGCAAGAAGGTGGCGCTAATGCCTTCTCCCAACCTGATGTTGGCCAAACTCAATCATCAACGCCCACATCCGCTTCGGTGTCACAGCACTCCGTTCAGTTGTCCTTACCACAGAGCTTTGAAAAGAAGCAAAAATACCCTGTTACGCACCCAAGGGCAGAAACCATAACTGCACACATTGAGATAGCCCTTGAGATGTTGCCGTATCGGCTTTTGGGAACAAAGGCTTTCTGCGACCTTTTGGCGGTGTTAGAACATCGGTACTCTGTGCCTAGCTGCCACTATTTTTCACGTTGTGCCGTCCCCGCGCTCCACAATCACGTGTCCGTAAACATCAAACAGGCTGTCACCAATGCTATAACAGGGAAGGTCCACTTAACCACCGACACGACACGACAAGCGGACGTGGACAGGGATGCTACATCTCACTGACGGCACACTGGGTGAACCTGGTGGCGGCTGGTACAGAGTCTGAGTCGGCAACATCCCATATAATTCCCACACCCAGAATAGCGGGCCCCACGTCAATCACAGTTTCAGTAGCCTCCTACATAGCAACAACTCCCTCCTCCTATTCTTCATCTGGTCTCCTGTGCATCCTCCTCAACATCCGCCGGTGTCCAACCGTCGACATCATTTCCCAGTTGGGTCTCTGCAGCACTGCCTCGGCTAAGCGGCAACACGCTCTACTGAAGCTTATCTGTATCGGTGACAAATCACACACGGCACCTGAGCTTTTGAAAGCAATAACTGAGCAGACAGATAAGTGGCTTGCACTGTTGGACCTCCGTCCAGGGATGGTAGTGTGCGATAATGGTCATAATCTGGTGGCGGCTTTAAAGCTTAGAAAGCTTGTACACGTTCTTTGTATGGCGCACGTTGTAAATTTAGAAGTTCAGCACTTTCTCAAAAAATACCTGACTTATTAACGCCATTTTTCCGCAAGTAATCTCCCTCTTTTGCTGGCCTGGCAGTGCTGCAGCAGCGCTTACACTAGCCTTGTCTCAGACTCATTTGTGACCTCCCTACAAGATGGAATTCAATCTATCATATGTTGGCCAGGATCCATGAGTAGCAGAGAGTAGTATCCCAATTCCAGCTGGAACATGCCCGTCAGCTGCCAGACATAAGTACTGCAGAGTGGGTGTGGATTGCAGAAATTTGTCAGGTCCTAGAGAATTTTGATTACTGTACCAGCATTGTGAGCAGTGATGATGCTCTTATCAGCATTTCCATTCCACTGATTTGTTTATTGAAACGCTCTCTGGATAGTCTGACTGACCAAAGTGTTAATCCAGCTGAGGTGTCTGTGGATCAAGACTTCACAATGGTTGCTAGTAATCCTCACACCCTTGGCCAACAGGCTCAGGCCACCTTTGGTCAGCATCATGAGGATGAGGAGGATGATGAAGAACAGGAATGCTTTGAAGTTGGTAACGAAGGGATTGACAACCCAAGCTTCAGGGCTGCTGTCCAGCATGGATGGCATGAGGAGGAGAGAGAGACTGAGGAGGAGAGGAGGTTTAGGGAGACAGAATGTATTCTTAGCAGTGACACACAAAAGGTTTCCAGTTCGGAGTCTGGGACACATGGCACAGTTCATGCCACACTGCTTTTCTCATGACTGTCGGCTAGTCCACATTTTGGCAGACAACAAATACTGGTTATGTACCTTCTTTGACCCACGCTACAAAGACATTCGCTTCACTGCTTGTCGAGGCAAATAAGGATTGCACTATGGAAACATTCAAGAGGGCTGTAGTAGAGCAGTAGATTAAACGATTACCCTCAAATCATTCTGGTGTCAGAGGTAGCATGTCCTCTCATGCAACAGGATTACAAGAGAGGGCTACGCATAGTAGGAGCAACACAGGCGGGGGACAAATGTGCCAAAACTGGGCCATTTTCCACAAACCGTCAACTGCGAATCAGATACCGGTTGGGGGAACGATGACAAGGAGGGAACAGTTAAGTACGATGGTGAGGGACTATGTAGGTGACCGTATCAGCGTGCTTTCAGAGTCTACAATTCCCTTTAACTATTGGGTTTCCAAGCTCAACACTTGACCAGACCTTGCGTTATACGCTTTGGAAGTGCTAGCTTGCCCTGCTGCGAGTGTGTTGTCTGAGCATGTTTTCAGCTCAGCGGGTCAATAATAACAGTCGCACACGACTATCCACGGAAAGTGCAGACAGTTTGACCATGATCAAAATAAGTAACAGTGAGAATTAATGTAATATATAATAATTTTATTGGGTCAATAGAAAAACAAACAATTTTAAAATCACTTAAAATGGACAGACAATCACAAAAAGACCTCAATTTGTAATACAATAGCTCCAGGATAATAATCCAATTGATACAGATCAGTAAGAGTACTAATAAATAGATTCAAAATATCCAAAATATGTATCAATAAATTCTCCAATTATAATTATAATGATAAGTGGCCTGCAAAGATGGATTCAGACAATAATATGCAGTCAGCACCTAAAGAGTTAATTCCCAGCAGAACAGGGAAGAAGGGGAACACTTAACCAAGGTTAATACATGGACACATGAAATCATAACCATAGTCATTGAGAGTAAACAAAATAATAATGTGTCTCAGCACCGTTGTGCATATGACCTAGGTCAGACAGACAGCAGATGGAAATATATAGTCATCACAATATTAGAGATCATGCAGTAAGAGGAGCCCCTTATACTTAATTAAAAGGCTAACAAAAGCTATGTCAGTGTAGTACTGGAGAGGAAAAGAAAACAAAAAACGAAGCTGCCTGTCAGCGTAACGCATGGGGCTCTCTCCACGACCTCCTCTACAGCATATTTGCTTCTCAGCTCCTCTATTCTCCCTTTATGTTGCATGCATATCCTTTGGCCACACTGGGCCCGGTGGGTAACTATGCTCCTCTTGATCATTTTTTGATCTGACATCTAGCGCTTATGCGCCTTTTGATGCAGCTATCCTTGCTCACATCTCTACATCTGTGAGATCATGGACATCTGTATGATTCCCCTGAGTTTGGCCTCTTTTATAATTTAATCTGCTTTTGTCTGCACCTGTCCATATACGCAATCACTGTTTTTGCAACCCTCCTTTTTTTTTCCCTCTCCAGTACTACACTGACATAGCTTTTGTTAGCCTTTTAATTAAGTATAAGGGGCTCCTCTTACTACATGATCTCTAATATTGTGATGACTATATATTTCCATCTGCTGTCTGTCTGACCTAGGTCATACGCACAACGGTGCTGAGACACATTATTAATTTTGTTTACTCTCAATGACTATGGTTATGATTTCATGTGTCCATGTATTAACCTTGATTAAGATGGGCAGTGAGCCCCATAGGGGTGAACAGGCCCATGACGATCGGGAGGGTTAGAGTAGGAAAGAGTTAAGTGCTAAGGTTGGAGGTACATAGGGGCTGCCTGATTGGTGGGAGAGTCGGGAAAAGGGATTGGGTGAGGGACAAGATATGGGAGGGTTGGTGTGGTGGATATAAAGGGGGCTGTGCAGAGGTCACTGCCCCTTTTGACCTACAGACAGCATGTCCCCCCCCCCTGCGCTGCTGCATCCCTGACTGAAGAATGGCGGACTTAGCAGCGCTGCTGGAGCTGGTGCGGGGGGCATCTGAGGCCATCGGCGTGGATGCGCTGCGGGAGCAGCTGGAGGCGGTCTGCGGGGCTGGAGCGGCTATCTCTGCTCCTGCGCCCGGACCTGCGCTGCGCACTCGGCGGGCGCGACCGCCGGAGCGCTACTCCCCCGGCGGGGGGGGGAGGGCGTAAACAGATTTAGGAGCCCCTTCGGGGACCCTCCGGGGCAGCGGAGCCCACCTCACCTTTCAGACGTGTCTCCGGCCGCCGGGAGGAATCCTCGCCGGAGATCCCGCGGGCCGGGGGTGGGCGGAGCTTCTGTGAGGCCTACTTCCGGTCCGCGGCCTGCACGGCCACGGACCAGAGCAGCGGCAGCCCCCAGTGAGGTGCGGGCTGGGGGTGGCGCCCGGCACCACTGAGCGGACGTGGAGACTCCCTGCAGTCGGCAGGGGAGAGAGCATGGATGGAGGGGCAGTGCGGATCGGAGCGGTAGTCGGAGGGGGCTGGTGGCAGGGTCCTGCAGTCCGCAGGGCCCTTGCTGCGGTCCGTTGTCACGGTACCTCCCAGCAGGGATCGGGCTGGGGGGTGTTCCCGGCATCCGGACGGAGAGGCACGGCCTTCCTGCAGTCGGCAGGGAGGGGGACCACCGGGAGCTACGGAGCTTACAGCGGTGCAGCAGGAGGGGGCAGCAAAGAAGGACGGCGGCAGGACGCCGCGTCGCGGCAAGAGAAAGAGGACAAGCAGGAGGCGCACGGAGGAGCAGGGTGCGGTGACCGTGGGGGTTGACGGCCGCCAGGTGCGGGCTGTCCCCTCGCTGGTCCCCCCAGCGTACTCCAGCAGCTCTTCTTATTCAGGCGAGGAAGAAGGACCGGAGGAGGCGGCAGGACGGATGGAACGGCAGCAGGATGTTCGCGGTACGGCTGCTCCGGATTCGGTTTCATAGGCAGCCCGGTGAGAGGACAACCAATATGTTTAATGTTGTGGGTAGTGTTAGCGGGGGTTCCACCGCGGGGAGTGGTTTGCCGGGGGTTAGTGCGGTCGGTCAGTCGGGGTTACCCGGGGCGGAGTTTTGGGGGCAGCTGCTAGGGGTGTTGCAGGGGTTGTCGGCTGAGCGGTCAGGTCGAAGCGGGCCTGGGTCCCCGGCGGGGGCGTGGGTGGGTCCCACGGTCGGGGTGCTGCCGGTGGTACCGGTGCGCGAGGTAGAGGCTTAGGAGGTTGTGCCGGCGGTCGTTGCGGGTCAGGCGGACGGCGCGGCGGCCGTGGCGTTGGTTAGCAAGGACGTGGAAAAGGAAAAGGATGATGAGGTTGTGCGTTTGGATGATAGGGCACGGAGCGAAGTTACGGGTGCTTTGAGAGTCCGTTAGGGGTGCATTTGAAAAAGGAGGTGAGGGAGAAGATAAGGAAAGGGGAGTATGTGGAAATTTTTTCCCTGCTTCCCTTGGAAAAGTTTAACTTGGATAAAGTGAAGCCAAGTGACTCTAAAAGAAGAAAAGGAGGATGAGGAAAAAAGGAGGTGTAGGTTGATCCCGAGGACTTTTACTAACTGGCTGCAGGCCTTTGCGATATTAGCCAGCGTGGTTGGGGAAAAGGAGCCGGAGCATTGTTCCGCCTTTTTCGGTCATATGGACTCGATCGGCGAGGCATACAGGGTGTACGGTGGTTTAGGCTGGCTGCGATATGACGAGCAGTTCCGGCAACGGAAGGCTATGCGGCCTGGCATCCGGTGGGACCACAAAGATATTTCTCTGTGGATGCGTTTGATGACTGCTCTGGCGCAGCCCTTTCGAGGGGGTGCCAGGAGCCTGGGTGTGAGTGGCGGGTCTTCGGCTGGACAAAAGAAAGGGGCGTGTTGGCAATTTAATGAGGGGCAATGTAAGTTTAGGGCAGCGTGTCAGTTCAAACACGAGTGTTCCGGTTGTGGAGGTTCCCACTCTTTGGCCAGGTGTTTCAAAAGGGGAATGAAAAGTCGGGGGAAGGTTTTGGAAAAAGGGAGGACGCCAGTGAGGGTCGAGGCGATGCTTCCCTATTTAAATAGATATCCGGATGATCGGGCGGCGGAGCTGTTTGCGACGGGTTTTACGGAAGGTTTCCAGATTCCGTTTGAATTTGGGGCACCGGTGTTTCGCCCGGGTAATTCGAGGTCCGCGAAAGAACATCCGGAGGTGGTGACGGAAAAGCTGCAGAAGGAGGTGGAGTGGGGAGGATGGTGGGTCCGGTCAAGGACCCGCCACTACCCAACTTGAGGTTTTCGCCGCTGGGAGTGGTAACCCAAGTGGGTTGTTGGTAAACGGTGGGATTTCACCCGAGTTGCCGGCGGTCTGTTATGTATCATTTGACAAGGCGTTGGAGTTAGTGTGGGTAGCCGGGCAAGGGGCCCTGATGACCAAGGCAGACGTGGAAGCAGCTTTCCGGTTACTTCCGGTGCACCCGGAGAGTTTTCACCTTTTGGGGTGCATGTGGGATGGGGAATACTATGTGGATCGGTGCCTGCCCATGGGTTGTTCTATTTCGTGCGCTTATTTTGAAGCGTTTAGTTCGTTTGTGGAATGGGTAGTCAGGGATGTGGCGGGTGTCCACTCAGTAATACACTATTTGGATGATTTCTTTTGCGTGGGCCCAGCGGGCTCCTCGGTTTGTTCCTTGCTGTTATTTACATTAGAACGCATTGCAGGAAGCCTGGGCATTCCGTTGGCACAGGAGAAAACAGAAGGGCCAGTGACGTCCCTGTGTTTCCTGGCCATTGAAATTGACACGGTGGCTATGGAATGCCGATTGCCGGAGGATGAGCTGCGTGATTTGAAGGCGTCGGTGCAGTTGTTGCACCGGGCTAAGAAGGTGCGGTTACGGGATTTCAGTCGGTCCTTGGGAAGTTGAATTTTGCCTGTCGCATTAGGCCGATGGGGCGAATATTTAACAGGCATCTGGCGAGCGCGACAGCAGGGGTGATTGCTACAAATCATTTTGTCAGAGTGACAATGAGGATGAAAGGAGATTTGCTGGTGTGGGGCTGCATTCCTTGAACGATACAACGGACGGACGTTATGGATGAGTAAGGCAGTATCAAATAGCCAGCTGGAACTGTTTATTGATGCGGCGGGGGCATCAGGTTTTGGGGCAATTTTTCGGACGCATTGGTGTATTGGCAAATGGCCACGGCTTTGGGTGGAAAAGGGGTTGGTGACGAATTTGGCGCTGCTGGAACTGTTCCCCATCATAGTGGCGGTGGAGTTGTGGGGCCCAGAATTTGCGGGCAAGAGCTTTGCATGCATTGTGATGACATGGCAGTGGCGCATTCGATCAATTCATTGTCGGCAAAATCGCCCCCGGTAGTGTGGTACTTGAGACATCTGGTGTTGCGTTGCTTAGAACTTAACATGTGCGTGGTGGCGCAGCATGTGCCCGGAGTGCAAAATGAAGTGGCTGATGCACTCTCTCGGTTTCAGTTCCACAGGTTCAGGCGACTGGTGCCAGGAGCGGACAAGGATGGAGAACTATGCCCGGCATGGCTGTGGGACCTGGCGTCGGTGTAGCATTTGAGGGAATCAGGAGACCGGTGGCTGAGGCTACTTGGTGCCGATACCAGGCTGTGTGGCAGGAATGGGAGGAATTGGAGAAGACGGATTTTATGGAGCTTGGTTAGACAGGCCGAGTGCTGGGGGTTTTGTCATTGAGTAGCTGGGATTTTTCAGCAGACCGGTCTGTTTCGGTGATGATTACAAGTTGGCGGTGTTGGCCTTCTTGTTTAAAATGCAAGGGGTTCGGGACGTGACAAAGGATTTTCTGGTGCGGCAGGTGATGAAGGGTTTTCGAAAGGGCGCGCAGTCGCGAGACAGGAGACGGCCAATATTGTTTCCGTTGTTGGTTCGTTTGGTGAGGTGTTTGGAGGATATATGCTCGTCCGATTAGGAACGAGCCTTGTTTACGGTTGCCTTCGTATTGGCATTTTTTGGGGCTTTCTGCATCGGAGAATTGGGTAGCCCTGCCAGGCATGCAGTAGGCGGGCTGTTATTGGAGGATGTTACGCTTGGAAGGGATGGAGCGAGTGCCGGCTACGGTTTTCAAAGACAGATCAAATAGGTCGGGGACGTCTGGTGATATTGTTTGAATTGCCAGGGCACCACCTATGCCCAGTGGTTCAGGTGACAGAGTTCTTGCAGGTGTGGGGTGGCTACCCCGGTGTTTTCATTAGGCATGTGGATGGATCTAGATAAAAGAGAAGCACACGACCAAATATCCAAGTTGCAAAGTGATAATCTTTATTAACACAGGGGTAGGTGCGGGGCGGCACGAAACAAGTAAGGGCACAAACCATCAATCTCTGACCAAAAGATTATGAACAGTGTCAAAGAAAATATATAGATTGACAACATAGTCTAACCACCTGCATATAATTCAATCGTAAATGTGACATAAAATAGTGGATATATAGCCACAAAAACATTGATAGACCAGGCAAAGACGTATCACTATAAGATGGAAGAAAAAATTCATTCACATGAAAACCCTATGGGTCCCTGGAACCAATTACACATATATGTGAAATCAATCATAAATATGAGAAGAAAGATAGTAGATATAGTTGATGTATGACCACATAGATCAACCAGGGGAAAGTTTGACACACAATTGGAGAAACAGTTCATTCATATCCTATCGCTGTGAATTTCTGATCCAGGCTAAGCAATAGCTAAAAAATTAAGGTTGGACAATGCCATACCTAAGCTGATAAATGTAATACATCAGGATCAGGGAAACTACCCCAACAAATCCATGTGGATAATTAGAACAGTGGCACACTTTACCTGGGAGACTAGGAGCGGTCAGAGAGCGGTGTCTGTGTTCTTCCCGACGGCCGTTTCGGCTGGAAGCCTTCGTCAGGGGGCGAGGGGAAGTGTGGGTTAAAAACGGGGCATCAACCAATCAACGCCGGTTGACGTGCCAGTAACGCAATGAGTATCCAGGGCAGCGCGAGACGCACAGCGCCTCACCGCGCCGCCTCCCGCCCGACAGTTCCGGTCACATGACCGCTACGTGTGCGCATCACGTGGCCATCATGTGAGCAGACGTCACACAGGGAAGGCGGCGCGGCAGCGCGATGACGTCCACCGCTCCCGGACACACGCGCACTAGCACTCAAACCAGCGATGGGAGATAAGATTTAACACTTATATATAGAGAATGAAAGGTGGTAAGAATATAGATCTATCTCACGGTATGGCTATCAGATATCGCAATAGCAATGCAATTATAGGTATAGACAAGAATTATTATACCTTATGCGATATCAAATATCCGGGGCTAAAAATGCATTTTATATATGGAATATCAAGGGATATGCCAAATAATACATGCAAATAGCAATATATATGGTGCAGGGCATAGACAGATATTTAACATCAAGAATAAATAGCACATATACAGTATCTGTCATGTATAATATCCAACATGACAGTTAACATGTGACATGGATTGACAATAACTGTTATTGATGCCCCCTTTTTAACCCACACTTCCCCTCACTTGCCCACACCCCCTAACGAAGGCTTCCAGCCGAAACGGCCGTCGGGAAGGACACAGACACCGCTCTCTGACCGCTCCTAGTCTCCCAGGTAAAGTGTGCCACTGTTCTAATTATCCACATGGATTTGTTGGGGTAGTTTCCCTGATCCTGATGTATTACATTTATCAGCTTAGGTATGGCATTGTCCAACCTTAATTTTTTAGCTATTGCTTAGCCTGGATCAGAAATTCACAGCGATAGGATATGAATGAACTGTTTCTCCAATTGTGTGTCACACTTTCCCCTGGTTGATCTATGTGGTCATACATCAACTATATCTACTATCTTTCTTCTCATATTTATGATTGATTTCACATATATGTGTAATTGGTTCCAGGGACCCATAGGGTTTTGATGTGAATGAATTTTTTCTTCCATCTTATAGTGATACGTCTTTGCCTGGTCTATCAATGTTTTTGTGGCTATATATCCACTATTTTATGTCACATTTACGATTGAATTATATGCAGATGGTTAGACTATGTTGTCAATCTATATATTCTCTTTGACACTGTTCATAATCTTTTGGTCAGAGATTGATGGTTTGTGCCCTTACTTGTTTCGTGCCACCCCGCACCTACCCCTGTGTTAATAAAGATTATCACTTTGCAACTTGGATATTTGGTCGTGTGCTTCTCTTTTATCTACAATTATTACGACTTATCCTCAGTCCCCACCCAGTCCCTTATACATAACATGGTTTTGTACCGTCTATATATGTATCTGGTAAATCATGGTGTGGCTGTGGCTTTATGTGATCATTAATATTACTGTGTTTTGCACAGACATTTGTGTTTCAGCCATGGACTACAAGGCTAAAGAAAAATGTTGGCTGGACCAGGCCAATCAGGTGTATGGTGATTTGGAGTGCGGTATGACATCTACTAGTGATCACAATCTTGAGGAGGCGTTCCTTCTAATTCAACACTTACATCTCAAAAGATCTAAATTATGGTGGAATCGCCTATTTCTACAGAGATATATTTCTAAAAAGTTTACACCCCGAGGGTTAAGAGTTCGTGTTATTCCAACATTTTTCATTGATGATCCATCTTTTATTACAAGATGGGAGGATGCATGCAATGTGTGTTCCACGATCTTCATGGAATTATTAGTCGAGTCTAATACTAAGAGCATCTCCAATATTGATACATTATTGGACGAAGCTCAGTCCAAATTTAAAGAGACATGTCCCTTGGATCAGATATCCATCTTTGATTCCAGATTGGAGAAAAATCTTGATGGTTGTTGTGACGACATGGACTCTCATGGGTTAACGTTTCTTAAAATCCAGCCAGACAGCATGATAGATTGTCTATAGATGGGGGAGAAGTCCCTCATTGTTTTTACAAGACTCTTGTTGACTCAATGTAATGGTGTTGGCCACTGAAAGCCAGACGTATTGTTCTCCAGACATTTCCAGTAACCATTGTATTGTAGTTGTGTATTGATAATGTAATTACCTTAGTAGCCATTGTCTAGTCAGTGACTCCCAGTTTACATGTACACCCTCAGCCTTTCTAAGCACATCATTTAAATGAACATTGTCCATGCAGCTTGAAATTCCTCCAATGGGAGAAGCAATCTTGTCCAACCAATCGATGAGGACGCAGTGTATCCAAGGGGAAGGTTGTGGCTATAAAAAGGACTTCTTTAAGCCACCAGTGGTTGTTGATGGTTGATGGATTCAGTCTAAGCTCTTTGGAGCTGACTGGAGGATCAGGACATCTTATGGCTTCAATCTAGGGACTCCGGATCCGGTTGGAGACCATATCCACAGCCTAGGGATTTCGACTCCGGCTGCCAGGATTTTAACATCAAACCAGGACTACCTAAGGAGGACACTCAGGTTGGGACAGTTCAGTCACCTGTTGCAGACTTTGCAGACCTCAGACAGCTTGGAACCTGTGAGGCATGGACATTCTAAATCCCTGGTGAGCCAGCGGAAGGCTGAGACTCTGTTGCCTGTTACATTTGTGTGTTTTGCTGGTTATGTGTTATGTGCCGTTAATTGTTTGGGGATCCAATAAAGTCTAATTATTGTGGTTCCCTCACCCTGTGTTGTCTGAGTAGTGTTACGCCCACGGTTAGGGAGGCCGGCGTTCAGTTGGGATGAGCCCTGAGCCACGCTGTCTTTCTAAAGGCGGCGGGTTTTAGTGTACGAGAGCGCCCACTGAGCCCCGTGTCTCCACAGTTGTGTCAAAAAAATCCATGACACACAAGCCAAAAAATGGGCCCGGGACTCACGTGATTTCTCTCAAAAAATGGTTTACGCATGGAGACAGGATCCTGCTGGATCGCCTAGGGCTGCTCGCGCCTCCTCCTTTTCATCTTTGTCCACAGTTAGCGATCAATCAGATGCACCTTCTGTTCAATCTAATATCACTACCCGATCTGGCTTATTGATTGGTAGACCGAGAGATAACAAGACATCTACTTCAAAACCAAACAACTATAGAACCCCAGGATACAAATATTCCAACAACGTGATTAACCTTAGTTCATATGTCTTGTCCCCTTCTGATATTTCACTCTTGGAAAAGGGTCTCTCCTTCTCACCCACTGCCAGATTTGATAGGTTTGTGGCCATCAAGGATTTGCACCTGTTTGCTCGCTCTCTAATTTTTAAAAAATATTTTTTGATACTAATCTACAAAAACTTTTTCCCACAGAGGAGGAACAAGTAGCCCTACGCGATCTGGAGGAACTAGCCATGGAACATATGACAACTGAAGGGGGTAAGATTCCTCCTTCAATACGTCCACGATCCAGGAGGTTCCCTCCACTTTCATCTTGCCCAAATGTGGAATTATTCGTACAACTGGTCTCCAAGGAATTTGATAGCATCCCATCAGGTATCTCATATGATAACCTTTCTTGGCAGGAACGTACTAGACTGCGTGAGCTTCGGACATTGCCTGGAGGGATATTAAAACCGGCGGATAAGGGTGGTTGCATTGTGGTGTGGCCAAAGGATCTCTATGAGGGGGAGGCATTTAGGCAGCTACGGGACAGGGTCTGCTATAAAAAGCTGACCTTTAACCCCTTGTCTGCCTTTACTGCCTCACTGCTTGGGATCCTAAAAACTGCACTAGACAACAATGTTATCACCCAGGATTTAGCTTCAGCCCTCCAGGTGTCCGAGCCAGTGATTCCCACACTGTACCTCCTGCCAAAGGTTCATAAGGATGCTAATCTCCCCCCAGGGAGACCAATTGTTTCTGGCCGAGGGAACTTCCTGGAACATGTAAACCGCTGGATTGATACCAAACTCCAGCCACTTGTGGAGGGATTACCATCTTTTATTAAAGATACTGGCGATTTCCTTAGGCGGGTCGACGGACTGAGTATTGGTGATGATTCTATGCTGGTGAGGGGGGATGTAGAATCCCTCTACACCAGCATTAAACATTGTGACGGGCTTCAGGCCACTCGATTCTTTTTAGACATGTCGAATTTATTACCTGACATGGTGGCCCTTATCATGGAGTTATTGGAATTTACTTTAACTCACAATTTTTTCGTCTTTAAGGGGTCCTTTTACCTGCAGCTCCAGGGAACAGCGATGGGGGCCTCCTTTGCCCCCTCCTATGCCAACCTGTTCCTGGGGCTGTGGGAGAGGGACCTTTTCCTGTCAGATCGGCTGCCATCGATGGACCGCGTCCCCTTTTGGACGCGGTACATCGATGACATCTTTTTGATCTGTCAGGGCTCGGAGACGGAGCTCCATGACTTCATGAAGGTCCTGAATCTTAATGATTTAAATATTCATATCACCTACACTCACCATGCTCAGTCCTCGACTTTCTTGACGTCATCGTCAAAAGAGATGCTCTTAACACCATTCAAACTGACATATTTCGTAAGAGGACTGCTGGAAATGTACTATTGCATGCATCCTCTTCACATCCTGGCCACATGATCCGATCCATTCCAGTGGGCCAGTTCCTGCGTCTCCGCAGGATCTGCTCCACTGATTCGGATTTTGAGGCCCGAGCCCTAGACCTCAAGCATAGGTTCTATGATAGGGGTTACAGCAGGTGATGTGTGAAAAGAGCTTATAATAGGGCGAAACATTCTACCCGTCACTCCCTGCTATATGCTCCTCAAAGACCTCAATCGCGGGAAACCCTGAGATTTGTCACCAATTATCATGGCCAATTTTCGGCCATGAGATCGTGCCTGCAGAAATTTTGGCCAGTTCTGCAGGCCGATCCGATTTTGGCTCAGATGATCCCCGATAGGCCAATGCTACGTATTCGTAGGTCAAAAAATCTCCGCGACCATCTCGTGGCAAGTCACTATGATGAGTGCATTCAGCCGCCTCCTTTTGGTCCTGTGGCCCCCCGCACTGGCTGCGTACCTTGCGGGCGTTGTGTGGCCTGCCCGAATGTGGACAGGACAGACACGTTTATGGACTCTATGGGGGAAAATACTTTCACCATCAAGAAGTTCATTTCCTGCACCACGTCGGCGGTCATTTATTATGCCACTTGCCCCTGTCCCAAAATATATGTCGGCCTGACAACCAGGCAGTTTAAGGTTGGCGTCCGGGAGCACGTTAACGGGATAATTGCAGCGGCCAACTGCTCTGATATCCTATCACTTAAACCCATCCCACGTCATTTCCGACAATGTCATCAATCGGATCCGACACTGTTAAGGGTCAGGGGCATTGACCGCCTTGATCTTAATATTCGTGGGGGAAAGATTAGTCAACGACTGGCCATGATGGAGACAAGATGGATTTGGACATTAAAAACTCTTCACCCTTTGGGTCTAAACGAGAATATTTCCTATGCCCCATTTTTGTGATAGCCGTGGTGGTCCTCTTACTATCAGGACGGGGTTTATTGTTTTGGTTTTGTTTTTAAATCTATAAATTGTTGTTTATTTTACTTTGTTCTATTTTAGGCATCTTCCTTTCATTTTATGATTTAATATCGAGGATGGATGTTGGAGCATTGTACTATCTGAAGATGTTATCTCATTTATTTTATGAAGCAATTGGACAACATCAAGCAAGAAATATAACAGTTATTGTCAATCCATGTCACATGTTAACTGTCATGTTGGATATTATACATGACAGATACTGTATGTGCTATTTATTCTTGATGTTAAATATCTGTCTATGCCCTGCACCATATATATTGCTATTTGCATGTATTATTTGGCATATCCCTTGATATTCCATATATAAAATGCATTTTTAGCCCCGGATATTTGATATCGCATAAGGTATAATAATTCTTGTCTATACCTATAATTGCATTGCTATTGCGATATCTGATAGCCATACCGTGAGATAGATCTATATTCTTACCACCTTTCATTCTCTATATATAAGTGTTAAATCTTATCTCCCATCGCTGGTTTGAGTGCTAGTGCGCGTGTGTCCGGGAGCGGTGGACGTCATTGCGCTGCCGCGCCGCCTTCCCTGTGTGACGTCTGCTCACATGATGGCCACGTGATGCGCACACATGGCGGTCATGTGACCGGAACTGTCGGGCGGGAGGCGGCGCGGTGAGGCGCTGTGCGTCTCGCGCTGCCCTGGATACTCATTGCGTTACTGGCACGTCAACCGGCGTTGATTGGTTGATGCCCCCTTTTTAACCAACACTTCCCCTCACTTGCCCATGCCCCCTGACGAAGGTTTCCAGCCGAAACGGCCGTCGGGAAGGACACAGACACCGCTCTCTGACCGCTCCTAGTCTCCCAGGTAAAGTGTGCCACTGTTCTAATTATCCACATGGATTTGTTGGGGTAGTTTCCCTGATCCTGATGTATTACATTTATCAGCTTAGGTATGGCATTGTCCAACCTTAATTTTTTAGCTATTGCTTAGCCTGGATCAGAAATTCACAGCGATAGGATATGAATGAACTGTTTCTCCAATTGTGTGTCACACTTTCCCCTGGTTGATCTATGTGGTCATACATCAACTAGATCTACCATCTTTCTTCTCATATTTATGATTGATTTCACATATATGTGTAATTGGTTCCAGGGACCCATAGGGTTTTGATGTGAATGAATTTTTTCTTCCATCTTATAGTGATACGTCTTTGCCTGGTCTATCAATGTTTTTGTGGCTATATATCCACTATTTTATGTCCCATTTACGATTGAATTATATGCAGATGGTTAGACTATGTTGTCAATCTATATATTCTCTTTGTTCATAATCTTTTGGTCAGAGATTGATGGTTTGTGCCCTTACTTGTTTCGTGCCGCCCCGCACCTACCCCTGTGTTAATAAAGATTATCACTTTGCAACTTGGATATTTGGTCGTGTGCTTCTCTTTTATCTACAATTATTACGACTTATCCTCAGTCCCCATCCAGTCCCTTATACATAACATGGTTTTGTACCGTCTATATATGTATCTGGTAAATCATGGTGTGGCTGTGGCTTTATGTGATCATGTGGATGGATCTGCCTTATCGCGATTCCAGTTTATGGCAGTGCTGAAGACGGCTTTAGTACGGGCGGGGGAGGAGCCAAGGGATTACGGGTCCCACTCCTTTCGGATTGGGGCAGCGACCGAAGCGGCTAGGTGGGGGGCTGAGTGAGGATTGGATCCGGCGGATTGGGAGCTGGGAATCCTCCAGATTTCGTTTGTATATTAGACCACATCTGATTAGGTGATGTTTGGTGACAGGGGGGTACTTTATTGAGTATGGTTTGGTGGGCAGTTTTTCGTGGACAATTGTTGTTGTATTCAGGGTCTTTATATTTTGCAGGACCATGCCTCGTGTGGATTCTTGGGCATTCCTTTGTGTTTTGGGGAGCTTTGCGGGCGGATGTTCGCCGGGATGGTCGGCAGCTCGGAGCGGCGATGTAGGAAGCCCGTGTGAAATGGCTCGGAATTCGGGGCATGACTTGGAGTAGAGTTCGCCCTGAATTGGCGTATTATAGCCGGATTGACAGGGAACCTGATGTTTTAATGCTGCATGTGGGGGGGAATGACCTTGGAGTGAGGACGGCGAGAGAGTTAAAAAGGGATATCAAGTTGGACTTACTTCATTTGTGGAGGGCGTTCCCTGGCATCATGATTGTGTGGTCCGATATCGTAGCCCGGATGCAGTGGCGTTTTGGGAGGGCGGTGGATCGGATTAACAGGGCCCGGGTAAAATTGAACCGGGCGATTGGCAGGTTTGTAGCGCGGAACGGAGGTTTGGTGGTTCGACTTAAGGAGTTGGAGGAGTCCACCGAGCAGTATTTGAGGCGTGATGGGGTCCATCTCACGGATGTCGGTTTGGATTTGTGGATGTTGGGTTTGAGGGATGGATTGGAACAAGCATTGGGGGTGTGGAGGGCCCGGGCCAAGTAAGGTGTCACTTGGCCGGTCTGTGGTGGGGTGATAGGTCCGTTCAGAGAGGTTTGGTGTACCGACAGTAGGTTTGTTGGTATGAAGCCACTCAGGGGGAGTGGCTTCGAGTTGGATGGGAACTTGTAGGCGGAGGTCCTGCAGGTTCTGGGGAGGGGTAATTAACGATGGAACGTTAATTACCCTACACCTCGGGTCGGTTGGTCACGGCCGAGGTGGTCCCCTGGGCCAGTTGGAGGTTACGGCCGGGGGATAGGAATGATGGTTGCCCTCTCGGATGGACCTATCAGGTGTCATTTTGTGGAGAATATGTATATATGTACAGGTTCAGGTGTTAATGGGGTGGCATGTTGAGCCACAAGTTTGGTACATATATACTGTTTAATAAAGCTGTGGCCATTCGGCAATAAAGTCGTAGTCTGTGTCGTTACTACTATATTTAAATTAAGGGGAAGTTTGTCACTGGAGACCCGCTTATCCCTATAGATACGTCAAGTGTTCCCCTTCTTCCCTGTTCTGATGGGAATTAACTCTTTAGGTGCTGACTGCATATTATTGTCTTAATCCATCTTTGCAGGCCACTTATTATAATTATAATTGGAGAATTTATTGATACATATTTTGGATATTTTGAATCTATCTATTAGTACTCTTACTGATCTGTATCAATTGGATTATTATCCTGGAGCTATTGTATTACAAATTGAAGTCTTTTTGTGATTGTCTGTCCATTTTAAGTGATTTTAAAATTGTTTGTTTTTCTATTGACCCAATAAAATTATTATATATTACATTAATTCTCACTGTTACTCTTGATGTGCGCCCGAGTTACGTGTGCCTTTTTCTCCCCTTGTGCACAATTCTGTCTTCACACATAGGGCAGCCCTCATTTAACTATTTAAGGCTGTGCACCCCTCCTCCCCTTCACCTACATGATCAAAATGAACCAGAGATGGATTGCCCCAGAGTATCTCAGGCAGCCTATTAACAAGACCCAATAATAAGTGTAGCTCCAAAATTTGGATTTCTTAAGTTCAAATAAGTTCCATTGTTTCTCCTTCTAGAATATTTTGTCTTCTATCATCTAATGACACCGCATGACTAATGTAACTTGCTATGCTGCTGCCATGTAATTGTTTTGCCCAATCACCCAGGGCAATATTTTTCAAGCCTTTGTACATTATGCACTGGCACAAGCACTGTCGAGGCTACACTGTCTAGAAAAATTGGTCAGGTATTTCTATTTGTGTTCTTTATTGATGCTGTGCTCCACGGTGTGTTACACATAGCCCCCTGCAAAACCAGAATTTTTTTTTTAGCTTCTTGACATGTTATGCCCTGTTGCAAAATCTACATTTTTTTTTTAAAATAAGCTGTTTGGAGCTGTTGGGAGTACCTACTGATGCAGTGCTCCATACTGTCTGAACCATTATCTCCTGGAGAAACTGAATGTATTAAACTCCTTGGCATATTATGCCCTGTTGCTTATGCTACCAATTTATTTTAAAATAAGCTGCTGGCAGCTCTTGGGAGTATCTTGTGATGCTTACAGTGCCTACAAGTAGTATTCAACCCCCTGCAGATTTAGCAGGTTTGATAAGATGCAAATAAGTTAGAGCCTGCAAACTTCAAACAAGAGCAGGATTTATTAACAGATGCATAAATCTTACAAACCAACAAGTTATGTTGCTCAGTTAAATTTTAATAAATTTTCAACATAAAAGTGTGGGTCAATTATTATTCAACCCCTAGGTTTAATATTTTGTGGAATAATCCCTTGTTTGCAATTACAGCTAATAATCGTCTTTTATAAGACCTGATCAGGTCTCTGGAGTTATCTTGGCCCACTTCTCCATGCAGATCTTCTCCAAGTTATCTAGGTTCTTTGGGTGTCTCATGTGGTCTTTAATCTTGAGCTCCTTCCACAAGTTTTCAATTGGGTTAAGGTCAGGAGACTGACTAGGCCACTGCAACACCTTGATTTTTTCCCTCTTGAACCAGGCCTTGGTTTTCTTGGCTGTGTGCTTTGGGTCGTTGTCTTGTTGGAAGATGAAATGATGACCCATCTTAAGATCCTTGATGGAGGAGCGGAGGTTCTTGGCCAAAATCTCCAGGTAGGCCGTGCTATCCATCTTCCCATGGATGCGGACCAGATGGCCAGGCCCCTTGGCTGAGAAACAGCCCCACAACATGATGCTGCCACCACCATGCTTGACTGTAGGGATGGTATTCTTGGGGTCATATGCAGTGCCATCCAGTCTCCAAATGTCATGTGTGTGGTTGGCACCAAAGATCTCGATCTTGGTCTCATCAGACCAGAGAACCTTGAACCAGTCTGTCTCAGAGTCCTCCAAGTGATCATGAGCAAACTGTAGATGAGCCTTGACATGACGCTTTGAAAGTAAAAGGTACCTTACAGGCTCATCTGGAACGGAGACCATTGTGGTGGAGTACGTTACTTATGGTATTGACTGAAACCAATGTCCCCACTGCCATGACATCTTCCCGGAGCTCCTTCCTTGTTGTCCTTGGGTTAGCCTTGACTCTTCGGACAAGCCTGGCCTCAGCACGGGTGGAAACTTTCAAAGGCTGTCCAGGCCGTGGAAGGCTAACAGTAGTTCCATAAGCCTTCCACTTCCGGATGATGCTCCCAACAGTGGAGACAGGTAGGCCCAACTCCTTGGAAAGGGTTTTGTACCCCTTGCCAGCCTTGTGACCCTCCACGATCTTGTCTCTGATGGCCTTGGAATGCTCCTTTGTCCTTCCCATGTTGACCAAGTATGAGTGCTGTTCACAAGTTTGAGGAGGGTCTTAATTAGTCAGAAAAGGCTGGAAAAAGAGATAATTAATCCAAACATGTGAAGCTCATTGTTCTTTGTGCCTGAAATACTTCTTAATACTTTAGGGGAACCAAACAGAATTTGTGTGGATTGAGGGCTTGAATAATAAATGGCACTCTGAATAAACTGTTCACAATTTAAAAAAAAAAAAAAAAAAGAAATAACATTCTTTTTTGCTGCAGTGCATTTCACACTACCAGGCTGATCTACAGTCCAAATGTCACAATGCCAAGTTAATTCCGAATGTGTAAACCTGCTAAATCTGCAGGGGGTTGAATACTACTTGTGGGCACTGTAGCTACATGATGTCTGAACCACTACACCCTAGGGGAACAGAATGTATTAAACTCCTTGGCATGTTATGCCCTGTTGCTTATGCTATTAATTTTTTAAAAATAAGCTGATGGGAGTACCTACTGATGCAGTGCTCCATATTGTCTGAACCATTCCCCCTGGGGAAACGGAATTTGTTGAAATCCTCGGCGTTAGCTAGTGGAATAAAGCCTGAGTTCCAGAGTGAAACAACTGCCACTTACACGGTGCTGCATGCTTCACAAACTGCAGTCTAGGAAGCAGACGATGATGCCTCCTGCTCCCAACCTGCTTTTGGTCAGATGCAATCATCATCAACGACATCAGCGTCGATGTCCCAGCGTGGCGTTTGTTTGTCCATAAAACATACATTTCTTAATTATTTGAATAGAGGGCCACTGGAGCTGATGGTGTTGGTGGAGGAGGAAGAGGAAGAGGGCAATGCCAACATCCAAATGGCCACATTGGCAATAGCACTGTAAAATGTTATGGAGTACGTATTCCAACTTTCACACTAATGATATAGGGGACGCAGAAAACTGCAAATTACTGCCATCCCTCCCCAATGTATGTTACAGGGCCCACCTGAGAGCCCTAAGAAGTCTGAGATTTGAGGACAGCCAGTGGCCCTTCCTACATTTGAGTAGAGGGCCACTGGAGCCAGTGGTGCTGGTGGAGGAGGAGGAGGGCAAGGTCAACATCCCAACGGGCACATTGTAGCCGACCTTTTAAAGTGCTGTCAAATATGTCCCAAAAAAGGAGGTGTGAGACAGACAACAATATAATGTACAAGTTACAGCCCTTTCTAATCGAAAAAGGAAAAATGTAAAAAACAAAATGTGTGAACATATGCTAAAGTGTTTTTTTTTTGCAGGTCGGTGCTTGATTTGACATTTTTAGTACATTTATTAGGCACTTGAAACGGTTTCTTAGCAATTTCCCCTCTTTTACTTTGGTTTGAGAGCTCTTCTGGCGACTACATAAATGCTGCGTGCTGTTCTGACCACGTTATTCAAAGACACCAGAAATGCAGTCAGTCACCTTCTATAGGCTGTGCCCATACGGTTTCAGCCTTTTCCCATCCATTTCAGCCTTTTCCTCAGTCACCACAGGTCACCACAGGTCACCGACAGGTTCAACGTAAAATTATTCTGGTTTCCCATACTTACATTGGGGGTCGAATATTCACGAATACTCGAATAGCGGCGAGGTATTCGCCGGATATCCGTCGAAGCGAATAATAGGGTATTTGATCATCCCTACAATTAACTTAAGATAACACCCATGGACAAGATAACACCACAATTAACATCTTTTAAATAAATAAAGTCAAATAATTCTCATTTGCAGAACACGGGTTTGAAAGAAAAAAAAACCTGCTCAGACAATGAGACCTCCTGAAAGCGAGAATCAGACAACCTATATGCAAGCCTGCATAGATAAAGTAAGGAAACCTGCAAGCGGGGGGAGAGGGAATGAAGCTGTAACGCTTGCCTGGATCCACAGACTCAGATGGGCTGTAAAGGGGAGGCTAGAGGGAAGCCACTCACCAAGTAGGACCCCCAGAACCCTGAAACCCTTTAACCCCTATACAGGGATTTGGAATTACACCGGGAACTGGAGATCACTACCTGTGGAAGGCTGCAGTCCAATGAGAGTAGTAGTCAGGCAGGGTCAAACCAGGAATTGCGGAACAGGGACAGAATCGTCAGGCAGTGACGTAGTCAGCAAACGTAGCAGAGGTCAGATCCGGGTCGGGCAGCAAGGTACAAAAACAGTAGGCAGAAGGGTAGTCAAAACACGCAGAAGTCAACACACAGGAATCACCAAACAGAATAGGACGAAACAGGAGCCAGGAAAATCAGAACTTTATCTGGCAGTAATCATGTGACAGGAGGGGAAATAAGAAAGGTGTGGTGTTGTAAGGGGTGGGCAGACCCCTTACAAGGAGGTGCAGTGTTATCCCCTGAAGATACCCCCGCTGGGGTAGACAAAACTGTTGATGTTTTATGTTGATGTTTTATTGCACTGTGTAGCTGGGTTTCCCCTAGTGGCCGGGTGGGACGGCTGTCCCCATAGAAACAGGAGAAAGGAGGAGCCGGCAGTAGAAGGGGGAGGGAGAGTGTGTGGTAGCGAGAGAGCAGTGAGAGTTGTTGAGCAGTCGAGTCCGGGACAGGAGAGAAGGAGCAGTGGGGGCAGGGTGTGGGAACTAGGTGGACAGCGTACGAAGCACAGAGAAAACAGGAAAGTGTCCTCTATGGTGAAGCAGGTTTGAGTGGGTCCGATCTGCGGTAGCCGGAGTGGGAGCCCAGGTGAAGTAGAGTAGCCGGGCACATCCCCACTAGGGGAGACTACAAGAGAAGGTGTCCTCCCCCCATCAGGAGTTGTGAAGTGACGCTAACAGCTTTCTGCCACTGTGTGAAGATGTGTGCAATAAACGTGCCTGCTGATTCAACTGGTCTCCGTGTGCAAAGTCTGTATTCGTCTGACAACATTCCCTGCACCACCACACTCTGCCCCACCAAGCAATCTCCTGTCCCAATAGTGACGCCGGAGCCAGGGGTAAGCCTGACAGAAAAAGGGGCTACGACTACAACCCCCAAGGCACCCCTGGCACCCCGTTTCATGTGGCGTAGTCGGCAGGATCCGGACTATATGCGAAGGTTCCCGGTTCCATATTGGGAAGAACAAGTGGTGCCTAAGGCGTTGGACCAGGCACAAGATGGCGCTGAGATGGCCGCCGTCTGCACAAACACAGTGGGTGCGTGGAAGATTGGCGCCAAAAGAAGAACCCTGAGCTGGCCGGCGAAGAAAAAGAAGTACAGAGTACGCCGTCCAAAGAGGGGAGGTGCTGGCCCTAAGATGTTACTGAAAACATGTGAAGAGGGTGGCAGTACAGAAAAAAAGAAGAGTCGCTTATGCTGGGTCGATTTGATGTGTGAGACTGGGGGTGGAGTATATGCAAGAGCGGGAAAAGAAGGCCCGCCTCCACCTTCCCCAGCATCTCCACTGTCCCCGGCGCCATTACAGAAAGAGCTGCAAGAGACGCCAACTCCACAACTGACCTCAAGTGAGATGGAGACTCCAATGAAGCAGCGAGCTGCAGCGGGCGCGCTGGTGGCAACCAGCCTGGGGAGAGGACGCCCGAAGAAGTCTACAATTGAGGAAGCCCTGACTATCAAACTACCGGCTGTGCCAGGAGGCCCGGAGCGGCCCGCGAAAGTAACGTGGGTCACTTCCTGGGATGCCGTGACCGGTGAAACCTCCACGGAAGTCCGGGCCACGTATAAAACAGTACTGCAGCCGGGAATCGAGATACCGGGAACACCCCTCCAGAGTCCGGAGGTGGTTGCGCCCGTCCAGGCAGGTCCTCCAGTCCTTACAGAAGTTCCTACCTCGGGAGAACAGTATGCCCCGGAGTTGGAGGAGGACGAATGGGGGTTCTTCTGGGATCCAGTAAAACCATCACCCCTGACCCGACGACAGTCCCCACCGCCTGAAACTGATCCAGTGCAGGAAAGGTTGCTGGCCGAGACCCTGGCCCGTGAGATGATGGCCGGTCCCCTTAGCGACGAGTTTGATCGGCAATGCACCATTGGCACTGTGGTCAAATTCAATCAGGCGGAAGGCTATGGATTTATAGAGGACGAAGAGACCGGGGATCATTTTTTTTACAACCGGGTTAACCTGGACACTGAAGGCTTGCCCCAACGCCTGCAGACCTTATACCCGGGAGAAAAAGTGAAGTTCCGGAGAGAAGTGGGATGCCGGGGCCTATTTGCCGTAGGAGTGACCCGGATGCCCACTGCTCAAGAGGCCGCACTATGGCAACAGGAAATCGAATGGGAAGAGTGTCAGAGCCAGAGACGTACACAGCGGAGACCGGTGCTGGCCGAGGCTACCCGGCCGAAGAACACGCTGGCGGTGTCGCCAGAAGTCACTACCGGACTGTTAGCTGAGCCGGAAAAGGAGACGCCGGCGGTGTTAGCAATTCGACAGTGTATGGTGACACACCCGGTGGTCGTCGTGGGAAGTCCACAGCCGTCCCGACCCGCTACTCCGTCACCTCCGCCGGGAGCCGAGGGGCCAAAGCCGGAGCCAGAAGGATCAGAGATACCGGTTAACTACGAACCGTTCCGGAGGCTGCGCCGCTTGCCAGGTCAGTCACTCTCTGATTATGTGCGGGCCCAGCGGGCCGAATGGCTCCGAGCTTATCACCCCGCGTGAACCCCAGTGACCGGAAAAGGGGGACATACTTGTGTTAAGTACCAGTAGTGTAGAAGAACCGGTGAAGTTGTACAGGTTGTAACCATGTTCAAGTTACTGAGCCCGGAAGGAGTCTGATGCTGAACTATGCAAGGACTCCCTCTGTGATGTTGAGGAGGACTCTGTTGTTTGTGTTTCTGCCTTCAAAGACCGGGAGCGTTTGTTATAGTCTCCGGGCAGAAGACCAGCAAAGACCGGGAGTGCCTGCTGAAGGCCTCCGGGCACATTGTCTACAAAGACTGGGAGCTTCCTTGGAGGGACTCCGGGCGCCGAACTTGTGCGTCGGTGATTGTCTCTTTCTGATTAAAGTTTTATTCAAAGTTTGCATGCTGCTAATATTGTGTTTTATAGATGCGAGCCTTGCCGGGAGGCTTAGGCAGAAAGAGGGGAGGAATGTAAGGGGTGGGCAGACCCCTTACAAGGAGGTGCAGTGTTATCCCCTGAAGATACCCCCGCTGGGGTAGACAAAACTGTTGATGTTTTATGTTGATGTTTTATTGCACTGTGTAGCTGGGTTTCCCCTAGTGGCCGGGTGGGACGGCTGTCCCCATAGAAACAGGAGAAAGGAGGAGCCGGCAGTAGAAGGGGGAGGGAGAGTGTGTGGTAGAGAGAGAGCAGTGAGAGTTGTTGAGCAGTCGAGTCCGGGACAGGAGAGAAGGAGCAGTGGGGGCAGGGTGTGGGAACTAGGTGGACAGCGTACGAAGCACAGAGAAAACAGGAAAGTGTCCTCTATGGTGAAGCAGGTTTGAGTGGGTCCAATCTGCGGTAGCCGGAGTGGGAGCCCAGGTGAAGTAGAGTAGCCGGGCACATCCCCACTAGAGGAGACTACAAGAGAAGGTGTTCCCCCCCCCATCAGGAGTTGTGAAGTGACGCTAACAGCTTTCTGCCACTGTGTGAAGATGTGTGCAATAAACGTGCCTGCTGATTCAACTGGTCTCCGTGTGCAAAGTCTGTATTCGTCTGACAACATTCCCTGCACCACCACACTCTGCCCCACCAAGCAATCTCCTGTCCCAATAGTGACGCCGGAGCCAGGGGTAAGCCTGACAGAAAAAGGGGCCACGACTACAACCCCCAAGGCACCCCTGACACCCCGTTACAGTGTCTTCCCATTGGCTGTAGCTGAACGCTGGCAACTTCAGCTGGAAGACACATGCCACCCACAGTCAGCCAGCGGTACTGCAGATCCCAAGCTAACCCAGCCCAGTGGATGATCGGAACCTGCGCCCACTGGTGCCACTGGCATCAACTTCTCTCCCATCACCAGCACCATCCACGGCAGGAACACGGCGTTGCCTGCCGATCGGAGCATAAGTCGCTGGAGAAGACTCCGGTGGTGATGTAACAGTACCCCCCCTCCACGAGGGGCCTCCGGACCCTCAAAACCCGGCTTCCCAGAAAATTGGAGGTGAAACCGTCGGACCAGACCCCTAGCATAAACATCGCTCGCAGGGACCCATGACCTCTCCTCGGGACCGTGACCCCTCCAATACACCAAATACTGTACCGCCCCTCTGACAATATGGGAATCAAGTATTCTCTGCACCTCATACTCCAAGTTACCTTCCACTAAAACAGGAGGAGGAGGGTCACTGACTGGGTGAATGGGGACATGATGTAACTTAAGGAGGGACTTATGGAACACATTCGATATCTTGAAGGATGGGGGGAGTTGCAGGCGGAAAGCTGTGGGATTAATTACCTCAATTATCTCGTAAGGTCCAATAAATCTCAGACCCAGCTTAGCAGAAGGGACCTTGAGTTTAATATTCTCTGTGGATAACCATACCTTGTCCCCAACTCCAAGGCTAGGGCCCTTGGAACGTCTCTTATTAGCAGAGGAGGCTTGACCAACCTTTGCCTTCAGGTTCTCTTTCACCTCAGACCAGATAGCCTTTAATTTGTCCACAGTTGAGTCAACCTCAGGAGTATCCATCACAGCGGAAGAAAAAGAACCAAAACGTGGATGCAACCCTAAATTGCAGAAAAAGGGGGTAGTCTTGATGGATTCCTGATACTGATTATTGATAGCGAACTCAGCTAGCGGCAGATATTCCACCCAGTCAGACTGACGGTCAGACACATAACACCGGAGATATTGTTCAAGGCTTTGATTGGAACGTTCGGTCTGACCGTTGGTCTCTGCGTGGTAGCCAGATGAAAAAGATAGCTCTATATGGATCTTTTTACAAAACGCCCTCCAGAATTTTGAGACGAACTGTGTTCCTCGGTCAGAAACAATATTTTCCGGAACCCCGTGAAACTGCACAATATGCCTAATAAACAACTTGCTAAGAGTTTCAGAATTGGGTAATCCGGACAGAGGAACAAAATGACACTGTTTGCTGAATCTATCCACTACTACCCAGATACAAGTCTTCCCTTCTGAGGGTGGAAGGTCAGTGATGAAGTCCATGGAGAGATGTGTCGAAGGGCTTACTGGAGTAGGTAGGGACTGGAGAAATCCGTCAGGGCGGGTACGGGGTGTCTTGGCTCGAGCACAAGTTTCACAAGCCAGTACATATTCCTTACAATCTTTCGCTACGGTTGGCCACCAAAAATTCCTGGTTACTAATCGGAGGGTATTGCCGATACCAGGGTGACCTGCCAGCACAGAATTGTGGGATTCCTGGAGTACCCGTAGGCGCAGTGAGGGGGCGACAAACAGTTTATGGACAGGGGTGGTTTCAGGAGCTTGGTCTTGGGTATTATGGACCTCTTCTATCAAATCTAAGGAAACCGATGACATAATAATGCCTTTAGCTAGAATATGCACTGGTTCAGAGTCTTCAGACTGAGAGGGACAGAAGCTACGGGAAAGTGCATCAGCTCTGGTGTTCTTCGTACCGGGCCGGAATGTTACCACAAAATCAAATCTGGAGAAGAACAATGCCCACCTAGCTTGCCTAGGATTGAGTCTCTTAGCAGATTCCAGATAAGTGAGGTTCTTATGGTTTGTGATGACTGTGACCTTATGTTTGGCGCCTTTGAGGAAGTGGCGCCATTCCTCGAAGGCCCATTTAATAGCCTACAGCTCACGATTACCAGTGTCATAATTTCTCTCTGTGGGAGAAAACTTGCGGGAAAAGAAGGCACAAGGACGAAGCTGAGTGAGAGACGGAGTACCCTGTGATAGCACCGCTCCCACTCCAACCTCGGATGCATCGACTTCCACAATAAACGGACGCATAAGATCAGGCTGAACCAAAATCGGGTCTGAGGAGAAACATCCTTTTAATTTTGAGAAGGCATGGATCGCCTCTGGCTTCCAATTAACCACATCAGCCCCTTTTTAGTCAAATCGGTGAGGGGTTTGGCAATTTTGGAAAAATCTCTAATGAATTTGCGATAATAATTAGCGAATCCATGGAAACACTGCAAGGCTTTCAGAGACTTGGGTTGCACCCACTCCTTAATCGGTTGAAGCTTAGAGGGATCCATGCGGAAGCCTTCTGCAGACAATATATAACCCAGGAAATTAACCTCTGCCTCAAAAAAAAACACATTTCTCATATTTAGCAAATAGGGAATTCTCCCTGAGTCTCTGCAGTACAGTGCATACATGTTGGACATGTGACGTAGCATCAGGAGAATAAATCAGGATGTCATCCAGATAAACCACCACATATTGACCACAAATATCTCTGAAAATGTCATTAACAAAGTTCTGGAACACAGCCGGCGCATTACTTAATCCAAAAGGCATTACTAAGTACTCATAATGTCCCTCTGGAGTATTAAATGCAGTTTTCCACTCATCCCCTTCTCTGATACGGATAAGGTTATATGCACCCCTGAGATCCAGCTTGGTGAACCACCGGGCTCCTATGAGCTGGTTAAACAGATCGGGGATGAGTGGCAGAGGGTACTGATTCTTTACAGTAATAGCATTCAGTTCACGGTAGTCAATACAAGGTCTGAGGCCATCATCTTTCTTATCAACAAAAAAGAAGCCAGCGCCGACTGGTGACCTGGATGGCCTGATAAACCCTCTGCAGACTGTCTGCTATATAATCTTTCATGGCCTGACGCTCCAGACCAGAAAGATTATACATTTTACCCTTGGGGAGTCGGGAATTGGGGATCAAATCTATGGGGCAGTCATAATCTCTGTGCGGAGGTAATTTTTCAGATTCAGATACAGAAAACACATCAGCAAATTCCCTGAATGCATAAGGTATGAAGATAGGTTCAGCTCTAGTCAGGTTCACAGCTAAAGACATCCACGTCTCCTGACACTCAGGGCTCCATCGCACAATCTCACCCTGATACCAGTCTATGACGGGGTTATGTTTATGCAGCCAAGGCATGCCCAAAACCACCGCTGACATCAGATTCTCAAGAACAAAAAATGACACAGATTCTACATGCAGAGCACCAACAAGCATGGAGATCTCTGGAGTTACAAAAGTAACCACACCCTGGGTGAGAGGTGTACTATCGATAGCAGATATTCTAATAGGTGCATTTAACCTGAGCAAAGTCAAACCCAGCTCTTTTGCTACAATAGGGTCTATAAAATTAGCTGCAGAGCCACAATCAACAAAGGCCTGCAGCCGTACAGATTTTCCCTGGTGAGACAATGAGACAGGTAACATTAACCTCATACGGTCTTTAGGAAGTACCTGGGCACCTGAGCGGGTATCCTGGGGTCCGCTCAGGTGGTGCTGCTGCCTTGGAAGCGATTGCCTCACTGATCCAGGCACTCCACCACGTGATCTGCTCCCTTGCAGTCGACGGGACTCTGGACATGCTGAGGTAGGTACTGCAGCGGGGACTTGGACCTGAGCAGACCTGAGGTCCTGCACTTGCTGTGTCAGTCCATGTACAAGCCCAGAAAGGGTGTGCACCTGATTTAGCACAGCATGGAGAGAATCCATTTTTTTTTCTTTTTCTCTCCTGGTTAGATGGCCAGTAGTGATGAGCGAGTACTAAAAAGCTCGGGTGCTCGAAGCTCGGGCCGAGCCTCCCAAGATACTCGTGTACTCGGGCCGAGCAACGAGCCCAATGTTATCCTATGGGAGACCCGAGTATTTTTGTGAAATGACCCCCCGGCAGCATGGAGAAACCCTAAAAATGGGACAAAAGTCTCAGAAGAGTGCTCAAATGACATGGCAACAGCATGGGGAAGACCCCTTGAAGCATTTATCACTCAAAAGTCACAGCTGTGAACAATTTTGTCCGCGTTTCACGCCATTTTTACGGACTCACCAGAAAACCTTCCAAAATGACCCCAAAATGATTTTTCATGGCAGAAATGTTAAGGGCACATACCCAATAGTGAGATAGAGCTGGTGTATGTTACTTTTTGAGATTAATACATGAAAGATTTTACGTGAAAACATTGTGTGGCACTCCGATGTCCCTGAGAAGAGACGTACATGAAGGCCTCTTGAGTCTAATGTGCCCATTTTGAGGAAGTGAGTCTTTGTAGTATTTTCCTTTGCCAGGGCAGCCAAAAATTGGGAGGCTCCACATTGTCCCTGGATAGAGACGTGCATGAGGGCCTGTAAACCTGAAGTGCCCATTGTAAGGAAGTGGGTCTATTTCAGTATAGCCCTTTGCCAGGGCAGCCAAAAATTGGGAGGCTCCACATTGTCCCTGGATAGAGACGTGCATGATGGCCTGTAAACCTGAAGTGCCCATTGTAAGGAAGTGGGTCTATTTCAGTATAGCCCTTTGCCAGGGCAGCCAAAAATTGGGAGGCTCCACATTGTCCCTGGATAGAGACGTGCATGATGGCCTGTAAACCTGAAGTGCCCATTGTAAGGAAGTGGGTCTATTTCAGTATAGCCCTTTGCCAGGGCAGCCAAAAATTGGGAGGCTCCACATTGTCCCTGGATAGAGACGTGCATGATGGCCTGTAAACCTGAAGTGCCCATTGTAAGGAAGTGGGTCTATTTCAGTATAGCCCTTTGCCAGGGCAGCCAAAAATTGGGAGGCTCCACATTGTCCCTGGATAGAGACGTGCATGATGGCCTGTAAACCTGAAGTGCCCATTGTAAGGAAGTGGGTCTATTTCAGTATAGCCCTTTGCCAGGGCAGCCAAAAATTGGGAGGCTCCACATTGTCCCTGGATAGAGACGTGCATGATGGCCTGTAAACCTGAAGTGCCAATTGTAAGGAAGTGGGTCTATTTCAGTATAGCCCTTTGCCAGGGCAGCCAAAAATTGGGAGGCTCCACATTGTCCCTGGATAGAGACGTGCATGATGGCCTGTAAACCTGAAGTGCCCATTGTAAGGAAGTGGGTCTATTTCAGTATAGCCCTTTGCCAGGGCAGCCAAAAATTGGGAGGCTCCACGTTGTCCCTAGGTAGAGACGTGCATGAGGGCCTCAAAACATTAAGTGTCCATTTTAAGGAAGTGGGTGTATTATAGTATAGCCCTTAGGCAGGGCAGCCAAAAATTGGGAGGCTCCACGTTGTCCCTGGGTAGAGACGTGCATGAGGGCCTCAAAACATGAAGTGTCCATTTTAAGGAAGTGGGTGTATTATAGTATAGCCCTTAGGCAGGGCAGCCAAAAATTGGGAGGCTCCACGTTGTCCCTGGGTAGAGACATGCATGAGGGCCTCAAAACATTAAGTGTCCATTTTAAGGAAGTGGGTGTATTATAGTATAGCCCTTAGGCAGGGCAGCCAAAAATTGGGAGGCTCCACGTTGTCCCTGGGTAGAGACGTGCATGAGGGCCTCAAAACATTAAGTGTCCATTTTAAGGAAGTGGGTGTATTATAGTATAGCCCTTAGGCAGGGCAGCCAAAAATTGGGAGGCTCCACGTTGTCCCTGGGTAGAGACGTGCATGAGGGCCTCAAAACATTAAGTGTCCATTTTAAGGAAGTGGGTGTATTATAGTATAGCCCTTAGGCAGGGCAGCCAAAAATTGGGAGGCTCCATGTTGTCCCTGGGTAGAGACGTGCATGAGGGCCTCAAAACATTGTTCCCATTGCAAAGGAGCGGGTCTCCTGTCGTTGTAATGTCCATTCTGCAAAGAATGGGCGAAAAAATTTACCACTGGGGGTATACCTGAAACAAAGGCCTAAGTATTGCAATTTGTAACGGTCATCATCATGGTGGCGCATGAGGAGAAGGAGGAGCAGTCCAGCGATTATCCAAAGTCCAGAAGTGTGTACCCATGGGTGAGTGGAGGTACATGGCAAACTTTAAATTCCGCTCTCATTTGCTGGTGGTGTGGTGAAGTCTGGCCCAATCCAACCCTTGTTCATCTTGATCAGAGTCAGCCTGTCAGCATTTTCAGTTGACAGGCGGGTGCGTTTATCTGTAATGATTCCACCTGCGGCACTAAAAACACGCTCTGACAAAACGCTAGCAGCAGGGCAGGCCAGGACTTCCAAGGCGTAGAGAGCCAATTCATGCCACGTGTCCAGCTTGGATACCCAATAATTGTAAGGCACATAGGAATGTCGGAGTACAGTTGTTCGATCTGCAAGGTACTCCTTCAGCATCTGGGCAAACTTAGGATTTCTTGTGGCACTACCCCGCACCTCAGGGGCTGTGGTACGTGAGGGGCTGAGAAAACTGTCCCACATCTTAAAGACTGTTCCCCTACCTCTGGCGGATTGGACTTGTGCCTCTCTCGGCTGTACGCCTCGGTTGTCCACTGATTCCTGACCTATGCCGCTAGCGTTTTGTGAGGGGAATGCTTTGCCTACTTCCGTGAGTATAGCCTTCCGGAACTGCTGCATTTTGGTTGACCTCTCCTCCACGGGAATAAGAGACAAAAAGTTCTCCTTGTAGCGTGGGTCTAACAGTGTTACCAACCAGTAATGATTGTCGGCCAAGATGTTCTTAACGCGAGGGTCACGAGACAGGCAGCTTACCATAAAGTCAGCCATGTGCGCCAGACTCTTAACAGCCAGGACTTCAGTAGCCTGACCAACAAGATGACTGAACATGCTGTCCTCCTCCTCCTCCTCCTCCTCATCTACCCTGTCCTCTGGCCAGCCACGCTGAACCGAGGATATGACTGGTGTGCATGTCATATCCTCAATTTGGCCGGAGAGTTGCTCCATGTCTTCATCCTCCTCCTCGTCATAGTCCTCCACTGCACGTTGTGATGAGACGAGGCTGGGCTGTGTGTTATCACCCACACCCACTACTGTTTCTTGCTGCAACTCATCGCGCTCCGCCTGCAATGCATCATGTTTGTTTTTCAGCAGAGACCGTTTTAGAAGGCAGAGTAGCGGTATGGTGACGCTAATAATGGCGTCATCACCACTCACCATCTTGGTGGAGTCCTCAAAGTTTTGGAGGATGGTACATAGGTCTGACATCCATCTCCACTCCTCAGGTGTTATGTGTGGAGTTTGACCCATTTCCTGACGGCTTAGGTGATGCAGGTACTCAACAACTGCCCTCTTCTGCTCACATATCCTGACCAACATGTGCAGAGTTGAATTCCAACGCGTGGGGACATCACACACCAGTCTGTGAGCCGGAAGATGCAAACGGCGCTGAAAGCCGGCAAGGCCGGCTGAAGCAGTAGGTGACTTTCGAAAATGTGCAGACAGGCGGCGAACTTTTACCAGCAGATCAGACAGCTCTGGGTATGACTTTATAAACCGCTGAACCACGAGGTTGAGCACATGGGCCACGCATGGAACATGTGTCAGCTGGCCTCGCCTCAAAGCCGCCACCAGGTTCCGGCCATTGTCACACACGACCTTTCCTGGCTTTAGGTTCAGAGGTGTGAGCCAGTGATCTGCCTGCTGTTTCAGAGCTGTCCACAGCTCTTCTGCATTGTGGGGTTTGTCACCTATGCAGATTAGCTTCAGCACAGCCTGTTGCCGCTTCGCCGAGGCAGTGCTGCAGTGCTTCCAGCTTGTGACTGGTGTGGAGGGCACAGTGGATGAGGATGCGCAGGAGGAGGAGGAGGCTGAAGAGCATGACATTCCGGAGCTGTAGAGTGTGGGTGAAACACTGACTGAGGTAGGGCCTGCAAACCTTGGTGTGGGAAGGACGTGTTCCGTCCCTCGCTCAGACTGGGTCCCAGCTTCCACAATATTAACCCAGTGTGCCGTCAACGAGATGTAGCGGCCTTGCCCACAAGCACTTGTCCACGTGTCTGTGGTTAGGTGGACCTTGGGTGAAACAGCGTTGTTCAGGGCACGTGTGATGTTTTGTGACACGTGGTTATGCAACGCGGGGACGGCACACCGGGAGAAATAGTGGCGGCTGGGGACCGAGTAACGTGGGACAGCTGCCGCCATCAGGTCACGGAATGCTTCTGTCTCCACCAGCCTAAAAGGCAACATTTCCAGCGCAAGCAGTCGCGAAATGTTAGCATTTAGAACTGTGGCATGTGGGGTGTTGGCAGTGTATTTGCGCCTGCGTTCAAAGGTTTGCTGAATGGATAACTGAACGCTGCGCTGGGACAAGGACGTGCTTGATGATGGTGTTCTTTCTGCGTAGGCAACTGCAGGTGCAGGAGTGGAGGAGGCTTGTTCGCAGGCAGCATGGACAGAGGATTGGCTCGCATGCACAACCAGCGAAGACGTAGCAGTGACATCAGCAAGCACTGCTCCTCGACTCTGTTGTACTTCCCACAAAGTCGGGTGCTTGGCTGACATGTGCCTGATCATGCTGGTGGTGGTCAGGCTGCTAGTTTTGGTACCCCTGCTGATGCTGGCACGGCAGGTGTTGCAAATGGCCTTTTTTGAATCATCTGGATCCAACTTAAAAAACTGCCAGACTCGGGAAGACCTAACATTTGTACAGGCACCTTGTGTCGTCGTGTTGTTCCGGGGAACGGTTGCCTGACTTCTGCCTGGGGCCACCACCCTGCTTCTTACTGCCTGTTGTGATGCTACGCCTCCCTCCCCCTGTGCACTGCTGTCCTCGCTCTGCATATCCTCCTGCCAGGTTGGGTCAGTTACTGGATCATCCACCACGTCGTCTTCCTCTTCCGCACCCTGCTCCTCCTCCTGACTTCCTGACAATTGTGTCTCATCATCGTCCACCACTTGTTGGGACACGTTGCCAACTTCGTGAGAACGTGGCTGCTCAAATATTTGGCCATCTGTACAGACGATCTCCTCATGACCCACTTCAATATGAGCTGGCGAGAGGCCAGAATGTGTGAATGGAAACGTGAACAGCTCTTCCGAGTGTCCAAGTGTGGGATCATTAATGTCCGAGGAGGACGTGTACTCAGCCTGGTGGTAGGAAGGAGGATCAGGTTCAGAAATGTGCGGTGCAGTATCACGGCTACTGTCACTTGACTGTGTGGAAGACAGAGTGTTTGTGGTGGTGCCAATCTGACTGGAAGCATTATCTGCTATCCAACTAACAACCTGTTGACACTGGTCTTGGTTCAAGAGCGGTGTACTGCTGCGGTCCCCAAGAATTTGGGACAGGACGTGCGAGCGACTAGATGTGGCCCTTTGTTGTGGCGAAATTAGAGCTTGCCCACGACCTCGGCCTCTGCCTGCACCACCATCACGTCCACTTCCTTGTTCCTTGCCAATGCCCTTGCGCATTTTGCAATGCTGTGCACTGCTGACGTGTATATTCACTACTTGTGCGTTATATCAAAGTTTGTGGAAATTGCACACAAGTGCACCTGTACGCTGCCACCAACAGGCACACACGTGCGGTTTTAAAAACCAAGCACAGACGCAATAAGAACCTAACAGGTTTTTTTGGGGAGCGACAATTACAGACAAGTCAGACACTATCTGGACTGTTTTACACTGTGTACACCAGCCCCAGATATGATGAAGGCTGGTATACGGTCACCACTACCCTGCCTGCCTGCCTGCCTGTATACTGGTAAAATAGTCCTGACAAGGACTCTTTTGGTCACTAGCCTGTATTCAGACCTGGCTATACCCTGCCTGTATATAGCAACAATAGTCCTGAGAAGGACTCTGCTACTGTACTCCGACTTGGCTATACCCTGCCTGCCTGTATACAACTAGAATAGTCCTGAGAAGGACTTTTGGTCACACTGTTTGCAGCCCTGCAACTGAAAAAGCTATAAAGGGCCGCAAAGCTTTCCCTGAATCAGCGACACTCTCCCTGCACTGACAGTCTGGATAGCTGTGAGCACAGCACAGCGCGCCGGCCGATATAAAGGCTCGGTCACGCTGTGCAGGCCGGCCAATCACTGCAATTCCACAACTAACATTGCTGTGGCATTGCAGTGGTCTGCCAGCCAATCCCTGCATGAGGGCTGGCTCTCAAAAGAGCGCCAACATGCAGAAATGAAGACCACGAGTACAGCACGAGTATCGCGAGATTACTCGGTCCCCACCGAGCAGCCCGAGTACAGCGATACTCGTGCGAGTACCGAGTAGTGACAAGCATGCTCGCTCATCACTAATGGCCAGATATAATGTAACGCCTGCCTGGATCCACAGACTCAGATGGGCTGTAAAGGGGAGGCTAGAGGGAAGCCACTCACCAAGTAGGAGCCCCAGAACCCTGAAACCCTTTAACCCCTATACAGGGATTTGGAATTACACTGGGAACTGCAGATCACTACCTGTGGAAGGCTGCAGTCCAATGAGAGTAGTAGTCAGGCAGAGTCAAACCAGGAATTGCGGAACAGGGACAGGATCGGCAGGCAGTGACGTAGTCAGCAAACGTAGCAGAGGTCAGATCCGGGTCGGGCAGCAAGGTACAAAAACAGTAGGCAGAAGGGTAGTCAAAACACGCAGAAGTCAACACACAGGAATCACCAAACAGAATAGGATGAAACAGGAGCCAGGAAAATCAGAACTATCTCTGGCAGTAATCATGTGACAGGAGGGGAAATAAGAAGGGTGTGGTGTCTTCCCATTGGCTGTAGCTGAACGCTGGCAACTTCAGCTGGAAGACACATGCCACCCACAGTCAGCCAGCGGTACTGCAGATACCAAGCTAACCTAGCCTAGTGGATGATCGGAGCCTGCGCCCACTGGTGCCGCTGGCATCGACTTCTCTCCCATCACCAGCACCATCCACGGCAGGAACACAGTGTCGCCTGCCGGTCGGAGCAGAAGTCGCTGCAGCAGACTCCGGCGGTGACGTAACAGAAGCAGCCCCACGCGTATCGTCACCCAGGGCCCAATCACCCAGGGCAGTATTTTTAAAGCCTTCGTACATTATGCACTGGCACAACCACTGTCGAGGCTATACTGTCTATAACAATTGGTCAGGCAGTTTCTTTTTTTGTTCTTTATTGATCTGTGCTCCACAGTGTGTTACATATGACCCACTGCGGAATCAGAATTTTTTCAGCTCCTTGGCATGTTATGCCCTGTTGCTTAGCCTACCAGTAGTGATGAGCGAGTACTAAAAAGCTCGGGTGCTCGAAGCTCGGGCCGAGCCTCCCAAGATACTCGTGTACTCGGGCCGAGCAACGAGCCCAATGTTATCCTATGGGAGACCCGAGTATTTTTGTGAAATGACCCCCCGGCAGCATGGAGAAACCCTAAAAATGTCACAAAAGTCTCAGAAGAGTGCTCAAATGACATGGCAACAGCATGGGGAAGACCCCTTGAAGCATTTATCACTGAAAAGTCACAGCTGTGAACAATTTTGTCCGCGTTTTACGCCATTTTTACGGACTCACCAGAAAACCTTCCAAAATGACCCCAAAATGATTTTTCATGGCAGAAATGTTAAGGGCACATACCCAATAGTGAGATAGAGCTGGCGTATGTTACTTTTTGAGATTAATACATGAAAGATTTTACGTGAAAACATTGTGTGGCACTCCGATGTCCCTGAGAAGAGACGTACATGAAGGCCTCTTGAGTCTAATGTGCCCATTTTGAGGAAGTGAGTCTTTGTAGTATTTTCCTTTGCCAGGGCAGTCCAAAATTGTGAGGTTCACCAATGCCCCTGCATACAGACGTGCATGAGGGCCTCAAAACATTAAGTGTCCATTGTCAGGAAGTGGGTGTATTATAGTATAGCCCTTAGGCAGGGCAGCCAAAAATTGGGAGGCTCCACATTGTCCCTGGATAGAGACGTGCATGATGGCCTGTAAACCTGAAGTGCCCATTGTCAGGAAGTGGGTGTATTATAGTATAGCCCTTAGGCAGGGCAGCCAAAAATTGGGAGGCTCCACATTGTCCCTGGATAGAGACGTGCATGATGGCCTGTAAACCTGAAGGGCCCATTGTAAGGAAGTGGGTCTATTGTAGTATAGCCCTTAGGCAGGGCAGCCAAAAATTGGGAGGCTCCACATTGTCCCTGGATAGAGACGTGCATGATGGCCTGTAAACCTGAAGTGCCCATTGTCAGGAAGTGGGTGTATTATAGTATAGCCCTTAGGCAGGGCAGCCAAAAATTGGGAGGCTCCACATTGTCCCTGGATAGAGACGTGCATGATGGCCTGTAAACCTGAAGTGCCCATTGTAAGGAAGTGGGTCTATTGTAGTATAGCCCTTAGGCAGGGCAGCCAAAAATTGGGAGGCTCCACGTTGTCCCTGGATAGAGACGTGCATGAGGGCCTGTAAACCTGAAGTGCCCATTGTAAGGAAGTGGGTCTATTGTAGTATAGCCCTTAGGCAGGGCAGCCAAAAATTGGGAGGCTCCACGTTGTCCCTGGATAGAGATGTGCATGAGGGCCTGTAAACCTGAAGTGCCCATTGTCAGGAAGTGGGTGTATTATAGTATAGCCCTTAGGCAGGGCAGCCAAAAATTGGGAGGCTCCACATTGTCCCTGGATAGAGACGTGCATGAGGGCCTGTAAACCTGAAGTGCCCATTGTAAGGAAGTGGGTCTATTGTAGTATAGCCCTTAGGCAGGGCAGCCAAAAATTGGGAGGCTCCACGTTGTCCCTGGATAGAGACCTGTTAGGTTCTTAGTGCCTCCGTGCTTGCATTTAAAAACCGCACGTGTGTGCCTGTTGGTGGCAGCTTTCCGCTGCATTTGTGTGAGTTTTGCAAAAACTTGGATATAACACACAAGTCTAGTGAATACACATCAGCACAGCATTGCAAAATGCGCAAGGGCGTTGTCAACGAACAAGGAAGTGGACGTGATGGTGGTGCAGGCAGAGACCGAGGTTGTGTGCAAGCTCTAATTTCGCCACAACAAAGGGCCACATCTAGTCGCTCGCACGTCCTGTCCCAAATTCTTGGGGACCGCAGCAGTACACCGCTCTTGAACCAAGACCAGTGTCAACAGGTTGTTAGTTGGATAGCGGATAATGCTTCCAGTCATATTGGCACCACCACAAACACTCTGTCTTCCACACGGTCAAGTGTCAGTAGCCGTGATACTGCACCGCACATTTCAGAACCTGATCCTCCTTCCTACCACCAGGCCGAGTACACGTCCACGGACATTACTGATACCACACTTGGACACTCGGAAGAGCTGTTCATTCACGTTTCCATTCACAAATTCTGGCTTCTCGCCAGCTCCTGTTGAAGTGGGCCATGACGAGATTGTATGTACAGATGCCCAAATATTTGAGCAGCCACGTTCTCACGAAGTTGGCAACGTGTCTCAACAAGGGGTGGACGATGATGAGACACAATTGTCAGGAAGTCAGGAGGAGGAGCAGGGTGCGGAAGAGGAAGACGACGTGGTGGATGATCCAGTAACTGACCCAACCTGGCAGGAGGATATGCAGAGCGAGGACAGCAGTGCACAGGGGGAGGGAGGCGTAGCATCACAACAGGCAGTAAGAAACAGAGTGGTGGCCCCAGGCAGACGTCAGGCAACTGTTCCCCGGAACAACACGACACAAGGTGCCTGTACAAATGTTAGGTCTTCCCGAGTCTGGCTGTAATACTATTGTATGTATTGAGGATTTCGATTGCGTTAGGGCAATGACAACCAGAGACGAGTTTTTGGTGCAAGACGTTTATAATATGCAACCAGCAAATATGTACATAAACGGAACAAAAACACAGTAGAACATAAATACAGGAAATACCTTCCAGGGACGGAGCGAAAGGGAATTCCCGGGACCGCGCACCGGACTCCCCCAGGGAGACCACCAAGAGCGAACCCCTATACAGGGACTGTCTGGCAATCACCCCAGAAGCCCTAAATGCGCAGCAGCCGGGACACAAAAGGGCAATAGGTAAGTCCAAAAATGTCCGTACGTGATGTGAGTCCAGAGTGGTATTAAACGGAAGGAACCGGGCAGAAGTGCCGAACAAAGACGGCAAACGGAGTCCGGGCACAGCTAGATGATACCAGATGAAGTCCAGAGTCGGTGTCGGTTGTTTTCCAAGAGGATCTGAATAACAATCAGGAACCAAAAGCAGCAGGGCAGGAGCACACAGGAAGCAGTATACTCAGGCACTGGACTAAGCTTTAGGGGCGGCTTTTAAACAGATGGACAGGAAGTAGGGCAACAGAACAGAAAACTCCATGTTAACAAAGGGCAAGCTCTTTCAAAAGAAAACTGGAAAACCCGGAACTCTGACACTGGCAGTTTTTTAAGTTGGCTCCAGATGATTCTAAAAAGGCCATTTGCAACACCTGACATGCCAGCATCAGCAGGGGTACCAAAACTAGCAGCCTGACCACCACCAGCATGATCAGGCACATGTCAGCCAAGCACCCGACTTTTTGGTAAGTACAACAGAGTCGAGGAGCAGTGCTTGCTGATGTCACTGCTACGTCTTCGCTGGTTGTGCATGCGAGCCAATCCCCTGTCCATGCTGCCTGCGAACAAGCCTCCTCCACTCCTGCACCTGCAGTTGCCTACGCAGAAAGAACACCATCATCAAGCACGTCCTTGTCCCAGCGCAGCGTTCAGTTATCCATTCAGCAAACCTTTGAACGCAGGCGCAAATACACTGCCAACACCCCACATGCCACAGTTCTAAATGCTAACAATTCGCGACTGCTTGCGCTGGAAATGTTGCCTTTTAGGCTGGTTGAGACAGAAGCATTCCGCGACCTGATGGTGGCAGCTGTCCCACGTTACTCGGTCCACAGCCGCCACTATTTCTCCCGGTGTGCCGTCCCCGCATTGCATAACCACGTGTCACAAAACATCACACGTGCCCTGAACAACGCTGTTTCAGCCAAAGTCCACCTAACCACAGACACGTGGACAAGTGCATGTGGGCAAGGCCGCTACATCTCGTTGACGTCACACTGGGTTAATATTGTGCAAGCTGGGACCCAGTCTGAGCGAGGGACGGAACACGTCCTTCACACACCAAGTTTTGCAGGCCCTACCTCAGTCAGGGTTTCACACACACTCTACAGCTCCGGAATGTCATGCTCCTCAGCCTCCTCCTCCTCCTGCGCATCCTGATCCACTTTACCCTCCACACCAGTCCCAAGCTGGAAGTGTCGCGGGCGGAGGAGGGGACGCTGCGCTCTCCCACTGCTCGGGTCCGGCTGACGCTGCTCTACGGCAGCTGCTGCTCGTTGGCTCGAGCGATGGCCGGATCCCGGGGACTCGAGCGGCGCTACTCGCCCGTGAGTGAAAAGGGGTGGTTTGGGTTTTGGGGATATTGTCCGTGACGCCACCCACGGTTGTGGTGATTGTGTGGACACCACCGCTGCTCTGGACGGGGATCCCGGGAGCCTGTGACACGGAGCAGCTTTGTTGTTATTTCTCCCCTCCGTGGGTAGGGGGGTTGGTTGTCCCGGGGCCTGGTGATGGGGTAGAGATGGATGACAGGCGGGTTGCGGGGCCTGATGAGGTGCAGGGTCGCAGGGGCAGCGCTGTGCCGCACGGCACGGAGGTACTCACTCAGCCCAATGATGATGACACAGTTCACGGTAAAACAAGTGGCTGGATGGACGGGTCACTCGGACGGCTGCGGTTGTTCCTCCCTGCAGGTTAGTGATGACTGTCTCTCCCTGCACCTAAGTTAAGTGTTGGTAGTGATGGTTTCCCAACGGTAACCCGCTCCCCGACCTGGATATGGGCCGGAGGAGCCCCTTTTGCCCACAGGCGCTGGCCCTGGGAGACGGTTGCCCTTGGCGGTGGCTGTGTCTCCCCTTCACGGTTGTACGGTTGCCTTCTATCTGGACTTGGCTGTTTGGAAACCCTGAGGTTCCCTTCACTAACGGATTTGGCAAATTCACGGCGACACCAAGCCTTGCCGGGATCCGAAAGTCCTCTGCCAATGGTGCTGGCTTCTCTTTGTATACCGGTCCGGTACGGCCGGGTCACCACCCGTCCACGGTCCTTACGGCAGACTCCAATCGGCCTCCACTGCAGACGGTCACCACATCCTGCCAACCTTGCTGTCCTGTCCGGGCCACACACCCGGACCAACTTCAGGCTCTTTGCTGTCACTTTTCTCCTCTCTACTACTTTCCTCCTTCCACTTCCTTAGCTTAACTCTCACTGCCTGTGTTTTCCCTCCTCCTCGGTGGGTGGAGACCAACCGCCTGGCTCCACACCCTGGTGTGGACAACAGCCCCTGGGGAAGGCAACAAGGATTTTGTGTTGACTATGATATGCCTGCAGGGAGTGTGGGGTGTGTAAGTGTTGTGCTCTGTGGCCCCTGGCTTGTCCAGGGCGACACAGAAGCACTGCAGCACTGCCTCGGCGAAGCGGCAACAGGCAGTGCTGAAGCTAATCTGCATAGGTGACAAACCCCACAATGCAGAAGAGGTGTGGACAGCTCTGAAACAGCAGGCAGATCACTGGCTCACAACTCTGAACCTAAAGCCAGGAAAGGTCGTGTGTGACAATGGCCGGAACCTGGTGGCGGCTTTGAGGCGAGGCCAGCTGACACATGTTCCATGCGTGGCCCATGTGCTCAACCTCGTGGTTCAGCGGTTTCTAAAGTCATACTCAGCTGTCTGATCTGCAGGTAAAAGTTCGCCGCCTGTCTGCACATTTTCGAAAGTCACCTACTGCTTCAGCCGGCCTTGCCGGCTTAAGACGCCGTTTGCATCTTCCGGCTCACAGACTGGTGTGTGATGTCCCCACGCGTTGGAATTCAACTCTGCACAAGTTGGTCAGGATATGTGAGCAGAAGAGGGCAGTTGTTGAGTACCTGCATCACCTAAGCCGTCGGGAAATGGGTCAAACTCCACACATAACACCTGAGGAGTGGAGATGGATGTCCGACCTATGCACCATCCGCCAAAACTTTGAGGACTCCACCAAGATGGTGAGCGGCGATGACGACATTATTAGCGTCACCATACCGCTTCTCTGCCTTCTAAAATGGTCTCTGCTCAAAAAACAACCATGATGCATTGCAGGCGGAGCGCGATGAGTTTGAGCAAGAAACAGTAGTGGGTGTGGGTGATGATAACACACAGCCCAGCCTCGTCTCATCACAACGTGCAGTGGAGGACTATGACGAGGAGGAGGATGAAGACATGGAGCAACTCTCTGGCCAAATTGAGGATATGACATGCAGTCATATCCTCGGTTCAGCGTGGCTGGCCAGAGGACAGGGTAGATGATGAGGAGGAGGAGGAGGACAGCATGTTCAGTCATCGTGTTGGTCAGGATACTGAAGTGATGGCTGTTAAGAGTCTGGCACACATGGCTGACTTTATGGTAAGCTGCCTGTCTCGTGACCCTCGCGTTAAGAACATCTTGGCCGACAATCATTACTGGTTGGTATGTAACACTGTTAGACCCACGCTAAAAGGAGAACTTTATGTCTCTTATTCCCGAGGCGGAGAGGTCAGGCAAAATGCAGCAGTTCCAGAAGGCCATAGTCACGGAAGTAGGCAAAGCATTCCCCTCACAAAACGCTAGCGGCATAGGTCATGAATCAGTGGACAACCAAGGCGTACAGCCGAGAGGGGCACAAGTCCAATCCGCCAGAGGTAGGGGAACAGTCTTTAAGATGTGGGACAGTTTTCTCAGCCCCTCACATACCACAGCCCCTGAGGTGAGGGGTAGTGCCACAAGAAATCCTAAGTTTGCCCAGATGCTCAAGGAGTACCTTGCAGATCAAACAACTGTACTCCGACATTCCTCTGTGCCTTACAATTAATGTGTATCCAAGCTGGACACGTGGCATGAATTGGCTCTCTACGCCTTGGAAGTCCTGGCCTGCCCTGCCGCTAGCGTTTTGTCAGAGCGTGTTTTTAGTGCCGCAGGTGGAATCATTACAGATAAACGCACCCGCCTGTCAACTGAAAATGCTGACAGGATGACTCTGATCAAGATGAACAAGGGTTGTATTTGGCCAGACTTCACCACACACACCAACAGCAAATTACAGCGGAATTTAAAGTTTGTAACGGGAATTTGCCATGTACCTCCACTCACCCATGGTAACACACTTCTGGACTTTGGCTAATCGCTGGACTGCTCCTCCTTCTCCTCATGCGCCATCATGGTGACCGTTACAATAGTTAAGCCGTTGTTTCAGGTATACCCCCAGTGGTAAATTTTTTCGCCCATTCTTTCTGAATGGGCATTACAACGACAGGAGACCCGCTCCTTTGCAATGGGAACAATGTTTTGAGGCCCTCATGCACATCTCTATCCAGGGACAATGTGGAGCCTCCCAATTTTTGGCTGCCCTGCCTAAGGGCTATACTACAATAGACCCACTTCCTTACAATGGGCACTTCATGTTTACAGGCCATCATGCACGTCTCTATCCAGGGACAATATGGAGCCTGACGCTGCCACCGACTGCCACACACGTGCTGTTTTTAAATGCAAGCACGGACGCAATAAGAACCTAACAGGTTTTTAGGAGCGACAATTACTGAGAAGTCTGACACTATCAGACACTGCTGACTGACGTGTATTATACACTAGACTTGTGCGTTATATAATAGTTTGTGCAAAACGCGCACCTGTACCCTGCCACCGACTGCCACACACGTGCTGTTTTTAAATGCAAGCACGGACGCAATAAGAACCTAACTGGTTTTTAGGAGCGACAATTACTGAGAAGTCTGACACTATCAGACACTGCTGACTGACGTGTATTATACACTAGACTTGTGCGTTATATAATAGTTTGTGCAAAACGCGCACCTGTACCCTGCCACCGACTGCCACACACGTGCTGTTTTTAAATGCAAGCACGGACGCAATAAGAACCTAACTGGTTTTTAGGAGCGACAATTACTGAGAAGTCTGACACTATCAGACACTGCTGACTGACGTGTATTATACACTAGACTTGTGCGTTATATAATAGTTTGTGCAAAACGCGCACCTGTACCCTGCCACCGACTGCCACACACGTGCTGTTTTTAAATGCAAGCACGGACGCAATAAGAACCTAACTGGTTTTTAGGAGCGACAATTACTGAGAAGTCTGACACTATCAGACACTGCTGACTGACGTGTATTATACACTAGACTTGTGCGTTATATAATAGTTTGTGCAAAACGCGCACCTGTACCCTGAAACCGACTGCCACACACGTGCTGTTTTTAAATGCAAGCACGGACGCAATAAGAACCTAACTGGTTTTTAGGAGCGACAATTACTGAGAAGTCTGACACTATCTGGACTGTTTTACACTGTGTACACCAGCCCCAGATATGATGAAGGCTGGTATACGGTCACCACTACCCTGCCTGCCTGCCTGCCTGTATACTGCTACAATAGTCCTGACAAGGACTCTTCTGGTCAATAGCCTGTATTCCGACCTGGCTATACCCTGCCTGTATACAGCAACAATAGTCCTGAGAAGGACTCTGCTACTGTACTCCGACCTGGCTATACCCTGCCTGCCTGTATACAACTAGAATAGTCCTGAGAAGGACTTCTGGTCACACTGTTTGCAGCCCTGCTCCGGAACTAACTATAAAGGGCCGCAAAGCTTTCCCTGAATCAGCGACACTCTCCCTGCACTCACTGTCTGGATAGCTGTGAGCAGAGCACAGCGCGCCGGCCGATATAAAGGCTCGGTCACGCTGTGCAGGCCGGCCAATCACTGCAATTCCACAACTAACAGGGCTGTGGCATTGCAGTGGTCTGCCAGCCAATCCCTGCATGAGGGCTGGCTCTCAAAAGAGCGCCAACATGCAGAAATGAAGACCACGAGTACAGCACGAGTATCGCGAGATTACTCGGTCCCCGCCGAGCAGCCCGAGTACAGCGATACTCGTGCGAGTACCGAGTAGTTACAAGCATGCTCGCTCATCACTACCTACCAGTTTTTTTTTAAAAAAAAAAAAAGCTGTTGAAAGAGTACTGTTATGATTCAGGGACCAAGGAGGATCAAAAAAATGCGGAATCCCAAAAAGGTAACAGAGTGGTTGTAAACTTAACGGACTGCAGACCTAATCCTGACACACAACTAACAGTAGCTGTGGGGCGTGCCTACGATGACCAGGGCCGTATTTGCCACTAGGCACCTGTGGTCCCGTGCCTAGGGCGGCACGTTGCGGGGGGCGGCACTTTCTGGCAGCAAAAAAAAAAAAAAATTTATATACATTTTTTTTTTTTTTTTTCCATCCCCGCCCCCCGTCCCTCCCTCCGTTACACTCGGCTGTGTTCGGGGGGGATTTTGAGAGGGAGGGGAGGCGCACTTCTGTCTATTTAAATACACGGCGGGCGCCAGGCATGGTGAGCTGATTAACCCCGGAAGTTCCATCGCCTTCACTTCCGGGGTCAGAGGCGCGCGGGGCGCGACAATCAGCTGACTGCCCCGTGCTGCAGCGTCCAATGCTGCAGACGACACACGCCGCGGAGGAGGACGCGTCTGCAGCTGGAGCAAGCCAGAAGAGGAGCCAGCCAGAGCAGGGCGGCGGGCACCGGAGCAGATAAGGCAGAGGCAGAGCCTAGAATGTATGGGCTCCTTACAGGTTAGTTGATGATCGTTGCGATGCCTTTTTCCACTATAATCATGCAAGGGGAGGCTGGGGGGAAAGAGGCTGAGGCTGGGGGAGGCTGGGAAGAGAGAGAGGCTAGGCAAAGAAAGAGGCTGAGGCTGGGGGAGGCTGGGAAGAGAGAGAGGCTGGGCAGAGAAAGAGGCTGAGGCTGGGGGGAGGCTGGGAAGAGAGAGAGAGGCTGAGGCTGGGAAGAGAGAGAGGCTTAGGCTGGGGGGAGGCTGGGAAGAGAGAGAGGCTGAGGCTGGGGGGAGGCTGGGAAGAGAGGCTGAGTCTGGGGGGAGAGAGGCTGAGGCTGGGGGAGAGGGAGGCTGGGGGTAAAGATGCTGAGGCTGGTGGGAGAGAGAGGCTGAGGCTGGTGGGAGAGAGAGGCTGAGGCTGGGGGGAGAGAGGCTGAGGCTGGGGGGAGAGAGGCTGAGGCTGGGGGGAGAGAGGCTGAGGCTGGGGGGGAGGCTGGGGAGAGAGAGGCTGAGGCTGGGGAGGAGAGAGGCAGATGCTGGGGGAGGCTGGGGAGGAGAGAGGCTGATTCTGGGGGAGGCTGATGCTGAGGGAGGCTGATGCTGGGGGAGGCTGGGAGGGGGAGGGTTGGAGGAGGGAAGCTGATGCTGAGGGAGAGTTGGAGGAGGGAGGCTGATGCTGGGGGAGGCTGGGAGGAGGGAGGCTAATGCTGGGGGAGGCTGGGAGGAGGGAGGCTAATGCTGGGGGAGGCTAGGAGGAGGGAGGCTGATGCTGGGGGAGGTTGGGAGGAGGGAGGCTGATGCTGAGGGAGGCTGGGAGGAGGGAGGCTGATGCTGGGAGGAGGGAGGCTGATGCTGGGGGAGGTTGGGAGGAGGGAGGCTGATGCTGAGGGAGGCTGGGAGGAGGGAGGCTGAGGCTGGGGGAGGCTGGGAGGAGGGAGGCTGATGCTGGGGGAGGCTGATGCTGAGGGAGGCTGATGCTGAGGGAGGCTGATGCTGAGGGAGGCTGGGAGGGGGAGGGTGAGGCTTGGAGGAGGGAAGCTGAGGGAGGAGGGAGGCTGATGCTGGGAGGAGGGAGGCTGATGCTGGGGGAGGCTAGGAGGAGGGAGGCTGATGCTGGGAGGAGGGAGGCTGATGCTGGGGGAGGCTAGGAGGAGGGAGGCTGATGCTGGGAGGAGGGAGGCTGACGCTGGGGGAGGCTAGGAGGAGGGAGGCTGATGCTGGGAGGAGGGAGGCTGATGCTGGGGGAGGCTAGGAGGAGGGAGGCTGATGCTGGGAGGAGGGAGGCTGATGCTGAGGGAGGCTGATGCTGGGGGAAGCTGGGAGGAGGGAGGCTGAGGCTGGGGGAGGCTGGGAGGAGGGAGGCTGAGGCTGGGGGAGGCTGGGAGGAGGGAGGCTGAGGCTGGGGGAGGCTGATGCTGGGGGAGGCTGGGAGCAGGGAGGCTGATGCTGGGGGAGGCTGGGAGGAGAGAGGCTGATGCTGGAGGAGGCTCATGCTGGGGGAAGATGGGAGGAGAGAGGCTGATGCTGGGGTAAGCTGGGAGCAGGGAGGCTGATGCTGAGGGAGGCTGGGGGGACAGAGGCTGATGCTGAGGGAGGCTGAGGGAGGAGGGAGGCTGATGCTGGGGGAGGCTGGGAGGAGGGAGGCTGAGGGAGGAGGGAGGCTGATGCTGGGGGAGGCTGGGAGGAGGGAGGCTGATGCTGGGGGAGGCTGATGCTGAGGGAGGCTTATGCTGGGGGAGGCTGGGAGGGGGAGGGTGAGGCTTGGAGGAGGGAAGCTGAGGGAGGAGGGAGGCTGATGCTGGGAGGAGGGAGGCTGATGCTGGGGGAGGCTAGGAGGAGGGAGGCTGATGCTGGGAGGAGGGAGGCTGATGCTGGGGGAGGCTAGGAGGAGGGAGGCTGATGCTGGGAGGAGGGAGGCTGATGCTGGGGGAGGCTAGGAGGAGGGAGGCTGATGCTGGGAGGAGGGAGGCTGATGCTGGGGGAGGCTAGGAGGAGGGAGGCTGATGCTGGGAGGAGGGAGGCTGATGCTGGGGGAGGCTAGGAGGAGGGAGGCTGATGCTGGGAGGAGGGAGGCTGATGCTGGGGGAGGCTAGGAGGAGGGAGGCTGATGCTGGGAGGAGGGAGGCTGATGCTGGGGGAGGCTAGGAGGAGGGAGGCTGATGCTGGGAGGAGGGAGGCTGATGCTGGGGGAGGCTAGGAGGAGGGAGGATGATGCTGGGAGGAGGGAGGCTGATGCTGGGGGAGGCTGATGCTGAGGGAGGCTGATGCTGAGGGAGGCTGATGCTGAGGGAGGCTGATGCTGGGGGAGGCTGATGCTGGGGGAGGCTTGGAGGAGGGAGGCTGAGGCTGGGGGAGGCTGGGAGGAGGGAGGCTGAGGCTGGGGGAGGCTGGGAGGAGGGAGGCTGAGGCTGGGGGAGGCTGGGAGGAGAGAGGCTGATGCTAGGGGAGGCTGGGAGGGGGAGGGGGAGGCTTGGAGGAGGGAGGCTGGGAGAAGGGAGGCTGATGCTGGGGGAGGCTGGGAGGAGGAAGGCTGGGAGGAGAGAGGCTGATGCTGGGGGAGGCTGGGAGGAGAGAGGCTGATGCTGGGGGAGGCTGGGAGGCTGATGCTGGGGGAGGCTGGGAGGCTGATGCTGGGGGAGGCTGGGAGGCTGATGCTGGGGGAGGCTGATGCTGGGGGAGGCTGGGAGGAGGGTGGGGGAGGCTAGGAGGAGGGTGGCTGATGCTGTGGGAGGCTGGGAAGAGGGTGGCTGATGCTGTGGGAGGCTGGGAAGAGGGTGGCTGATGCTGCGGGAGGCTGGGAAGAGGGTGGCTGATGCTGGGGGAGGCTGGGAAGAGGGTGGCTGATGCTGGGGGAGGCTGGGAAGAGGGAGGCTGATGCTGGGGGAGGCTGATGCTGGGGGAGGCTGATGCTGGGGAAGGCTGGGAAGAGGGAGGCTGATGCTGGGGGAGGCTGGGAAGAGGGAGGCTGATGCTGGGGGAGGCTGGGAAGAGGGAGGCTGATGCTTGGGGAGGCTGGGAAGAGGGAGGCTGATGCTGGTGGAGGCTGGGAAGAGGGAGGCTGATGCTGGGGGAGGCTGGGAAGAGGGAGGCTGATGCTGGGGCAAGCTGGGAGCAGGGAGGCTGATGCTGGGGGAGGCTGGGAGGAGAGAGGCTGATGCTGGGGGAGGCTGGGAGGGGGAGGAGGGAGGCTGATGCGCTGGGAGACTGATGCTGGGGGAGGCTTGGAGGAGGGGGGCTGGGAGGAGGGGGGCTGATGCTGGGGGAGGCTGGAAGGAGGGAGGCTGATGCTGGGGGAGGCTGGGAGGAGGGAGGCTGATGCTGGGGGGAAGCTGGGAGCAGGGAGGCTGATGCTGGGGGAGGCTGGGAGGAGAGAGGCTGATGCTGGAGGAGGCTCATGCTGGGGGAGGCTGGGAGGAGACAGGCTGATGCTGGAGAAGGCTCATGCTGGGGGAGGATGGGAGGAGAGAGGCTGATGCTGGGGTAAGCTGGGAGCAGGGAGGCTGATGTTGAGGGAGGCTGGGGGGAGAGAGGCTGATTCTGGGGGCAGCTGGGGGAGAGAGGCTGATGCTGGGGGAGAGGCTGCTGCTGGAGGCGGGGGGAGAGAGGCTGCTGCTGGGGGAATGGAAGAGAGGGGCCAGTGCTAGAGACAGATGACAAGGGTTAAGGGATAGAGCAATGATAATATCGATGGGGGGGGGAGTGTAAGGACTCAGAATAAGAGGGGGGCAGCATTGGGAGCTCATTATGGAGAAGGGGCAGCATGTGTGGGCTCAGTATGGAGTGGAACAATGTAGGGGAGTCAATATCAAGAGTGAGGTAGTGTGTGTGGGGGGGGGTCTCAGCATAAGCGTTAGTGTGGTGGTCCATGGGGCAGCATGGAGATGTCATTATGGAAAAGAGGAAGGCAGCATTAGGAGCTCATGGAGAGGGGCAGCATGCATGGGACACTGTGAGGATGGAGCAGCATGCACGGGACACTGTGAGGAGGGGGCAGCATGCATTGGACATTGTGAGGAGGGAGCAGCATGCATGGGACATTGTGAGGAGGGGGCAGTATGCATGGGACACTGTGAGGAGGGGGCAGCATGCATGGGACACTGTGAGGAGGGGGCAGCATGATGTGAGGTCAATGTGCAGATCATATTTCATAATTGAGGAAGGTGTGGTGGGTATAATTTATAAGGGAGGGCAGTGTGTAGTTTATTAGGGGCAGTGTGACAGTCACAGTATATAAGTGGGGACGGTGGGAATATTTTATACTCATGCTATGTTTTGATGTGCCTGTGGTGATCCCCATTGGGGGGGGGTTAGTGCCCTTCATTTCTCATTGATACTTTTGCAAGTGTTTTACAGAGTAGATCTGCCTTAAACAGATGTCGTGTGCGAAAACTCAGTTTTACGTTGTCACTAAGGGGCGCGACCACTTAAAGTGCCTAGGGCAGCACGAAGGCAAAATACAGCCCTGACGATGACCTGGATGCCTCGACAAAGCCAGAGAACTAAATAATCTCACAGAAATATAAGAAAGCTAATCTACCGCGGAGTAGTCTCCAAAGATAGATAGCCCCCCACATGTAAAGGCTACGGTGATATAGAAAAACACAATACAAAGCCAGAATAGACAGATTCAGCAAAGGTGAGGCCCAAACTATCTTTATAGGAAAGGATAGGAAAGAGCAACTGTCTGCAGCTGTAAAAGCCCTAATATATACCAGCACTTCTGATATGGAAAAATCCTAAGGTCGCACAACCTCTCCCCCACTGTACCAGCACGCAGATGTTACTGGGATCCGAAAACACATACAGATGAGGGACTGAATTAATACCAAGCATGACAAACACAAACCTTGCAGAATCTTGGAGCTAAGTATACAGACACTCCCAGCAGGGAATGATTCCATTCCACCACAAACTCCACACGAATCATGCATTAGTATCAAAGCAGAGAAAGCAACAAGAAAGTAGAAAACAAACAGCAGAGGTACAAAGACCACTTATCTGAGAGGAGTTTTGGAAGTGAGAAGAGCTGGTTACAGAATGTCCTTAACACACAGGAGCAATTGACCACCGGCAAGTAACCAGAGAAAACTACTCAGTTAAATAGCCCAATTTGACCCTGATTGCCAGTCCTCAACAGGTGTGTTTCTTTCGCTCCACACATCAACTGCATTGCCAGCACTCACCACAAGAGGGAGCCTCAAACTCAAAAACGTATTCACAACAGAGTACCTTCTGATGCTGTGCTCCATGGTGTCAGAACCATTATCCCCTGGGGAAACGGAATTTATTAAACTCCTTGGCATGTTATGCCCTTTTGCTTATCCTACCAATTTTTTAAAAAAAAGCTGTTGAGAGCTATTGGGAGTACCTTCTGATGCTGTGCTACATGGTGTTTCAACAATTCCCTCCTAGGGAAACTGAATTTTTTTAAATCCTCGGTGTTAGCTAGTGGAATAAAGCCTGAGTTCCAGAGTGAAACAACTGCCACTTCCACGGTGCTGCATACTTCACAAACTATGGTATAGGAAGCAGGCGATGATGCCTCCTGCTCCAAACCTGCTTTTGGTCAAATGCAATCACCATCAACGACATCAGCTTTGATGTCCCAGCATGGCGTTCATTTGTCCATAAAACATACATTACTGAATCATTTGAATAGAATTTGAATAGAGGGCTACTTTAGCCGGTGGTGTTGGAGGGGGAGAAGGAAGAGGTAGAGGGCAAGGCTAGCATCCAAATGGCCACATTGGCAATAGCTCTGTAAAGTGTTATGGAGTACGTATTCCAACTTTTACACTAATGATATAGGGGATGAAGAAAACTACAAATGACTGACATCCCTCCCCAATGTATGCTACAGGGCCCACCTGAGAGCCCTAAGAAGTCTGAGATTTGAGGACAGCCAGTGGCCCTTTCTACATTTGAATAGAGGGCCACTGGAGCCGGTGGTGTTGGTGGTGGAGGAGGCGGGCAAGGCCAACACCCAAATGGCCACATTGGCAATAGCACTGTAAAGTGTTATGGAGTACGTATTCCAACTTTCACACTAATGATATAGGGGACACAGAAAACTACAAATGACTGCCATCCCTCCCCAATGTATGCTACAGGGCCCACCTGAGAGCCCTAATAAGTCTGAGGTTTGAGGACAGCCAGTGGCCCTTCCTACATTTGAGTAGAGGGCCACTGGAGCCGGTGATGCTGGTGGAGGAGAAGGGCAAGGTCAACATCCCAACGGGCACATTGTAGCTGACCTTTTAAAGTGCTCTCAAATATGTCCCAAAAAAGGAGGTGCGAGACAGACACCGATATAATGTATAAGTTATATCCCTTTCTAATCGAAAAAGAAGGAAAAATGTAAAAAAAGAAACGTGTGAACATATGCTAAAGTGTTTTTTTTTAGGTTGGGGCTTGATTTGACATTTTATTACAGTGATTAGGCACTAGAAACTGTTTCTTAGCAATTTCCCCTCTTTTACTTTGGTTTGAGAGCTGTTCTGGCGACAACGTAAACGCCGCATGCTGCTCTGACCACATTATTCAAAGACACTAGAAATGCAGTCAGGCACCTTCTACAGGCTGTGCTCATACGGTTTCAGCCTTTTCCCATCGATTTCAGCCTTTTCCACAGTAACCACTGGTCACCTTTGGGTCCAACGTAAAACTGGTTTCCCATAGACTTACATTGGGGGTCGAATATTCACGAATAGTCATATATTGGTGAGGTATGAGATTGTAAACCCCTCGTAACCCAACTTTGTGAAGATCTTAGCCGTCCGCAATCTGTTGAACAGCTTAAGATTAAGGGGAGAGGATACTTGTTCTTAATAATAATCGCATTCAATCCCCTTTAATCTATACATGGCCGGAGATCGCCTTCCTTCTTTTGTACGAAGAAGAATCCCGCTCTGGCCGGAGATGTGGACTTTCGTATGAACCCCCGCTGCAGCTTATCCCTGATGTACTCGGACATGGCCTTCGTCTCGGGTACCGACAGGGATAATCACTGCCACGGGGAGGCTCCGACCCCGGTGTAAGGTCTATTGGGTAGTCGTAGGGGCGATGTGGGGTAATGTCTCTGCTGACTTCTTGGAAAAAACGTCCGCAAACGGATGGTAATGTCACATAAGTTTGGACAAGTCCAAGGGTTCTGCACCCGTCCTACTGTCTTAGGCAAATAGGTTCCCAGGCAGGTGGCACTCCAACTGAGGATCTTCCCTGTACCCCAATCGAAATGTGGGGAATACTGTCTTAGCCAAGGGAGTCCCAAAAGGACTTCATCAAACCCATCTGTCATGACCAGAAAGGAGATGGTCTCCCGATAACCAGATGGCATGGTAAAGGTCACTGGGACGGTTCGGTGAGAGATCACCTTGGGAAGGATGGAACCTTTGACTACAGGGATGGGGATTTTCTTTGGCAGCATTAGCAGGGGTACCGCATGCAGATGGGCGAAGGTGGAGGAGATGAGACTCCCATCTGCACCGGCATCCACACATGCCTTCACGGGACTGGATGTGTCACTGTAGACCAAAGTGCCGACATAGGTCAACTTAGAGGGAGAAGCGGTCGTGTCTAGAGTCCCCCCTCTAACGGACACTAGATGCGACCGTTTCTTGACCTCTTGGGTCACTGATTGGCAAAGTGACCTGCCTGTTTGCATGAAAAAAAAACAGGGCCGACTATGGAGGAGCGTGACCTGGCTCCTGGTCTGTCAGATTCCCATAGGCACAGGACGTGGTTCAGGGTTCGAGGCCAAAGCCAATGGACTGGAGAAGGGGGGGCCAGATGCACATGAGAACAACTCTGCGCATGCTCCAACTTGTGCTGTGAGTGGCGCTGATCTATCCTCATGGCTATGGAAATCGAGGCCTCCAGGGTAGGTGGTATCTCCCTGATAGCCAAGGCGTCCTTGACATGCCCCGCTCTCCAGAACACCGGTAACAATACCTTGTTCGGCCGCTCAAATTCGGAAGTGAGTGTACGGAACTTGATGGCGTAGGTGTTGACCGATGCAGAACTTTGAACGAGATCCAGGAGACGCAAGGTGGTGTCATGAACCACTTGAGGGCCCATAAACACACCCTTCAACACCTTCAGGAAGTCCGTAGCTCGGTTTGTCACTGGGTCTCCAGGTTCCCAAAGCGGCGTATCTTATTCCAGTGCTCGATCAGCAACGAACAAGATGATGAACCCCACCTTGGCTCTCTCAATTGGATACTGAGAGGCCAAGAGCACTGGTTGATAAACCCTCAACACGCATTACTGTCCCCGGAGAACTTATTGAGGAGAGAAAGGCGTGGAGTGAACTGTGCCTCGGGAGACACCAGTGCCACGATGTGGCCAGCTGCCTGAGTTGCAGCCTGCTTCACCAGAGTGGCAACATCCACAACTGGAGAGGACTGCTCAATGGCAGAAAGTCGAGCCTCAAGTTGTTGGTTGTGTGATGCCCTGGCCTATCAGGTCGTCACAGGGTATTGTGCAATCTGCCCTTCTGCACAGTATCCACCCTCCTTGGTTATGGATACTGGTCCTTTGGTGTTGCTAACAGCTTAGCCAATCAAAATCCTAGGAACACCTCCCACTTTAACCTACCAGACACACCATTGGGGGGCCTGAAGGGAATAGGGCCGCCCACATGTGGGGTTGGTAAGGGAAGAGTGAGGACAGTGACAGTTGAGCGAGAGTTGAGCAGAGGAGTGGAGGTGAAGTGACTCTCTGGGAGAGAGAGGTCACGGAGCATGGCTCCTGAGTACTAGGTGGCAGACGTTGGTCTGGGCCTGGTAGGAGCTGAAACCCCGGTCACAGGGGACAGTGTCAATTGGCATGGACTGCCGAGGAGGGCGGCCGGCGGCCTTGAGCTATCACCGGGCAGGGGCCAGGGCACGACGGGGTACGTGGACCCCAGGCCGGAAAGTAGCTTCCCACGTTCCGGTAATTTACCCGACGGGGGTGAAGACTTCAAGTGTCATCCCCAACCCGCTCCAAAATTACTAGCACACCGATGGGATAGGACTTTCCCACTACAGTCCAAAGAAATCCTACGCGTGAACCCTGAGAGCAATCTGACTCCGTTAGCCATATGGGTGAGCGGGACCCGAAGAGTTTTATACCCACAGTTCCAATAGAGACGAAGGTGCCAAGGACAGGGCCACAGGTTAACAGCAACACCAAGGGCACGGACCCAAGCATGCTCCCTACCAGCTGCAGTGGTGCTCAGAATTCTGGTTTACTTTGAAAATGCCTGTTCCTATTCCCAACGGCACACACAAAAAACATCCCATCATCGACGAGCCCCGGGACACGAACTCCCTACCCACGGAGGGGTTAAAGATCAGGCTGCCACACCACTGTCACCGAGCTCACTAACGGCAGCGGTGGTCACTCACATTACCACGCACCATGGGTGGTGTCACGAACTTTCCAAAAAACCCCTGAACATATCCCCCCCCTCTTTTAATCGAGTGGCCGCGCGACTCCCGGGTCCGGAGACCCCTCGAGCCACCGCGGATCCGGATCCAAGCAGCAGCGGTAGCCTGGCTGCTGGCACGGGGGTGGTATACCTCTACCACTGAAATTGTCGTACGTCCGCCATGTCCCGAGGACCGTTGGCGCGAGCATACTGTTATGCGGGAGGACAATTAGAGAAAAACTAATAATAGCTCTAATGTCTCCCGAAATCCTCTGGTCTGATAACAAAGCCAGAGAAGAACAGGCGGCCTGACGGCACAACCTCAAAGGGACACAAAAATAAAAAACACAATCGGTGGTGTTCACACCCACCGAGTACCCGACCTCACTTGTTTAAAGCACAGGGAGGCCTACGGAACACTGACCGTGTGCATAGGGGGCACACAGGGACAATAGAGGCAGGCCCAGTAAGCGTCACTGAGCTGCCACAATATAACTGAAGTAGTAGGACTGGAGCAGGGTAACTGGCCTTGACTGTGCCTCACTGCGAATCTTGGCGCGACGGGCACTGGACGCCTAGCCCTGCCTACCGCCTCCAGTCACACACAACCCTGCCACACATTCTGCAAGGCTGCCTTGGCGTGAGGCACTGCACTGCATCAGAACTATAAAGACGCTCGCGCAGCCATGGGCATCATGCAGGGTCTTTTTATAGACTAAGGGGCACTTTGCACACTACAACATCGCAGGTGGGGTCAAATTGAAAGTGACGCACATCCGGCGTCGCATGCGATATCGTAGTGTGTAAATCCTTTATGATATGATTAACGAGCGCAAAAGCAACGTAATTGTATCATTGGTGTAGCCTTGGTCATTTCCATGAATTGGGAAATACCGATGTTACGATGTTGTTCCTCGTTCCTGCGGCAGCACACATCGCTGTGAATGAAGCCGCAGGAGCGAGGAACATCTCCTACCTGCGTCCTGTGGCTCACGCCAGCTATGCAGAAGGAAGCAGGTGGGCGGGATGTTTACGTCCCGCTCATCTCCGCCCCTCCGTTTCTATTGGCCGCCTGCCGTGTGACATCGCTATGATGCCGCACGACCCGCCCTCTTAATAATGTTCGCTACGGCAGCTGTCACCATGATATTGTAACTGCGACGGGGCGGGGACTATCGCGCACGGCATCGCAGCATCGGCTTGCGATGTCGTAGTGTGCAAAGTGCCCCTAAGCCCAGCCCCAAGCCAGCACCAGACGGCAATGCCGCGGTCACTCAGGGACTGCCGCATCCACGTTGACGTCATTGACAACCACTCAGCGACTTGCGCATCATCGGTGATGTCAGCGATGGCCAATCAGGAGCCGCCGCATCACTGGTGTCTTCACGCACATGCACAGTAGCAGGAATCCCGCACTTAGAGCCTGGAGAGGCAGCAGGAACCCATGCATATGCGGTAGGGCAAAACAGGGACTTAGGGGTACTTTGCACACTACGACATCGCAGGTGCGATGTCGGTGGGGTCATGTCGAAAGTGACGCACTTCCTGCGTCGCTCTCGACATCGTAGTGTGTAAATCCTAGATGATACGATTAACGAGTGCAAAAGCGTCGTAATCGTATCATCGGTGTAGCGTCAGCGAATTCCATAATTACGCTGACGCGACGGTCCGATGTTGTTCCTCGTTCCTGCGGTAGCACACATCGCTGTATGTGAAGCCGCAGGAGCGAGGAACATCTCCTACCTGCGTCCACCGGCTATGCGGAAGGAAGGAGGTGGGCGGGATGTTTACATCCCGCTCATCTCCGCCCCTCCGCTCCTATTGGCCGCCTGCCATGTGACGTCACTGTGATGCCGCACGACCCACCCCCTTAATAAGGAGGCGGTTCGCCGGCCAGAGCAACGTCGAAGGTCAGGTGAGTGCATGTGAAGCAGCTGTAGCAATAATTTTCGCTACAGCAGCTATCACAATCGCAGTACTGCTGTCCCCAGGGGAGATGATGTGGAGGACAGGACTATCAGCAGCGGCGGCAGCGAGAGGGAAAAATCAATGTTTTCGGCTGCCAATGTCCATCCCCCTCTCGCTGCCACCACTGATAGTCCCGTCCTCCATGTGTTCCCCGAAGTACCGCTGTCCCCAGCGTGCACGCACAGGGGAGATGATGTGGAGGACGGGACTATCAGCGGCGGTGGCAGCGAGAGGGGGATGGACATTGGCAGCTGAAAACATTGATTTTTCCCTCTCGCTGCCACCGCTGCTGATAGTCCCGTCCTCCACATCATCAGCAGCGGCGGCAGCGAGAGGGAAAAATCAATGTTTTCAGCTGCCAATGTCCATCCCCCTCTCGCTGCCACCGCTGATAGTCTCGTCCTCCATGTGTTCCCCGAAGTACCGCTGTCCCCAGCGTGCACGCACAGGGGAGATGATGTGGAGGACGGGACTATCAGCGGCGGTGGCAGCGAGAGGGGGATGGACATTGGCAGCTGAAAACATTGATTTTTCCCTCTCGCTGCCGCCGCTGCTGATAGTCCCCGTCCTCCACATCATCTCCCCTGGGGACAGCGGTACTTCGGGGAACACATGGAGGACGGGACCACTTGCCTGACCTCACTTCCTGACAAATCACCTGCGTTTTTGGTACCAAAAACGCAGGTAAAAAGCAGGTAAAATGCACCACTTTTGATTAGCATGCATTTTTCCTGCGTTTTTGATGCCCTCATTGATTTCAATGGGTGACAAATGTTGACAAAAACGCAGGAAGAATGAACATGCTTCATTTTTTTTTGTCACAAACTTTTGACAAAAAAAAAACCGCTGACAAATAAACTGCAATGTGCGCATGACAAATCTGACTTCTCATAGACTTTGCTGGGAAGTCAGATGTCAGAAAGTTCTGCTGACAAAACTGCAGCCAAAAAAGCAGCAAAAAAGCAGGAAAAAAAGCAGCGTGCGCATGTAGCCTAAGTCATATACCTATTCACATTTCTCTGTAGGGAGATTGACAAGAAAGCCATGGACCCCATAGGGGGGAAGGGCGACATGACCAGAGGGAAGGGAGGGAGTGAGGGGGTTAATAAAGTAAAATAAGGGGATTATGGGACACTGTAGGGGATTGGTGGAAAAGGGTCCCTATAGGGGAGGCGGGAGAGTATATAAGCTAATGGGGAGGGGTCTTACCTTCCCTTGTGATTCCGGACGGCGAAGGACCCAGATCCAGGACCAGGGAACTAGCGACAGCATGGCGGACCTCCAGGAGCTCGGTAGGCTCCTCAGAGCGGCGATGGTGGTGCACGGGGCCCAGGCAGTGCAGTCCCATGTCAGGGCTGCCTGGGCTTCCCCGTCGGCACCTGCCCCTTGCTCCCCCTCTAGATGCGGGCGGCGTTCCAGGCCCCCGGTCCGGTATTCCCCAGGCGCAGGGGGGGCAAGGTGGCCCAGTGAGAGCCCCCCTCGGGACCCTCCACAGCGGGGTGGGCAGCGGCAGCTCCCTGCGTCTGCCCCGGCCACCGGGAGGAATCTCCAGCGAGGCCGCAGTGGCTGAGAAGGGGGCATGGCCAGCCCGGGGTCTTCTTCCAGTCTCCGGCCTCGGGCTGGAGTACGAAGCCCAGTGGCTTCTCCTGGCCGGGAGCGAGCCCAGCGACGAGGTGAAGCTAGCGGCGGCCTGGATGGAGGCGGACCCAGCCTGGGGCCTACTTCCGGTCCCAGGCCTCGGGCTCAATTTTCCAGGCCGGCGGCAGCCCGGGATCAGGGGCGTGCCCAGCGCGGGACGGAGGCCCGGAAAGGGGGCGTGTCCAGCCTGGGGCCCGCTCTGGACGCCGGCGATGGGGCACGTTCCGGCGGCAGCGACCACACGGGAGCGTGCCTGGTATATGAATGAGGCCGGCAGTACCCCCCAAGGACAGTGGGGGGGGGCCGGGCACAGGCAGCCAGCAGGGGGACCGGTGTAGGCAGGCGCCACCCGGATACCTGCGAGGCTGTGGAAAGCAGAGAAGATGGCGGGAGCCCGGCGGTGACTGCCAGGTCCCTCAGATCAGCAGCACTGCATCCGGCAGCCACGGTCTCCCGGGCGGGGGAGGACCCAGCGGGAGGTTCCAGTCGGAGGCCCTGGAGGGTGAGGAACGATGGTGGGGAGCCCCCTGAGTTCGGGGAGTGACTCCTCCAGGAAGAGGACTCGGTCGGCGGCAGCCCAGGGGACAGGACGGTCTCATGGGCTGTCGCCGCACAGACAGCAAAGGATGTCGACCGCCAGTGCCCACTCGGCGGCCCAGGAGGGTGGCCGTGGTGGAGGAGACGCATCGGCTGCATCCCCTGGAGCGGGACCTGTGGAGGATGACTACAGTGAGGAAGAAAAGGGAGCCCTCCGGTCGGGAGACAAATCAGAGGAGCAGCTGGTGGCTGACGTCACGGAACCATTTTCCATCTCTGCGTCACGGTCAAGTGAGCTAGCCGTGGATTCGGCATTGATTGGGGCGCTGGTGTTGGGGAGGCGGCTGCGGGCACGGCAGCGCCGGAGGGTTCAGCTTTGCTTAGTCAGTTGCTGGGGCTGCTGCAGGGATTAGCGCGAGCACCGGCGGCAGCGGCGGCCTGGACGTGGTCGGCGGCGGATAGTGCAGCGGCGGTCAGCAGCGAGTCGGCGCTGGTGGGGGCAGCAGCAGTTAGCGGAGTAGTAGAGCCTGTGGGTGAGAAAGTGGTAGACAAGGAGAAGGAAAAGGAGGATGAGGTGGTGCGGCTGGATGACAGGGCTAAGAGCGAGGTGTATGTGTGCTTTGAGGGGCCGCTGGGGGCGCACCTCAAAAAAGAAGTGAGGGAGAAAATTTGGAAAGGGGAGTATGTGGAGATATTTTCCCTCCTAACCCTGGAAAAATTTAACCTAGACAAGGTCAGGCCGAGCGATTCCAAGAAAGAAAAGGAGGAGGAAGAAAAGCGCCGTTATAGGCTCATTCCTCGTTCCTTTTCCACTTGGTTGCAGGCGTTTGCAATTTTGGCTAGCGGAGCACAGCTCGGCCCTGTTCGGATATATGGATGCTATTGGGGAGGCGTATCGCACGTACGGGGGTTTGGCGTGGCTGCGGTATGATGAGCAGTTTAGGCAGAGGAAGGCGTTGCGGCCCAATATGCGGTGGGACCATAAGGATATTTCCTTATGGATGCGCCTAATGGCGGCCCCGAGTCAGTCTTTTCGTGGCGGTGCCGGGGGAACGGGAACTGGGCCCTTGGGTACACAGAAAAAGAGATTGTGCTGGCAATTTAATGAAGGCCAGTGCAAATTTGGTGCAGCGTGTAGGTTTAAGCATGAGTGCTCCGGCTGCGGGGGGGGGAATAGTTTGTCCAAGTGTTTTAAAAAAGGGAGGGGCAAGGCCGGGGATGGGTCTGGTAAAAGGGAGGATGCCGGTGAAAATAGAGGCGATGGCGCCGTTTTTAAATAGGTATCCGGACGGGGCAGCAGCGTCTCTTTTGCATTGTGGTTTTTTGTATGGTTTTCAGATTCCATCAGCGGTTGAGGCATTTCCTCCTGTTTGTCGTAATTTACGGTCGGCAAGGGACCACCCTGAGGTGGTGGGTGAGAAGTTGGGGAAAGAGGTTGACCTGGGTAGGATGGGGGGCCCATTTGAGACCCCGCCGTGCAGTAATCTGGTGGTGTCTTCGTTGGGGGTGGTGCCGAAGAAGGAGCCGAACAAATTTCGGCTCATTCACCATCTTTCATTTCCGGAAGGGTCGTTTGTGAATGACGGCATTGAGCCCGCATTGTCGGCAGTGTATTACGTCTCGTTTGACAAGGCGCTGGACTTGGTGCGGGTGGCGGGGCTTGGTGCGTTGATGGCAAAGGCGGATGTGGAATCGGCGTTTCGTTCACCTTCTGGGTTGCTGGTGGGGTGGGAAGTTTTATGTTGATCGTTGTTTGCCTATGGGTTGTTCAATTTCTTGTTCGTATTTTGAGGCGTTTAGTTCCTTTGTCGAGTGGGTGGTGCGGGACATGTCCGGCTTGTCCTCTATTATCCATTACTTGGATGATTTTCTTTGTGTTGGGCCGGCGGGTTCCATGGTTTGCGCTGGTTTGTTGTTTACCTTGCAGAAGGTGGCGGATCGTTTTGGGATACCTTTGGCACGGGAAAAAACTGAGGGGCCGGCGCCGGTTATGCGGTTCCTGGGGATTGAAATTGACTCTTTGGCGATGGAGTGTAGGTTGCCAGAAGAAAATATTGCGGATTTGCGGAGCGCGGTAGCAGCAATGCTGGCGGCAAAGAAAGTGCGGCTTAAGGTGGTGCAGTCGTTGCTTGGGAAGCTGAATTTTGCATGCAGGATTATGCCGATGGGGTGTGTGTTCACCAGGAGGTTGGCTACAGCTACGGCAGGCGTACGTTCCCCGGGGCATTTTGTGCGGGTCACGCGGGAGATCAAGGAAGATTTGTTGGTTTGGGATGTCTTCTTGTGGCGTTTTAATGGCCGAGCTTTGTGGTTGAAGAAGGTGGTGCCCAATCGTGTGCTTGAACTGTATACGGATGCGGCCGGGTCGGCGGGTTTCGGCGCCATTTTTCAGAGGCATTGGTGCGTCGGGAGGTGTCCTGAGGAGTGGCAGCAGGGTGGCCTGGTTAAAAATCTGGCTCTGCTGGAGTTGTTCCCAATCGTGGTGGCAGTGGAGTTGTGGGGGTCGCAATTTTCTGGACGGAAAGTGTGTTTTCATTGCGACAATCAGGCGGTCGTGCATGCAGTAAACAGCTTGTCAGCAAAGTCTGGGCCTGTAGTGGCATATCTGCGGTATTTGGTGCTCAAATGCTTACTGTGGAACATTCATGTGGTGGCGAAACATGTATCGGGAGTTAACAATGGGGTGGCTGACACTTTATCTCGTTTTCAGTTCCGCAGGTTTCGGGAGTTGATGCCAGGGGCTGACGAGATTGGAGCGGTGTGTCCAGAGGACTTGTGGAGCCTGGTGAGGCAGTGGTTGTGGGTTTGATTCGGAATTCGGTGACTGAGGTGTCTTGGTGCCGTTATGCTAAAGTGTGGGTTGAGTGGCAGGCAGTGTTGGGTGCGATGTTTGGTCATGGGCGAGCAGATTATTTATTGGCACTACTGGCATTAGTGAGTGAGGATTTTAGGGCCGGGAGATCGGCATTGGCGGTAGCACTTAGGGTGGCGGCTGTTGCCTTTTGGTTGAAGGTCAGGGGCGAACGAGACGTGTCGCGACATTTTCGGGTGCGGCAGGCATTTAAAGGTTTTCGTAAAGGGGTGAAGGAACGGGACACTAGGCGGCCCATTTCATTTGAGTTGTTACGGTGGTTGGTGGATGGTTTGCGGGTAATCTGTGTCTCGGTGTATGAAAGGGTGCTTTTTGAAACTGCCCTTGTGTTAGCCTTTTTTGGGGCCTTTAGAATCGGCGAATTGGTCAGCCTTTCCAGGGTAAAAGGGGGTGGTTTGCTGTCTGAGGACGTGGCAGTAGTGGCACGAAGAGTGGAGTGCCGGCTTCGGCGGTCAAAAATGGACCCGATGGGTCGAGGCAGGTTGGTTGTGCTGTATGCGGTGCGGGGAGGAGTTGTGCCCGGTGCAGGTGGTGAGCAAGTTTTGCAGTTTGCGGGGCGGACGTCCAGGCCCGCTGTTACGGCACAAGGACAGTACGTGGTTGTCTCGTTACCAGTTTGTGGCAGTGTTGAGAAGTTGTTTGCGCTGGGCGGGGGAGTGCCCGGAGGATTATGGGTATCATTCCTTCAGGATCGGGGCTGCTACGGAGGCTTCGCGTTGGGGCCTGGGAGATGACATGGTGAGACGAATTGGTCGTTGGGAGTCCTCTTGTTTTAAGGGTTATGTGCGCCCACAGTTGTCTAATTGAGGGATGTGATAGAGTCGGTTGGTTTGCCGTTGTTTGTTGTTCCTTTGCGGGAATTTGGGATTGGTGATGTTTTGTTTATTGAAGCTGTTTCCTTAATTGTAGGAAGATGCCTGATATGGATTCTGGGGCACTCTTTCGTGTTTTGGGGGGCTTGTCGGGCCGACGCTCGCCCGAATGGTCGGCAGTTGGGTCTGGACAGATTGGTGGCTTCGGTCAAGTGGATCGGTGTGCGGGGCATGGAATGGAGCCGGGTCGTGCCGGAGTTTGAATATTATTGTAGGGTGGATAGACCCCCGAACGTGTTGGTTTTACACGTGGGGGGGAATGATTTGGGTGCGCGGGCGTCCCGTGACTTGATCAGGGACATTAAGATTGATTTATTGCGTTTATGGACCAAGTATCCGGGTTTGATGGTGGTGTGGTCGGATATTGTGGCCAGATTGGTGTGAGAAGCTGAATCGCGCCCGGGCTCAAGTGAACAGGGTGGTTGCGCGTTTTGTGCGAAGAAACGGCGGTGTTGTGGTACGGCATGTGGACCTGGAGTCGCCGAAGTGGCAGTTTAGAAGGGGTGTTGGGGTTCACCTTAATGAGATTGGTTCCGATCTATGGGCCTTGGGTTTGCGTGATGGTGTGGAGCAAGCCTTGGGTGTGTGGCGGGTCCAGGCCACGTAAGGTGTCACGTGTCCTGTCCTGTGGCGGGGGTAGGTCTGGTCCAGAGGAGGATGTAAGGGATTGGTGGCTGGACCGAGAGGCACTGTCTTGGTATGGTGTCTCCGGGTTCCGGTAAATTGCAGGCACGGGGTTCTGCAAAGTTTGGGGGGTATTCATCCGTGGGGTGATTAATACCTCATCTCTGGGTCGGAGTGTTGCGGCCAGGGATATTGGTGTAGGAAAGGGTTTCTGGACCGGGCCTACATAGGGTTACTTGTACATTGTATTATTTATGTATAACCTATTATTTGTTTGGGGTCGCCCGTTGGACGGCACCCCCTTGTGTTAGAATGTTAATAATAGGTAATAAAGGCTGCTGTGGCCAATTTGTTTAACCAAGTCGCATGCAGTCGGTGTGTTATTTATTAGGTTAAAGTTTAGGGGGGTATAGTAAACCATCATGACCGGAGAATCCTTCCTCAGTGGTCAAGAAAGTCATGGACCCCATAGGGGGGAGGGGCGACATGACCAGAGGGAAGGGAGGGAGTGAGGGGGTAATAAAGTAAAATAAGGGGATTATGTGACACTGTAGGGGATTGGTGGAAAAGAGTCACTATAGGGGAGTGGGGGGAGAGTATATAAGCTATAGGGGAGGGGTCTTACCTTCCCTTGTGATTCCGGACGGTGAAGGATTCCCGCCCACCCTCCCTTGTGTTTTGTGAGTGTTGTTCCAGCTATGTCGTTTAAAAAAAAAAAAAGGAATAAATTAAATAAATAAACTGGTATGAAGAAAGTTAAAAAAAAAAAAGAAAGCAAAGTTGATGGGGTCATATGTTCTGTCGCAGCAGCGGGGGTAGGTCTGGTCCAGAGGCGGTTGTAAGGGATTGGTGGCTGGACCGAGAGGCACTGTCTTGGTATGGTGTCTCCGGGTTCCGGTAAATTGCAGGCACGGGGTTCTGCAAAGTTTGGGGGGTATTCATCCGTGGGGTGATTAATACCTCATCTCTGGGTCGGAGTGTTGCGGCCAGGGATATTGGTGTAGGAAGGGGTTTCTGGACCGGGCCTACATAGGGTTACTTGTACATTGTATTATTTATGTGTTACCTATTATTTGTTTGGGGTCGCCCGTTGGACGGCACCCCCTTGTGTTAGAATGTTAATAATATGTAATAAAGGCTGCTGTGGTCAATTTGTTTAACCAAGTCGCATGCAGTCGGTGTGTTATTTTTTAGGTTTAAGTTTGGGGGGGTATAGTAAACCATCACGACCGGAGAATCCTTCCTCAGTGGTCATGCTCTTACCCCTATTTAGGTTCCTTTTGCAGCCCCCTAACCTTTACTACAACAAATTTTACAGCCCCCGAACTTGGGCTCCCTATTGAATTGTATGGGGATCATTGTTCGGGTTTAAGTTTGGCATCAAGTTGGCCCAACAATTCCAATTTTTTTTCCTTGCTGGTTTGACAAACCTGATTATCCACGGGTTTGTTCATTGCTCATTGTTATTTGATATGTTCCTGTTTCATGTAAGGTATAATACGGAATGTATAATGTAATGAAATGGAAATGTATAATATCTATATTAGGATTGTTATGTAGGGGAAAACGTAAGGCTGCCCAGCAACAGACCGCAGGGACAGAAACAGTTAAGTGTTGGGACTAGTCCACCCTGTTAAAGGTCAGCTGACAGGGAAAATATGGTTAATTCTAGAAGATTTAATGAAGGCCTAGACTTAGGGGTACTTTGCACACTATGACATCGCAGCTGCGATGTCGGTGGGATCAAATCAAAAGTGACACACATCCGGCGTCGCTGTCGACATCGGAGTGTGTAAATCATTTTTGATACGATTAACGAGCGCAAAAGCGTCAAAATCGTATCATCGGTGTAGTGTCGGTCATTTCCATAATGTCGTGGCAGCGACAGGTACGATGTTGTTTCTCGTTCCTGCGGCAGCACACATCGCTGTGTATGAAGCCGCAGGAGCGAGGAACATCTCCTTACCTGCGTCCCGCGGCTCACGCCAGCTATGCGGAAGGACGAAGGTGGGCGGGATGTTTACGTCCCGCTCATCTCCACCCTTCTGCTTCTTTTGGCCGCCTGCCGTGTGATGTCGCTGTGACGCCGCACGACCCGCCCCCTTAGGAA